>NC_090935.1:543950817-544253847 GCF_040938575.1 Ambystoma mexicanum | reverse complement strand
GCGTGTAGACTTTCTCGCGCACCCCTGAAATCCACGTACCCAGGCCAATCGCGTGTAGACTTTCTCGCGCACCCCTTAAATCCACGTACCCAGGCCAATCGCGTGTAGACTTTCTCGCGCACCCCTGAAATCCACGTACCCAGGCCAATCGCGTGTAGACTTTCTCGCGCACCCCTGAAATCCACGTACCCAGGCCAATCGTGTGTAGACTTTCTCGCGCACCCCTGAAATCCACGTACCCAGGCCAATCGCGTGTAGACTTTCTCGCGCACCCCTGAAATCCACGTACCCAGGCCAATCGCGTGTAGACTTTCTCTCGCACCCCTGAAATCCACGTACCCAGGCCAATCGCGTGTAGACTTTCTCGCGCACCCCTGAAATCCGCGTACCCAGGCCAATCGCGTGTAGTCTTTCTCGCGCACCCCTGAAATCCACGTACCCAGGCCAATCGTGTGTAGACTTTCTCGCGCACCCCTGAAATCCACGTACCCAGGCCAATCGCGTGTAGTCTTTCTCGCGCACCCCTGAAATCCACGTACCCAGGCCAATCGCGTGTAGACTTTCTCGCGCACCCCTGAAATACACGTACCCAGCCCAGTCGCGTATGGAAACACCCGCACACCCCTGGAATACACGCTCCCAGCTCTGCGTTTGCTGCTGCCCTTTGCGCTCGGTTGGGGATTTTGATGGCTTTTCCCTGCGCGAGAGGCGTTCTTGGAGGCGTAACTGGCGCTGCTGCAGGGTCGCTGCGCAACTGTGCGCCACGGCTGGTTTTGGTGGCTGGAATCCATGAATACGCTGTGCGCGGAAATGGATTTTAGCGCACGCGGCTGGCGCAGGGATTCGCACGCGCACACTGTGCGCCAGCCGCGTGCGCCACTTGTGCGCTGAATTCTATGAATTACCCCCCAAGTGTTTGGTGCAGTGTTTGGCAGCGTTTGGTGCTCAAAGGAATTATCTTCAGGAATCGTTTGGATGCCCCAGATATTTAACCAGCATCCTGCACAAAGCGCACTCGTGAAATGCAGAAGACAAGTGTTTTGTGTTCGGTGGACGGCTGACGCCTGTATGCTGGACACCTAAATCCAAATAAATGTAACTCTCAAAGGGTCTTTGCCATTGAAACCTTTATTCATTATACATTGTAACTGTGTCAGTGAAGGAGTGACTGCGGGCTTACGCCTTTGAGCTCCTACGGTTTTGATTGTGCTGATCGCGTGTATTGCGTCTATTTGGCCCTAGGGAAGGACACAAACACTTACATCTCCCCAGCCCCTCCTCACAATAATAAGTAATTGGACTCAGATTAGCAGAAGAAACATGCACACATCATATTAGGTTATAAAAATGGCGCATTAAAGGCCTTTTATTCATGCCAAATGACTATATAATGAACAAATAGAACACCAATACATACAAACATATACCAGCATATATATATATATATCAGTAAAAAAACATTGTTAAAGGGACGTTATGGTTAAGTTGCGCTACTAAAAACCTGTGAAATTCACTAAAAAAAACTTTGTTAACAGGATGTTATGGTTCGAAGTAAAACCGAAAAACCCTTAAAATTCGCCAGTTATGGTAAGCTAAGCAACCATATCAAAGATGACATCACAAATGTCATTGATGACATCACTGATGACATCACATGTCTGGCTCCCCCTTTTTTCCTTTACTGACATATCTAGGCCACATGGTTTTCTTCAGTAACAGTCAGGAATTAAACATTGAAAATGTACTATATTTGTAGACTTATCCTTCAAGTATGTTCTTACAGTAATTCCCTTAGGGTCCAGTCAAATCATGTGATACATATGCATAGGGTAAGTAGCACCTTTGAAACAGAGCAATCATTTCTCTGCATAAAGATAATCAGTTAGGTTATGAACACTTTATGCTACTGCTGCTAATTTTTTCCTTACTTCAATTTCCTTGTATATACTCATATTTGTATGTGTTGTTGTCTCTTGTGTTTTGTCTATAATAATGCAATTATGTAGTAAGTGGGTTTTATTACCTACTTATCACGTTTCACAGTATGCAAAACTCTAATAAGAAAGCAGTTATCATTTCAGTATTCAACATGGCAAGATTATGAATATGGCACCTTCATCATGTATGCTGCACACAATGCCTATGTTTCTACATGAGTACCTTGGTATACTGGATAGAACTTCATAATCGAATGCTATTTATATCAATGCATTGCTTAATGCACTAATTAGCACTTGATATTTATTCCAATGATCCTTGACACTTTTTGGTCAACATTATAATAAGAATACCTTCTACAGAGTTTTCATGAAAAGTAAATGTACATGTGATGTCATCAGTGATGTCATCAATGACATTTGTGATGCCATCTTTGATGTCCTGGGTGTTAGTTTTAGCAGTGCACAGTGGTGGCGCGAGTTATGGTTGCTTAGCTTACCATAACTGGTGAATTTCAAGGGTTTTCCGGTTTTACTTCGAACCATAATGTCCCATTAACAATGTTTTTTTAGTGAATTTCATAGGTTTTTAGCAGCGCAACTTAACCATAACGTCCGTTTAACAAAGTTTTTTTTACTGAAGTTCATAGGTTTCTACTAGTGGCACTTAACCATAATGTAAACTAACATCTGACTTCATTGCACACCTTCCGGTGAATGCCACATGACTTGTCCAAGAATCCGTACACACTTAACAATAAGATCTATGCCTCGTGGGCAGTGTGGAACTACATTTTTTACTGATGTAGGAACTTGCAACTTCAACATTTCCCTTCCACAGCTCCAACACCTATTCGTACTCAGCCGTTAACAATGTAGTACACAGTACATACTTTTAGCAAAAGTACTATTTATCTGAAAACGACATGAGCTAAGGTCATCCCTCCTTCCCAAGAAACAGCACCACTGCTGTAATGAAGGAGCATGAGAAACACTACCCCTACCTTACAAATAACACACGCACAACATTTTCCCCCGTCCACCTACCCCTCCATATTACTGTTTGGTGCCTCTTTGTTCATTTCCATCCGCAACTTTCCTTCTTAGCTGTCGTTCCAAAAAAGAAATCCGTAAACAAATTAAATGTTCCTTTAAGAACCCCCTTTCACAGTTTAAAAATATAAATAAAATCGCATACACTCCATCTACTTTATATTTTATTTTTCAGGCCAAGTTATCAGCCCAATCGAAGCGAGAGTGCATAATGCGATCTCTGGATCATTACCCCCCCCTTCTACCTCTAAAATGGGGGATGAATGCCCTTAACAATCTAGATTTCCAAAGCAGTAACCTGTGCTACTAAAAAAGAGGATTTTTCGTCCTAATCCGGGATACCTGTGGCATCCCGGATTAGAAAACAAAATCCTTTTCCAAGATGGCCACCATAGAAAGGGAAGGCGGTTGTTCTATAAAGGGCCCCTCTTCGCTTTCCATGGCAGCCTGCAAAAAGCAAAAAGGAAACCCTGTTAACATTTCACCACAAGCACTTTCAAATGTATCCTAATGTCGAACAACTTTATCACAAAGACAGTCCCAGGTGGACATGGCCACTGTAATCCTATCTTTTCTCCCTTCTGATCATGGCCAGTAGCCACATTGTGCGGATCATGACCTTATACCATGACCCCGACATTCTGCCCACTCCCCATGGCTACAGCCTACCCCTCAGTCAGTAAACGTATACCGCTATGTTTTTTAACTACATTACGACACTTGTCTAATACGAAAACACTCCCACATCTTGTCACATAACCAACCCTAATGATATTCTACACCTTTTTTGGATGACGTTCCTCTCCAGCGTAGCCAAATGTGCCCAATAGCACCTACGTGCCGTGACGCAGAACCCGAAAATGAACACACAGCGACGTACAACATAGCACGTCACATTTTGAAATAATAAACTGGTTTTTAAAAGAAAACATTAACATTTTAGAATTTACAAAGTACTTTTATTTCACAATAAACTGCCCGAGACCATCGGATTGTTCACATTTTCAATCAAATAGTAACTTTGTTTCTTCGGTCATTATCAAAAATGTTAATCATGAGGCACACGTTGTTCTTTTCCCAAACACAAAGTATTCGTTTTCGATAAAGCAACCGCTTCAGTCGCACAGTGATTTCCAAGACGTCGGCATGAACTTCGGCCTACACCACCATAAAAGATGTTATGTTCCTCCTAATGGCCACTGCAGCATACGGACACATGGGTCCTGCACGATCGGCCCACAAAACAGTGATGGTTAGGCAGCCGGTCACGAGTACGTGCATCTGGTGTGCAAAAAATCCATCACTTGGCATCTGGAATCCATGGCAATCATAGTAAGGCAGGATGTAGCTGTTCGGAAAACATAACAGAAAATACGTATCAATACCCAACCTTTAGCAAACAATTTCAAAAAAGACAAAAAGAACGTGGAAACTGATATACAAATCGATGTGGTCATACATGACATTTTAAAGAAATATTAGCGTTGAACATGGGTGAATCTAGTGATAGCCTACAAACGCTGAGAATCTACACTCTCCATAACAAAAAAAAAAATGACAACTACACAGAAAGATAGTACTTCAGTAACATTGCCAAAATTAATGTTCTGCTAATAAAATATAAAATCTCGTTCCGGTGTAGAGTCGTCAAAAGTAAACTTACACAATATTTACCGACTCCATTGTCTTTGTGAAACTCAGACAGCAATGTACTTGCACCAAAGAATCTTCTTGAACTGATATTATATGTGCCTTACAAGCGTTTTGAATACATAACCTTATCAAATGGTATTTTTTGCAAACTTTCACTCCCTGCATTCTTACTGAATTTTCCCTTTCACTCAAGGTCAAAAAACAATTGACCCTTATGGGTTCAGTCGGATGTGTGGGCCTACTGAGCTTGCAACCAAAAAAGTAAAGCAAGTGACCTTCACTCAGAATGCAAATACATTCTGACTTTGCAACAACATGTCTCAATGCATTCATGAGAACTGGTACTCCCATACACTTGCAGACCCGTTGTTTCCATCAAACAGTGCAAGTGGCTGCCTCCGATTTCAAACTCTAGGACGCCAGTCTGACTGCAATATTATTTTAAATACATTGTAACACAGACACAGTAATTCTTCGCCTGTACTTAACGGACACTATATTGAGCAGCAACTTCCAATTTACCGTATGACTTTGGTGACAAGAAAACACCACTTTTTGAATTCCTTCTGCCACATCCCATCCCAGCCACATTAACTCTCACCTTCCGAGACAGTATTTCATAAGTTTAACAAGTGCAATGTTGTGTTGTTTTATATGTGTTAGCGGCGATGTCCGCCTACACCAAAACACGAATGAAAGATGGCAGGCGCAGCGAAACAATCTGACACACTTCACGCTGCTCAACATCCAATCAGTGAACGCATCAAATGTCCGCGGACATGACTCTACGGATTAGCCAATCAGTATCTTGTCCGCGGAGCGAACAGGGAAGTGTGACCGCGGAGCGGAGATAGATATCACAAATTTTTTTTTTGGGTCGTTTTTTTGTGTCATCTTTGATGTCCTGGGTGTTAGTCTTAGCAGTGCACGGTGGTGGCGCGAGTTATGGTTGCTTAGCTTACCATAACTGGCGAATTTCAAGGGTTTTTCGGTTTTAATTGGAACCATAACATCCCTTTGACAACGTTTTTTCACTGAATTTTATAGGTTTTTAGTAGCGCAACTTAACCATAACGTCCCTTTAACAAAGTTGTTTCACTGAATTATGTATATATATGTATATATACATAATTCTTCGACTTGTGATCGGCCGAAAGGCAGATCACAAGTCGAAGAGACAAAGGGTGGAAAAATCCAGTTGGAAGTGGAAAATCCCATCGCTCTTCTACTTGCATACATTCTCAGACCCCTTATCGTGTAGCTGCAGCGCACTCCAACTCCCCTTCTGTATTTGTCCTTCACTGGACAATACAATAACTATTCTCTGTAGTCAGTCCGCCTGCAAAATATCTATGTGAGCTTGCTCTGTTTTCTCTGCTACTTATTCATTCTGGGAGGTCCGGGGAAACGCAGACTTCATTACTGCAATAGGTGATGAGTGTTCAAAATGGCTGCGCATCAACGCTGTGTTATTCTGGCTAACATATTACATACCAGCATTACACTCCACCCCTTGAACACTCAACTACCATAATCGGCATGTTGTTTACAAGAAGCACAAAATCCATAAATCATTCTCCATATATTACGGAAACACAAAACACAACAACAAAGGCCATTTTAAACTATAGCAATACCAAATAGCCAAAACAAAGCAGAACGCAATGATTCAGGAATCCAGGATCATAAATATTCCCACCAGTTTTCATATCGATCCTGCGTTACTTTCGCAACTAGACCCTTTATATGTTTAATATGCTTTTCGATAGAGCGGGAATGATCACCTAAATCAAAACAACACAGGCCTTCTATTGCGTCACAATCCAAGTTATGTTTCAAAAATAAATAATCAATAGCAGCTCTATTCTGAAGAATAGCTTTTATAAAATATCTATAATCTAGTAATAATTCAGTTAATGCTTATGAGGTTTCATTAAGACCTTTGACTACTAAACAAGCAAGCTTAATCATGGTTTTATAAATACCTGCAGCAAAACCCCAAATACCAATAATAGAAATAGTTAGCGCTAACGCCTCAGCCTCCAAAAACAAATGTACATCAGAATTGCAATCAGGAGTTAAGGAATGATAAGAAGCAGCACATACAGAACATGTAATTGCAGGTGTCATGGGTACATCATTAAACCAAGCCACGTCAAAGCACAGGGGCCACCTGAAATATTAGCAGGAATATAGGAATAGGAAAAATTACCATAAGAAAATAACCAACCAGGCGGAAGTTTAACATGCTTCAAGTGGCTAGCAGTGACGACAGTAAAGTTACATATCATATCGTTGGAAACATCAGTGCACATTTCAATAGATCTTGTACACAAATGTTTTTCAAAATCAGTACTTTTCAATTGTTTTTTAAATTTCAATTGTTGACACTTTTTGATATATGTAGCATCGCATGTCGTGATACAACAAACATCAGCAGGACCAATGTCCTGTGCGATAACAAAAGTCATATTATTATATTTATGAATCGTTTCCTTGCAAAGTTTCACATATTCATACACTGAAATCGAATTTTGAATGTCCGAATGTTGCACCAAAGAATCATTGTGCAAAGTGCCAAATAAGTTTTTCAAAACAAACGTGGGCATTGGAATGGCCACTAAACACGTAGAAAACAGGTCAGCAGAACTGTGCACATCCGACAGACAAAAGTGCGAAATGTTGAGCACTCTTTGGGCCAGATAGACCCAAACATTTCCAGGCTGTTTGACTAGAGCAGAATATGTGTGATGGGAAAATGAAGTAGTAATTCCTAGAGGAGACAAAGGCAAAACTCTGTTTTTGTGCTCTTGCTGTTTCCTGAATGCAATCAGATAAGAAGCAATGGATGCATCCTCAGGAGTGTAAGTAATAGGTGGTGAAGTTTTATTCATCCAGATGCCACGTTCCACTTGCAGAATGGAGAAGTCTGCCACATCCTCGAAGATGAACCCGGATCCTCCCGAAAGGACTCCAACGTGACAGACACAGGTACTCAAAACACTCAGGATCTAAAACATAGTTTAAAAAAAAATATATCAGTGAAATAGATCATTCATTGAAATAACACTTTTCAGCAGGAATATACATCCATTTCTTTTTTCCTGGTTCCATAAGTGAAACCAGTTGATCATTTTCAGATGCTATTATAGCAGCAGGCATGGGCGGACCAGTAGGTTTCTCTACCCATAACTTTGCACCAGGAACCATCATGTCAGAAGAGCCACACCCTCTATTCTTACGAATAGTCAATGCAGTGGGAGGTTCACCTTTAGTTATCATGGACATTTTAACAGGTAACACAATTAATTGTGCAATTCGATCGCCATTAAGAATGGGTAGCATATTTTCACTACTGTTCAAAAGAATAACTTTAATAACGCCTTGATAATCCTCGTCAACTATACCGCCAAATACTTAGATGCCTTTTAGGGCCAATCCTGATCTTGGAGCAATCAAACCCATGTGTGCAGAAGGAATATGTACACCAATACCAGTGTTGATAACAGCAATACCTTTAGGTTGTAAACAAATCTCTTCTCTAGCATGTAAATCCACCCCTGCAGACTCTGGAGTGGCACGATAAGGAGCCAAAGCCCCAGGAGATGTTTCTCAATAAAGCAGAGTTTCATGTGCACGAGTCGGATTCATTTGCATAGCTGGCATCAACATATGCATTAATGGAGTTTCACTGTTAGCAATGTTGTATTGTATTGTATTGTATTGTATTTATTTAAATAGCGCGCTTAGCCCTGAGGCATCTGGGCACAATTTTTACAAGGTACATATTTACAGGCAGGGTATTTACACAATTTGCAGGAGAATATTCACAAGGAGTTCAAATATACAGAGGTATGTGTAATAACAATACAGTTCCATGGGTGGAAAATACTATGCATGCAAGGCAGAGTAGCTGGGTAAGTGTTACAGACAATTAGATGCATGGACTGTGTATGGCGGGAGGCTGCAACATGGATGGTTAGTTTTCGTTCAGGATGAGCCAGGCTTTGGCTTCCTTATGGAATTTGTGGTAGGAGGTTCAAGTCTGATGTTAGGAGGTAGGGCATTCCAAGTTTTGGCTGCAAAAACAATACGACTGTTGTTTAAAATTTAAACAGCTTCAAATAAATGGTCGCGCCAACCTCGCAAAGTACCATCATCAATTGTGCGCAATTGTTGTTTCAATAAACCATTCATGCGTTCAATCAGACCAGATGCTTCCGGGTGATAAGGGGCATGTCAAATCCATTCTATCCCTTTCTTCATGCAATAATCGTTTACCATTTTACCTTTAAAATAGGAGCCACTGTCACTTTGAATTTGTAATGGGATTCCTTAATATACAGCCACCGGATCAAGTAATTCAATTGTAGTGAATTGGGTAGCTCCCTTGCATGGCAATGCCATTAGATAGCCTGAATATGTATCCACAATGGTACATGCATATTGGCAACCTTTACCTAAAGGCATTTGGCCAATATAATCAATTTGTCAAATCTGACCTGGTAACTTTCCATGTTTCAAAGTGCAGTGAATTATAAGTGCAGTGAATTATGTGAGGAATAGATCGATGTTTTTGATGTTGGCATGCATGGCATTGCAAAATCACAGTTTTTACAACTTCTAATGGGATGTTAATACCCCTAACCTGCGTCCACCTGATAGTAGCCTTCTCTCCAAGATGTCCACTTTTCTGGTGGGCCAATTTAGCAATTCCCTCCAGGTCTTCCTCTTTAGCTGTTGAGTCCATAATCTGAACTCTTGCATGTCCATCTGCAACAGAATTGAACCATTGTTCCATTGAATCTGTTGCACAATGTGCATCCACATGATATACTGCAACAGCAGTATGCATCAGCCTATCAGCAATATCTTGCCATATTTCTTTTCCCCACAATTCTTTATTATGGATTTCCCAACCATTCTTTTTCCAAGTAGGCAGCCAAACTACCAGACCGTAGCAACAGACCATGAATCAGTATAAATATGACATGTACCAGGTGATTCTGGTTTTAATGCTTGATATACAGCATATAATTCTGCAACCGCTTTCCAATATCGCTCAATCCCTATTTATTTAGCTGCACCATCAGTAAACCAGGCATGTTCAGTTTGTTCAACAGGTCATTCTCCATATGCAATCCCCCCAAGGAACTGGAGATTTTTCAATCATTGTGTCACCCTCCGGTTCGAGATCAATTAGCGGCACACCTGCCACTTGTTCATGCAATTTTGCTATGCCCGTCTTGCCAGGCTTGCAATGGTCTTGTATATACAATTTCCATTTAATAACATTAGCCTCTTGAGCATGCCCAATTCTGTGTGTCTTTGGAGAACTAAGGACCCACTGCATGATAGGTATTTCAGGTCGTATAATTACGTCATGACCCACAGTCATCTGTTCAGTGTCTATTAAAGCCCAATAACAGGCTAATAATTGTTTCTCAAAAGGGGTATATCTATCGCCAGCATCAGGTAATTTCCTACTCCAAAACCCCAAAGGTATTCATTTTTTATCCTGCTTTTGCCATAAACTCCAATTCACGTAGGAATCATGAGTAGAGACGTTCAAATCAACTTCACCCTCCCTCAATGGCCATATATCAAGCACTTTTTGAATAGTACTTTTAGCCAATTGAAATGACATATCTTGTTCCTCACCCCATAAAAATTCACATTTTTTACAGGTAACTTTGTAAAGGGGCGCCAAAATGTGTCCCAAATTTGGGATGTGCTGCCTCCAAAATCCAAACAAACCAATAAACTGTTGTGCTTGTTTTTTAGTCTTTGGAGCAGGAAAGTCAAGAATGTTCTGTTTAGCTTTAGGCACCATTTCACAATGTCCATTATGCCATTGTATTCCCAGAAAAATGACGGTCTCCGCTGGACCTTGTGTCTTAGCTTCATTTATTTGCCACCCTTCTCTGCGCAAGCTTCCACAATAAGGTTCAAATGCATGTGCATACTTTGCTCATCTTTGCCTTGAATCAGTATGTGCTTAATGTAGTGCACAATTTACACATCGGGTTTACATGGAATTTTATCCAAATGCTCAGGTACCAGCCAGTGACAAATAGTCGGACTATGCATGTAGCCCATGGGCAAACGATTAACAGGCCAATTCATGGAATAATTAGTGCGGCGCAAGTGGCCAAAAACGTGCGAAGCGCAGTGGAATAGAGAAAATCGCAGTGCAAGTGCGAAAATTGCATGAAAAGCAGCGCACATCGATTCACGGAAGGCCGTGGCGAGAAAACCATCGGATGTGCGATAATAAAGTGCGCGGCGCACGTCAGCGCACAGGCCATCTAACTGCGTGCGCCAGGTCACAGCGAAAATCGCACAGGCCACAGCGAAAATCGCATATAGCGCGGCACACGCAACAACAGTAGGCGGAACACGGGGCGTAACACTCGGAATGGGGAACAACTTGCCAAAATGTGGGCGTCACGGGGGAAGTACAGGGTACAAGTGCGTGGAACGCCCACACGCTCGCCTACAACACGTATTCATGGAATAGAATAGGGCAAAAAAGTGCACGCTCAAACCAGCGCACAGGCACAAACACGACCGCCACAAGAAAGCAGGCGGTAGCGTCTCTGCGCCTGTAAGAAATGTGCGCCAAAAGGTGCGGCAAAAAATAGCACCTATATACTGCCATGATGAATGTCCCATACTGTGGCCCTCCAGGACAAATGACGTGCAAAGGGGTACCCACAAACACGGACACCCGCTGACAAATAATACGTGCGCGTGTATACCGGGGTGCGCGGGAAGTCACACGCGAATTGGCAGGGCATGTGAATTCCATGGGTTTGCGGGAAGTTCCACACGTGATTTGCAGGGTATGTGGATTACAGGGGTGCGCGGGAAGTTCCACACGCGATTTGGCCGTGTACGTGGATTCCAGGGGTGCGCGGGAAGTTCCACACGCGATTTGGCCAGGTACGTGGATTTCAGGGGTGCGCGGGAAGTTGCACACGCGATTTGTCAGGGTACGTGGATTTCAGTGGTGCGCGGGAAGTTCAACACGCGATTTGGCCGTGTACGTGGATTTCAGGGGTGCGTGGGAAGTACCACACGCGATTTGGCCGGGTACGTGGATTTCAGGGGTGCGCGGGAAGTTCCACACGCGATTTGTCAGGGTACGTGGATTTCAGGGGTGCGCGGGAAGTTCCACACGCGATTTGGCCATGTACGTGGATTTCAGGAGTGCGCGGGAAGTCCCACACGCGATTTGGCCGGGTAAGTGGATTTCAGGTGTGCATGGGAAGTTCCACACGCTATTTGTCAGGGTACGTGGATTTCAGTTGTGCGCGGGAAATTCTACACGCGATTTGGCTGTGTGCTCCCAGGTATTCCCTGTACACGCTCCATGGCCCCTGCAGGCAGCACACACCACAGGAGACTACCCTGCACACCTGCTCATGTCACCCAGCTCCCCCACCCCCCAGCATTTAAGGGCACCCTCCACCAGGCCCCCACTCATGTCTCCCACCACATCCACACCCCAGTCACCATGGGCAGCCCCCACCAGGCCCCCACTCATGTCTCGCACCCACCCCCACCCCCAGCCACCATGGGCAGCCTCCACCAGGCCCCCACTCATGTCTCCAACCCACCCCCACCCCCCAGCCACCATGGGCAGCCCCCACCAGGCCCCCACTCATGTCTCCCACCACCCCCACCCCCCAGCAGTGCAGGGGCACCCTCCACCAGGCCCACACTCATGTCTCCAACCACCCCCACCACCCAGCCACCAGGGGCACCCTCTACCAGGCCCCCACTCATGTCTCCCACAACCCCCACCCCCCAGCCACCAGGGGCAGCCTCCACCAGGCCCCCACTCATGTCTCCCACCACCCCCACCCCCCAGCAGTGCAGGGGCACCCTCCACCAGGCCCACACTCATGTCTCCAACCACCCCCACCACCCAGCCACCAGGGGCACCCTCTACCAGGCCCCCACTCATGTCTCCCACCACCCCCACCCCCCAGCAGTGCAGGGGCACCCTCCACCAGGCCCACACTCATGTCTCCAACCACCCCCACCACCCAGCCACCAGGGGCACCCTCTACCAGGCCCCCACTCATGTCTCCCACAACCCCCACCCCCCAGCCACCAGGGGCAGCCTCCACCAGGCCCCCACTCATGTCTCCCACCACCCCCACCACCGAGCCACCCTGGGCACCCTCCACCAGGCCCCCACCCATGTCTCCCACCACCCCCACCCCCCAGCAGTGCAGGGGCAGCCTCCACCAGGCCCCCACTCATGTCCCCCTGCACCCCCACCCCCCAGCATCCAGGGGCACCCTCCACCAGGCCCCCACTCATGGCCCCTATCACCCCCACCCCCCAGCATCCAGGGGCACCCTCCACCAGGCCCCCACTCATGGCCCCTATCACCCCCACCCCCCCGCCACCAGGGGCAGCCTCCACCAGGCCCCCACTCATGTCTCCCACCACCCCCACCCCCCAGCCACCAGGGGCACCCTCCACCAGGCCCCCACTCATGTCTCCCACCACCCCCACCCCCCAGCAGTGGAGGGGCACCCTCCACCAGGCCCCCACTCATGTCTCCCACCACCCCCACCCCCCAGCCACCAGGGGCACCCTCCACCAGGCCCCCACTCATGTCCCCCTGCACCCCCACCCCCCAGCATCCAGGGGCACCCTCCACCAGGCCCCCACTCATGTCTCCCACCACCCCCACCCCCCAGCAGTGCAGGGGCACCCTCCACCAGGCCCCCACTCATGTCTCCCACCACCCCCACCACCCAGCCACCAGGGGCACCCTCCACCAGGCCCCCACTCATGTCTCCCACCACCCCCACCCCCCAGCCACCAGGGGCAGCCTCCACCAGGCCCCCACTCATGTCTCCCACCACCGAGCCACCAGGGGCACCCTCCACCAGGCCCCCACCCATGTCTCCCACCACCCCCACCCCCCAGCAGTGTAGGGGCAGCCTCCACCAGGCCCCCACTCATGTCCCCCTGCACCCCCACCCCCCAGCATCCAGGGGCACCCTCCACCAGGCCCCCACTCATGGCCCCTATCACCCCCACCCCCCAGCATCCAGGGGCACCCTCCACCAGGCCCCCACTCATGGCCCCTATCACCCCCACCCCCCCGTCACCAGGGGCAGCCTCCACCAGGCCCCCACCCATGTCTCCCACCACCCCACCCCCCAGCCACCATGGGCAGCCCCCACCAGGCCCCCACTCATGTCTCCCACCCACCCCCACCCCCAAGCCACCATGGGCAGCCCCCACCAGGCCCCCACTCATGTCCCCTATCACCCCCACACCCCAGCAGTGCAGGGGCACCCTCCACCAGGCCCCCACTCATGTCCCCCTGCACCCCCACCCCCCAGCATCCAGGGGCACCCTCCACCAGGCCCCCACTCATGGCCCCTATCACCCCCACCCCCCCGCCACCAGGGGCAGCCTCCACCAGGCCCCCACTCATGTCTCCCACCACCCCCACCCCCCAGCAGTGCAGGGGCACATTCCACCAGGCCCCCACTCATGTCTCCCACCACCCCCACCCCCCAGCAGTGCAGAGGCAGCCTCCACCAGGCCCCCACTCATGTCTACCACCACCCCCACCCCCCAGCCACCAGGGGCACCCTCCACCAGGCCCCCACTCATGTCTCCCACCACCCCCACCCCCCAGCAGTGCAGGGACAGCCTCCACCAGGCCCCCACTCATGTCTACCACCACCCCCACCCCCCAGCCACCAGGGGCAGCCCCCACCAGGCCCCCACTCATGTCCCCTATCACGCCCACCCCCCGGCCACCAGGGGCACCCTCCACCAGGCCCCCACTCATGTCTCCCACCACCCCCACCCCCCAGCAGTACAGGGGCAGCCTCCACCAGGTCCCCACTCATGTCTCCCACCACCCCCACCCCCCAGCTACCAGGGGCACCCTCCACCAGGCCCCCACTCATGTCTCCCACCACCCCCACCCCCCAGCCACCAGGGGCACCCTCCACCAGGCCCCACTCATGTCTCCCACCACCCCCACCCCCCAGCAGTGCAGGGGCACCCTCCACCAGGCCCCCACTCATGTCTCCCACCACCCCCACCCCCCAGCCACCAGGGGCACCCTCCACCAGGCCCCCACTCATGTCCCCCTGCACCCCCACCCCCCAGCATCCAGGGGCACCCTCCACCAGGCCCCCACTCATGGCCCCTATCACCCCCACCCCCCTGCCACCAGGGGCAGCCTCCACCAGGCCCCCCCTCATGTCTCCCACCCACCCCCACCCCCCAGCCACCATGGGCAGCCCCCACCAGGCCCCCACTCATGTCCCCTATCACCCCCACCCCCCAGCCACCAGGGGCACCCTCCACCAGGCCCCCACTCATGTCTACCACCACCCCCAGCCACCAGGGGCAGCCCCCACCAGGCCCCCACTCATGTCTCCCACCCACCCCCAGCCCCCAGCCACCATGGGCAGCCCCCACCAGGCCCCCACTCATGTCTCCCACCCACCCCCACCCCCCAGCCACCATGGGCAGCCCCCACCAGGCCCCCACTCATGTCCCCTATCACCCCCACCCCCCAGCCACCAGGGGCACCCTCCACCAGGCCCCCACTCATGTCTCCCACCACCCCCACCACCCAGCAGTGCAGGGGCACCCTCCACCAGGCCCCCACTCATGTCCCCCTGCACCCCCACCCCCAGCATCCAGGTTCACCCTCCACCAGGCCCCCACTCATGTCTCCCACCACCCAGCAGTGCAGGGGCACCCTCCACCAGGCCCCCACTCATGTCTCCCACCACCCCCACCCCCCAGCAGTGCAGGGGCACCCTCCACCAGGCCCACACTCATGTCTCCCACCACCCAGCCACCAGGGGCACCCTCCACCAGGCCCCCACTCATGTCTCCCACCACCCCCACCCCCCAGCCACCAGGGGCAGCCTCCACCAGGCCCCCACTCATGTCCCCCTGCACCCCCACCCCCCAGCATCCAGGGGCACCCTCCACCAGGCCCCCACTCATGGCCCCTATCACCCCCACCCCCCTGCCACCAGGGGCAGCCTCCACCAGGCCCCCACTCATGTCTCCCACCCACCCCCACCCCCCAGCCACCATGGGCATCCCCCACCAGGCCCCCACTCATGTCCCCTATCACCCCCACCCCCCAGCCACCAGGGGCACCCTCCACCAGGCCCCCACTCATGTCTCCCACCACCCCCACCCCCCAGCCACCAGGGGCAGCCCCCACCAGGCCCCCACTCATGTCTCCCACCCACCCCCACCCCCCAGCCACCATGGGCAGCCCCCACCAGGCCCCCACTCATGTCTCCCACCCACCCCCACCCCCCAGCCACCATGGGCAGCCCCCACCAGGCCCCCACTCATGTCCCCTATCACCCCCACCCCCCAGCCACCAGGGGCACCCTCCACCAGGCTCCCACTCATGTCTCCCACCACCCCCACCCCCACCCCCCAGCCACCAGAGGCACCCTCCACCAGGCCCCCACTCATGTCTCCCACCACCCCCACCACCCAGCAGTGCAGGGGCACCCTCCACCAGGCCCCCACTCATGTCCCCCTGCACCCCCACCCACAGCATCCAGGGGCACCCTCCACCAGGCCCCCACTCATGTCTCCCACCACCCAGCAGTGCAGGGACACCCTCCACCAGGCCCACACTCATGTCTCCCACCACCCCCACCACCCAGCCACCAGGGGCACCCGCCACCAGGCCCCCACTCATGTCTCCCACCACCCCCACCCCCCAGCCACCAGGGGCAGCCTCCACCAGGCCCCCACACATGTCTCCCACCACCCCCACCACCCAGCCACCAGGGGCACCCTCCACCAGGCCCCCACCCATGTCTCCCACCACCCCCACCCCCCAGCAGTGCAGGGGCACCCTCCACCAGGCCCCCACTCATGTCTACCACCACCCCCACCCCCCAGCCACCAGGGGCACCCTCCACCAGGCCCCCACTCATGTCTCCCACCACCCCCACCCCCCAGAAGTGTAGGGGCACCCTCCACCAGGCCACCACTCATGTCTCCCACCACCCCCACCCCCCAGCAGTGCAGGGGCAGCCTCCACCAGGCCCCCACTCATGTCTACCACCACCCCCACCCCCCAGCCACCAGGGGCACCCTCCACCAGGCCCCCACTCATGTCTCCCACCACCCCCAACCCCCAGCAGTGCAGGGACAGCCTCCACCAGGCCCCCACTCATGTCTACCACCATCCCCACCCCCCAGCCACCAGGGGCAGCCCCCACCAGGCCCCCACTCATGTCCCCTATCACCCCCACCCCCCAGCCACCAGGGGCACCCTCCACCAGGCCCCCACTCATGTCTCCCACCACCCCCACCCCCCAGCAGTGCAGGGGCAGCCTCCACCGGGCCCCCACTCATGTCTCCCACCACCCCCACCCCCACCCCCCAGCCACCAGAGGCACCCTCCACCAGGCCCCCACTCATGTCTCCCACCACCCCCACCACCCAGCAGTGCAGGGGCACCCTCCACCAGGCCCCCACTCATGTCCCCCTACACCCCCACCCCCAGCATCCAGGGGCACCCTCCACCAGGCCCCCACTCATGTCTCCCACCACCCAGCAGTGCAGGGGCACCCTCCACCAGGCCCCCACTCATGTCTCCCACCACCCAGCAGTGCAGGGGCACCCTCCACCAGGCCCACACTCATGTCTCCCACCACCCCCACCACCCTGCCACCAGGGGCACCCTCCACCAGGCCCCCACTCATGTCTCCCACCACCCCCACCCCCCAGCCACCAGGGGCAGCCTCCACCAGGCCCCCACTCATGTCTCCCACCACCCCCACCCAGCCACCAGGGGCACCCTCCACCAGGCCCCCACCCATGTCTCCCACCACCCCCACCCCCCAGCAGTGCAGGGGCAGCCTCCACCAGGCCCCCACTCATGTCCCCCTGCACCCCCACCCCCCAGCATCCAGGGGCACCCTCCACCAGGCCCCCACTTATGGCCCCTATCACCCCCACCCCCCCGCCACCAGGGGTAGCCTCCACCAGGCCCCCACTCATGTCTCCCACCACCCCCACCCCCCAACAGTGCAGGGGCACCCTCCACCAGGCCCCCACTCATGTCTCCCACCACCCCCACCCCCCAGCCACCATGGGCAGCCCCCACCAGGCCCCCACTCATGTCTCCCACCCACCCCCACCCCCCAGCCACCATGGGCAGCCCCCACCAGGCCCCCACTCATGTCCCCTATCACCCCCACCCCCCAGCAGTGCAGGGGCACCCTCCACCAGGCCCCCACTCATGTCCCCCTGCACCCCCACCCCCCAGCATCCAGGGGCACCCTCCACCAGGCCACCACTCATGTCTCCCACCACCCCCACCCCCCAGCAGTGCAGGGGCAGCCTCCACCAGGCCCACACTCATGTCTACCACCACCCCCACCCCCCAGCCACCAGGGGCACCCTCCACCAGGCCCCCACTCATGTCTCCCACCGCCCCCAACCCCCAGCAGTGCAGGGACAGCCTCCACCAGGCCCCCACTCATGTCTACCACCACCCCCACCCCCCAGCCACCAGGGGCAGCCCCCACCAGGCCCCCACTCATGTCCCCTATCACCCCCACCCCCCAGCCACCAGGGGCACCCTCCACCAGGCCCCCACTCATGTCTCCCACCACCCCCACCCACCAGCAGTGCAGGGGCAGCCTCCACCAGGCCCCCACTCATGTCTCCCACCACCCCCACCCCCCAGCCACCAGGGGCACCCTCCACCAGGCCCCCACTCATGTCTCCCATCACCCCCACCCCCCAGCCACCAGGGGCACCCTCCACCAGGCCCCCACTCATGTCTCCCACCACCCCCACCCCCCAGCAGTGCAAGGGCACCCTCCACCAGGCCCCCACTCATGTCTCCCACCACCCCCACCCCCCAGCCACCAGGGGCACCCTCCACCAGGCCCCCACTCATGTCCCCCTGCACCCCCACCCCCCAGCATCCAGGGGCACCCTTCACCAGGCCCCCACTCATGGCCCCTATCACCCCCACCCCCCCGCCACCAGGAGCAGCCTCCACCAGGCCCCCACTCATGTCTACTACCCACCCCCACCACCCAGCCACCATGGGCAGCCCCACCAGGCCCCCACTCATGTCCCCTATCACCCCCAACCCCCAGCCACCAGGGGCACCCTCCACCAGGCCCCCACTCATGTCTACCACCACCCCCACCCTCCAGCCACCAGGGGCAGCCCCCACCAGGCCCCCACTCATGTCTCCCACCCACCCCCACCCCCCAGCCACCATGGGCAGCCCCCACCAGGCCCCCACTCATGTCTCCCACCCACCCCCACCCCCCAGCCACCATGGGCAGCCCCCACCAGGCCCCCACTAATGTCACCTATCACCCCCACCCCCCAGCCACCAGGGGCACCCTCCACCAGGCCCCCACTCATGTCTCCCACCACCCCCACCCCCCAGCAGTGCAGGGGCAGCCTCCACCAGGCCCCACTCATGTCTCCCACCACCCCCACCCCCCAACCACCACGGGCACCCTCCACCAGGCCCCCACTCATGTCTCCCACCACCCCCACCCCCCAGCAACCAGGGGCACCCTCCACCAGGCCCCCACTCATGTCTCCCACCACCCCCACCCCCCAGCAGTGCAGGGACAGCCTCCACCAGGCCCCCACTCATGTCTACCACCACCCCCACCCCCCAGCCACCAGGGGCAGCCCCCACCAGGCCCCCACTCATGTCCCCTATCACCCCCACCCCCCAGCCACCAGGGGCACCCTCCACCAGGCCCCCACTCATGTCTCCCACCACCCTCACCCCCCAGCCACCAGGGGCACCCTCCACCAGGCCCCCACTCATGTCCCCCTGCACCCCCAGCATCCAGTGGCACCCTCCACCAGGCTCCCACTCATGGCCCCTATCACCCCCACCCCCCGCCTCCAGGGGCAGCCTCCACCAGGCCCCCACTCATGTCTCCCACCCACCCCCACCCCCCAGCCACCATGGGCAGCCCCCACCAGGCCCCCACTCATGTCCCCTATCACCCCCACCCCCCAGCCACCAGGGGCACCCTCCACCAGGCCCCCACTCATGTCTACCACCACCCCCAGCCACCAGGGGCAGTCCCCACCAGGCCCCCACTCATGTCTCCCACCCACCCCCACCCCCCAGCCACCATGGGCAGCCCCCACCAGGCCCCCACTCATGTCTCCCACCCACCCCCACCCCCCAGCCACCATGGGCAGCCCCCACCAGGCCCCCACTCATGTCCCCTATCACCCCTACCCCGCAGCCACCAGGGGCACCCTCCACCAGGCCCCCACTCATGTCTCCCACCACCCCCACCCCCCAGCAGTGCAGGGGCAGCCTCCACCAGGCCCCCACTCATGTCTCCCACCACCCCCACCCCCCAGCCACCAGGGGCACCCTCCACCAGGCCCCCACTCATGTCTCCCACCACCCCCACCCCCAGCCACCAGGGGCACCCTCCACCAGGCCCCCACTCATGTCTCCCACCACCCCCACCCCCCAGCATCCAGGGGCACCCTCCACCAGGCCCCCACTCATGTCTCCCACCACCCCCACCACCCAGCAGTGCAGGGGCACCCTCCACCAGGCCCCCACTCATGTCTCCCACCACCCCCACCACCCAGCCACCAGGGGCACCCTCCACCAGGCCCCCACTCATGTCTCCCACCACCCCCACCCCCCAGCCACCAGGGGCAGCCTCCACCAGGCCCCCACTCATGTCTCCCACCACCCCCACCACCCAGCCACCAGGGGCACCCTCCACCAGGCCCCCACCCATGTCTCCCACCACCCCCACCCCCCAGCAGTGCCAGGGCAGCCTCCACCAGGCCCCCACTCATGTCCCCCTGCACCCCCACCCCCCAGCCACCAGGGGCACCCTCCACCAGGCCCCCACTCATGTCTCCCACCCACCCCCACCCCCCAGCCACCATGGGCAGCCCCCACCAGGCCCCCACTCATGTCCCCTATCACCCCCACCCCCCAGCCACCAGGGGCACCCTCCACCAGGCCCCCACTCATGTCTACCACCACCCCCACCCCCCAGCCACCAGGGGCAGCCTCCACTAGGCCCCCACTCATGTCTACCACCACCCCCCACCCTCCAGCCAACATGGGCAGCCCCCACCAGGACCCCACTGATGGCCCCTATCACCCCCACCCCCCCGCCACCAGGAGCAGCCTCCACCAGGCCCCCTCTCATGTCTACCACCCACCCCCACCACCCAGCCACCATGGGCAGCCCCCACCAGGCCCCCACTCATGTCCCCTATCACCCCCACCCCCCAGCCACCAGGGGCACCCTCCATCAGGCCCCCACTCATGTCTACCACCACCCCCACCCTCCAGCCACCAGGGGCAGCCCCCACCAGGCCCCCACTCATGTCTCCCACCCACCCCCACCCCCCAGCATCCAGGGGCACCCTCCACCAGGCCCCCACTCATGTCTCCCACCACCCCCACCACCCAGCAGTGCAGGGGCACCCTCCACCAGGCCCCCACTCATGTCTCCCACCACCCCCACCACCCAGCCACCAGGGGCACCCTCCACCAGGCCCCCACTCATGTCTCTAACCACCCCACCCCCCAGCCACCAGGGGCAGCCTCCACCAGGCCCCCACTCATGTCTCCCACCACCCCCACCACCCAGCCACCAGGGGCACCCTCCACCAGGCCCCCACCCATGAAAAACACCAAATCCAAAAAAAATGTACTTCAAAGTCACATTAAAAATGAAATCAATCCGACAGAAAAAAAAAAAAATCCAAACACCATTGCTCCATGGAGAAGAAAAAATAAAATTAAAAAATAAAACAATCCAATGAAGAACTATGTACAAAATATCCAAGGGTCCATGAGCCCAACTGAACAAAGGAAACCTACTAAAAACCCTAACAAAAAAGCAACTATATACAAAAAGTGGAGCTGTGTCCGTCGACTCCAAATCATAAGAATAAACAAATGAAACCTAAAACTAAAGAACTATATACAAAGGCGGTGGGCAAGTCCAGCGGCTCACTCCGTAGTGTCCCGGGCCAGGGCATCATCAAACTCCTCGTCTATGTCCCGGAGGCGGTCCTGTTCCATGGCCCCGAGGGTCCGCAGGGACGACGCCATTTGCTCCTCCAACCCCCTGCGGATTGCCTCGAGGCACTCGGCCCGCCTCAGGGCCCTCCGCATGGAGTTCTCCGCCCTGACCATCGTGAGCCGCTCCTCTTCCGCCCGCTGCCGCTCCGCACCTATCTGCTGGCCCAACCGCAGCCACACGGAAGACACTTCCTGTCCTGGGTCCTCCTGCCCTCCGGCCGATGCCTGCCCCTCCGATGTTGATGGCCCCGAGCCATGATGCCTCCCACGTTGACTCTGCTGCTGCCTCCGACGCAACTGCCTCTGCCAGCACGACGGCATCCAGGCTGATGGAATCCACCGACGCCGTCGTGCACGTGCCCTGCCTGATGATGCCGGCACATCCTCCATCTGCTGGGGTACAGTTGCTGTGGTGTCCACCCCTGTTTGACCTCCGACTCCCGACTGTGGCAGCGATGGGATCCCCACCGAGCTGGCTGCATAGGTCAGGGCAGGTCCACAGGGGGCCCTGGTGGCATCTGAGCCGGAAGACGGCAAGGAGAACGACTGGCGTATAGCCTCCACAGAGGAGGAGAGGGCCGCCAGATTGGCCGACACATGCAGCAAACCCCCGAACATGGAAGATCCCAATTGGGCCACATCGGCACGGTGCTCTTCGTGATGATGTGCGTGCTCCTCCCGGGAAGCACGCACGTCATCACGAATTGCACCCGCACGCATCGCAACCCCAATCAGGACCTTCTCCATATGGACACTGGTCCCCTCGTCCGCAGGTGGAGGGAGTCAGGTGACATGGACATCCCCTCTACCTGCGGACGGGCCTGGGACGGGGCAACCCTGCTGGTGCATGGTGGTGCACTCACAGGGTCAGGGACAGCGACATGCACAGGCCCCTCCACGGTGACCTGTGCTGCCTCCTGCCCCTGGCCCTGGACTGCACCACTTGCACCAGCAGGGATGCCCCCACCAGGCCCCATGTGTGCCCCTGTGGCGGCCTCCTCCTCCTCTGTGGAAACCACCAACCTGGATGGCTCCTCACCGTCTTCCACCGTAGCAGGCCCCTGTGGGGGCTCACCCACCCCTTCCGCTGCAGCCGTGGGGGCATCCCCGCCGCCTTGCTCCACAGCGCCGTCTCCGCCCTCTTCTTCACTAGCCGCTGCGTAGAGGGAGACAAAGAACACAAGCATCAGGGTACTGTACAATGGTCCCCTAGACAGGAAGCAATAGCAGATGAGTACCACTGTCAAAGTACACTTCCATCATGTCCCTCCACAACACATGGGTCAGTCCAGGCAAAACACACACATGCATGCCATGGACATTTCCATACATGTCCAATGGACTCTTGAAACATACAATGATATGGAACTCACATGCATCATGGGTCATGCCTATCACATGCACACACTTCACCTCAGTCACATCCATCTGGCCCGATACACCCCAAACACAGCGGATACAAGGGTAACTAGGCTGCATCAGTGAATCTGTGCATTGTCACACACATGTGTCATGCATCCATGGCATGCACAAGACACAGAAACGCAGGTCAGGCACGCAGACATGGCTACCATATATGTACCTGCCATCAGCACCCATCCCTCACCCCACCCATGTCCAGGAACAGAGACTGGCATGCTCTCATGTCTAAAATCTGCATAGGGCTCCCCATGTGGCATTTAAACACATGCAACAACCATGTGGTTCACACATCACTGGTCGCACATGCATTACCATGATGTCCCTGCACACATACATGCATACATGGCCTATGTCACACATACAGGCAAGTATCAGAGAACCAGCACACCGCAACATGCCCTGTCTCACACAGCAATGCTTGGACACTTACCGCTCAACTCCAGACGGGTCTCCCTCTCAAGGATCTGGGCGTGGAGCGCTGGGCGTACGCGTTCCAGGACCCTCATCTGGATGGAACTCATGCGGCCCCGGCCCCCCTCCACAAGGCGCCGGGCCTTCACGAGGGTCCTGGACCTCAAGTCCTCCCAGCGCTTCTTGATCTTCTGGACGTCGCGGGTTGCCACCCCCTCCGCGTTGATGGCAACCACACAGTCGGCCCAGATCCTCTCCCGTCCTTCCTTGCTGGCGCGGGACGATCCAAAGAGGGCATCATACTGCCCCAGGACATGCTCCACCAGGACACCAACTTCGGTGGCAGTGAAGCTGGTGCCCCTCTGCCCCTCTGGCCTGGGGTTGCCACTGGTGCCAGATGTGGAAGTGCCCGACATGGCAACCCCAGAGGCAGGTGTGGGTGGGCAACTGGGTCCTGGGGCTGGGCTGTGGAGCTATGTAATCCCAGTCGGGAGTCTTCAGTTCCAGCAGGGGTGGACACAGCAACTGGACCCCTGCAGATGGCTGATGTGCAGGCACCAAATGGCAGGGCACGGTGGCAGCAGGCGGGCAGGCAGGCAGGCAGCAGCAGATGGCATGTGGGAGGCTGCTCGGGGCACTGGGGGGCAGTAATTCGGCCTTCTGGGCAGGAGCGTGGTCTTCCGTGTGTTTTCGCGTGGCCAGCTTGATACGGAGTGATTTGGCACGTGAAAATCCTGCACGTCAGCGTGAAAATCGAGGAAAGGCCCTCAGCGCATAAGCGTGTCTGTGACGTGACCCGCACGGGTGTTTCCCACACAGCACGTGATGACAGAGCACACGTGGAAAGACTGCACGTCAGAGTGTCATCGCGTGTAATTGGACAGCACGTCAGAGTGTCATCGCGTGTAATTGGACAAAAGTGCGCGTACACGCGATTGGCCTATGTACGTGTATATCAGGGGTGCGCAGGCACTTACACACGCAAGTACGTCAGCGCACCTGTATACCGGGGTGCGCGGGAATTTCCACACGCTATTGGACTTGGTACTGGATTTCAGGGTTGCGCGGGTCACACGCTCGCCTACAACATGCGCAACGCATAAATTTGCGCGCTAACAAAATAACAAGCTCAGACCCAGGATGAACATACCGTTCCTAGCAGCAGTGGGCGTGGGCTACCAAAGGAGGAGGAGGAGGATAGTCAGGGCCAGAATATTCACACCCAGAACCAGCCTTTTCGGGATACCTGATGACCAGGTGTATGGGAGGTACAGGTTTCCACCACACATAATACTGGACCTGGTGAGTGAGTGGGAGGATGACCTCACATCACCCACCCTGTGCTCCCAAGCACTCAGCCCCCTGGAGAAAGTCCTCAATGTACTGCACTTCTTAGCCACTGGATCATTTCAGTGAACAAGTGCCATAGTGGGTGGGCTATCACAGGCCACCCAGTCACGCTGCCTACACCAGGTCTTGAACATCATCACTGCACGCCCATCCGTCCGCAGGCACATATACCTGCCCAGAACACCTGCAGAAAGGCATGCTGCTGCCCTGGATTTTTACGGTGTGGCACGATTCCCCAAAGTGCTAGGTGCCATCGACTGCACCCATGTGGCTCTACGTCCCCCCAGGGCATCAGAGCACATCTATAGGAACCGCAAGCACTTGCATTCCATCAACGTGCAGGTAGTATGTAATGCCAAGGGAATCATCACCTCAGTATATGCCAACTATCCCGGGTCCACCCACGACAGCTTCATTTACCGAATGTCCACCCTAAGCCGGGACCTAGAAGCTGGGCAGCATGGCGATACATGGCTGCTTGGTGAGTATGAATGCCACTGCACATGCATGCATGTCAGATACTGAGCAAGGTCACAACCCCACCAATGATACCAATCACCACCTCCACAGGGGACAGTGCCTACCCTCTCAGCCCCCACATGATGACGCCAATTCGGAACCCCACCACGCCACCCCAGGTAAGATATAACACAGCCCACATTACAACCCGGGGCATAGTGGAGCGCACATTCGGAGTGCTAAAGTCACGCTTTCGCTCCCTTGACCGTTCTGGCGGGCAGCTGTTGTACGCTCCCCCAGTAGTGTGCAGGATCATAGTGGCAGCATGTGTCCTGCACAACGTTGCAACACGCCGGGGCCTGGCCGTGGACATGGTGGTGGCCCCACATCCCCAACCACATGCACAGCCGCTGCGCATGGGAGGGGAAAAGGCACGGGGGGAGGTAGCCCGTACACAGCTAGTGGCTAATTACTTCACATAGAAATCACACCCCTGTGGAGTGCACACTGCCCTGGCACATTCCATCTGACAATCAATGATGACTCAACCTGACACTGATCCTGAATGACTGGAGAATCAACCGTGAAAACCATATCAGCCTGAGATTGTTCACCTGGAAGTGTTACAATGTGTGCATCCCTACCCACACAGACACCACCAATGCAGTTTTGTGAAGAAACACATTCAAGCAGCTAAAATGAATACCCACTTGCAAAGTGCAACAAGAGGACAGTGCCATGTCAGCCAACCCATCCCCAGCACCGCCACACGACATACCGTGCCATGTCATGCTATTTGCAGGTAAACAAAGTAATCCCCACAACATGACACTAGTGTCACAATGTACAGTGTCCCTAATTGAAACACCTGAAATGCTCACAGTAATGCAGGACCAACAACAAACTTGAGCAGGTACTACCATTAACATGACATCACAAATGTAATAAATTAGTAGTCTCACCACCTGGAAATGCCTGCACTCCCACCACTACCAACTGTGCAGTGTTGGCGCCATGTAGAGTTGTAGGTGCACTGCTGCCAACATGGACCCCATCTCCAAACTAGAGGGCCTTGTGTAGACATGAGGAAGGGACCTGCAAATTGGGAGGTAGACACAGATAATGAGTTACACATCAATGCAACATGCAGTGTACAACACAACAACAATATGCACTAGGAATGTATACACAGTATTGACTAGACTACCCACACATGTAGTGGGAGTCCAATGTCACCATGTACGTCAATGTCACTTGGGCACACCCTTTGCAAGCCCATGGAAACGGGAAGCAGGAGGGGTGTTTGTGACTCAAACCCAAGCATCTGAACCAAATACATTACAAGCCTGCATGTGCCCAGCCACAATGCAGCGTATGCCCACAGGAAACACGGAAGGCAACAAATTGTCCCAAAAAAATTGGGAAAAAAATAATTAAAAATAAAAATAAAAATAAAAATAAAAATAAACAAAATCAAAAATGGCCATTGATGGGCCCGGGGGGGTTGGGGAGGCCACCCAGGAGGTCCGAGGACAGGGTGCACACCAAAACCCACTTGTGTGGATCCTGGGAAAAAAAAACACCTCCATGGGCTCATGGCCCACACAGCTACCCTATTGTGGGAGTATCACTGCTGTCGCTATTATCACTCTGTGCAGCTGCATCCGGAGGTGGTTGCACTATGGGAGGCAGCCCACGCAAGGCCCTAGTCTGCTCCTCCATGGCTGCAAGCATGCGGGTGTGGTAGGTCTCGTTCTGGAGGATGAGTGTGCGGAGGTCCCCATGCAACAACTCACGGGATGCCCGGACCTCCGCCCTCATTGCCTGCATCTCAGCTGAGAGCGTACGGGTGAGACGCTCCAGCTGCAGTTCTGTCCTTTGGTTTGTTGAAGCCTCAAGCTCAACAAGAGTCGTCCTGAGGTGAAGGAGCTCCTGCCTCAGGGCTTCCCTGTGGCCCTGGGACTCTATGGAGATGGCCTCCTGCAGAGTCGCCAGTGCCGCCCGCCTGTCCCTGTTGGACGCCAACATGTCCTCCCTGTGTGACTGGCAGATGGAGTTGGTTGCCTGCTGTAGTCGCTCCATCAGCCTTTCAGGGGGGACAATGGAAGTGGCCACCCTATCCATGGCCTGAGCCATCATCTCGGATGATGCTGCCTGTTGGGTTGCCATACCGTAAATGGATTGCTCCTATGCGGTATTGCCAGGTGGCGTACGGCCACCACGTCGGCGGGCACCACACCTGTCTGGGGCAAGGCGAACTGTGCCTTGCTGTGCCGGCACTGCCTGAGGCTGCAGGACTGCATTCCCCCTCTGACCTGCTGGCCCAGGAACATGATCAGATGTCGCGGAGTGTGACCCTGCATCCGTAACCACCAAAGGCGTAGCTGCCAACACTGACATCCCCATTGAGGGTTCTGACCCTGGTGCAGGTGGGTGGGACAGAACAGAATCCCTCCCTGGAACACTCACCTGCGACGGCACGTAGGTCTCATCATCCGAATCAACACCCGAGTACAGCTCGGGGGAGGTGCAGCCAGAGACACCCCTTGAGAGCACGACCTGCAGCACTTGTGGGTTCTCACCGACCACCACACCACGTCCCTCATTGGTGGTTGGTCGGCCCTCGGACCCCTCCTGGATCTGCACCATCTCCACAACCCCAGCAGTATCAGGTGCGTCTTCCCCTGCAAAGACATAAAAACAAAGAAATGGAAACAGGCATTAGCACCATGGCACACAATGAGGGCTGAGAAGCAAGAGAACCAGTACTTGATTGGCACATGTCCCACATGACTAAAACCCTCCCATGCATGCACCCTCACTGCGTATGAAGGGGAGGCAAATGGCACACATTGATGACACCAAGATGGAAGATGAACACATTTTCTGCATGCTGCCTGGCAGTGGCATCACACATTGGCCTGTGATTGTCAGGTGAAACACACATGCCATCACACAGATGGCATGTACCATTGCTATTGAGTGAAGATGGAGAGGAGGGTAGCACCTATTCATTCAGTCCAGTTCCCGCATGTAATAGCTTTTCTAATTCAAACAGGTCAGATTTTTCACCTGGAGCTGCCAGTCCAAAATGGTCCAATTGCACAGGGACATGTGTGAACAAATGATATCCAGGTAACAAAGTCACTCCACTTTACCATAGCCATGTCAGACATGTGACTAGAGGACTGCAAAATGCCTAGTAAAAGTGGTGGAATGCAAACAATCTGACTGAATGAACAGTGAAAAATAAGCAACAATGTTGTGGCAAGGTGACACTTCAAGGGCAACTGGCGTGCAGTTGGGCTAGATGTCTACTGTTGGCAGAAGGGATACTGCTATGGCCAAATGCAGCTGCGCAGGATGTATTGCATGAAGCACATGGCTGACCCATACGACTCAG
This sequence comes from Ambystoma mexicanum, assembly GCF_040938575.1. Lineage (NCBI taxonomy): Eukaryota > Metazoa > Chordata > Amphibia > Caudata > Ambystomatidae > Ambystoma > Ambystoma mexicanum. The sequence continues at coordinate 544,225,046 of NC_090935.1, read as the reverse complement.
GCGCACACACTCTCACCTGGCACACAAACAGAAGCCCTCACACACACACCATGCACATGGATGACACACACATGCATGTGCACTCACCGGACGATGCCTCGTAATCAGGCAGATCTCCCACGCCTTGGATCTGTTCCTCCGTGACGTAGGTCCCAGCGACTGACTCATGTGGAGTGAGTTCCATGTCTACTACTGGAGACCCACCTCCAGTCACTACAGTTGCGGCATGACTTGAGGCCAGCTTACTCTTTGCCCTGCGCTTTAGGTCATTCCAGCGCTTATAGCAATCATTGGCTGTGCGCCTCACGATTCCAAGGGCACTGACGATGTCCGCAACGGTCTGCCAGTGTGCCTGGCGTTGTGCAGGTGTGGTCTTGGATCCTGCAACAATGACCATCTCGTTATCATGTGCGGACACATACTCGACAAGTGCATTCAGTTCGTCATCCGTGAAGCTGGGCTTCCTCGACGGGCCGGACTGTGTAGCCGTGTCTGGGGCATCAGCCTGTGCCGGACGAGCACTCTTCCTCTTCCGCTTGGAAGGTGGTGGTGATCCTGAGTGTCCTGCGCCGCTCTGGACACTAGGGGCAGGAGCCCTGGTGGACTCTGTATCAGGAGTGTGGGATTGCACACTCAGCATGGGAGTTGGTCCAGGCATTGGCTCAAGTGTAATGGTGTCAGGGGGAATGTCAGCAGGATGGACTAGGACCGACACTGTCCTGGCTGGGTGTGTGAGAGCTGGGGTGGATGGAGCCGCAGCTGCCCCTGCAGCCTCTCCGCCCTGCCTACTTGGGGCAGCAGATGAACTTGCTGCCCCAGATGCACGTGGCATGATGACATCAACGTGCACCAGCGCACGTGTCATAGGCCTGCTGACCTGGAAGTCAGCCATGGAGTCAGCCAGGTCTGGTGCCACAATGGGCTGGTCCAACAAGGGCTGAGCATGGATGGTGTCAGCCACATCAGCCTCAACGGGAGGGGGGGGGATTATGGGTGCCCTTGACTGGTCCTCCACACATGGGGGGACAGGCTCACCCTGCAAGTAACGACCACGTCCCCTACCGGATCCACCACGGCCACCACTTGTGGCTCTTTCACCTTTGCTTTGCCACCCTTACGGAATCCTCGCCTCCCAGCAATGGCACTGATGTTAATGTGCGTATGGGAGTGGCTGTAAACTATTGTCCTGGGCAATTGGGGGTCAAAGGGGTTGGGTACTAGATGGTAATTGTACCCTAGTGCTCTAGCAAGGCTGAATGTAACCCCTGGGGAAAGATGACGGGTCACGCTGCGCACAGGGGCCCCAAAAATGGGAGATGACGTGCACGCAACCCCTCCTAGACCACGTGTGCAGAAAGTAAAACCTGCACTACGCTGTGGCACCCAGTAACACAAGAATGAACGTATGCGTGTCACACGCAGCCTAGAATGACCTCTGAAGGGGTAGGCTACACACGGGGCAAGCACAGATGTTAGATACGTGCGTGACTCACCGTCTGCCAGGTAAAAGAGCGTGAAAAAGGAGCGCGTTTGGTTGGCAACACCCCCGCCAAAAGAAGATTTGTACGCTGTCTGAGGAGACAGGACAACAGTAGAAGGGAACACTGTTTGAGGGAACAGGCCCAGGTAAACCAGTAAAAGAGAAAAAAGAGAAAAAGCTGTCAGAGGTAACAGGGAATACGAACTTGAAACGCTGTGAAGTAAATCGCGTTTGAAACGACAAGAAGTACAGAATTCACCCACTCGCTCTCCACGAAAAGCACGTACAAGGAAATGGTGTTCTACACGTACCATTTATACAGGCCCACACGTCCAGCGTCACTTAAGAGGCGTGTACGCGCTAGGGCCATTTCCACCAATTACACGCTTTGTCACTGCCGCGTGTACGCGCTAGGCCCATTCCCACCAATTACACGCTTTGACACTCGGACGTGTCTTTCATTTTTTTAACACGCAACATTTTCAAACGTGTGCCCAATTCAACGTGCACGTGACTTCATAGACGCGCATACGCTGGCGACGCCTTTACGCGCTAAAGGCCTTTGGTCCAATGACATCGCATATGCGTGCTGCCGTGCATACGCGCATGGCCCTTTCCTCGTATTACACGCGGACGTGCAGTTTTTCACGCGCGCTGAAATGCGCATGCACGTCTGTACGCGTCACGTCACAGTGGCGCTTGCGCTTGAGGGGCCTTCTGTCCAATGAAAATGCATATGCGTGCAGACGCGCTTACGCGCTAAGGGCCTTTCCTCGAATTACACGCTGACGTGCAGATTTTTCACGTGCCAAATCGCTCCGTATCAAGCTGGCCACGCGTATGCACACGGAAGACCACGCTCCTGCCCAGAAGGCCGAACTACTGCCCCCCAGAGCCCCGAGCACGCTCCCACCTGTCATCTGCTGCTGCCTGACTGCCTGCTGCCCACGTGCACTGCCATTTGCTGCCTGCACATCAGCCAGGGGTGCTGTTGCTGTGACCACCCCTGCTGGAACCGAAGACTCCCGACTGGGATTCCATCGCTCCACAGCCCAGCCCCAGGACCCAGTTGCCCACCCACTCCTGCCTCTGGGGTTGTCATGTCGGGGCAAACACCATCTGTGACCACTGACAACCCCCGGCCAGAGAGGCAGAGGGGCACCAGCTTCAGTGCCACCGAAGTTGGTGTCCTGGTGGAGCAAGTCCTGGGGCAGTATGATGCCCTCTTCGGAAGTTCCCGCGCCGACAAGGAAGGACGGACTCGGATCTGGACTGACATCGTGACTGCCATCAACGCGGAGGGGGTGGCAGTCCGCGACTTACAACATGTCAGGAAGCGCTGGGAGGACTTCAGGTCCAGGACCCTGAACAAGGCCCGGCGCCTCTTGAAGGCAGCGGATGCCAAGGGGCGCCGGGGCCACTTGTCGGAAGAACAGATGAGGGTCCTGGAACGCATATCCCCAGCACTCCACGTCCAGGTCCTAGAGAAGCAGACCCGTCTGGAGTCGAGCGGTGAGTGTACATGCATCCTGATTGTGAGCAGTGCGTGTGGTGATTATTCGGTAGTGTGCAAGTTGCACATCTGTTTGTATGGGGTCGAGTATGGCTGGGGGTGTACAGGGCCGTGGGGCTGACACATGCGAGGGCTGTAATGTGTGAGACATGGATGGTGCTTGTGTGTGTAGGCTTGCATGCCAAATGCAGTAGTGTGGGCACACATGTTTGGATGAATGTGTATGTAAGTAGACATGTCCGTGATGTCACGCATGTATGTTGTTTTCGGCTGCATGTATCAGCAGTGTGTACATGTGCATGTGTGTGTATTTGACAAGGGTGCAACAGTGATGCAACATGGATGCATGTGACAGCGGTATGTGGAAGCCTGATTGGCAGATGTGACATGGATGCCCATCTGAACAGTGCGACACTTGGCAGAGGTGTACACATACATGCAAGTTTGGTGGTGTGTGTACATGTGTGGTGCACTTCCTGTTTTGCATGTGATGTCGGGCTCACCTTTGGCTGCTCATGCTGTTGTATGTGTAGGGATGGTGGTGGCAGTTGCGATATGGCTGTGGTATGGCTCATGTGTGCGAGTTGTAATGACATGTGTGTTGGGGATTGTGATGACATGTCTGAGGTTTGCCAATACCACTCATGTGCAACTGTCATGTGTGTATGTGTCCATTGTACAGTTCCCTGATGCCTGTGTTTTGTTTCTCCCTGTCTGCAGCGTCAACTGATGAAGAGGGCGGAGAAGATGATGTGGAGCACAGCGGCGGGGATCCCACCGCCAGCAGGAGACGCAAGGCCCGGCTCCCCTCCCGTGTTGTCATCTCGTCGGGGAGTGAGGAGTCCGGTGCCGCATCCCAGGCCGCAGCTGCCGAGGGGAGGTCCAAGAGGCGGAGGTTGGAGTTGGACTCCTCGGCAGCAGAAGGGGCAGCTGGGACCCCACAGGGCCCAACAGGGGAAGATGGCACGGAGTCATCCAGGTTGGTGGGGGGTTTGGTGGAGGAGGAGGACGTGCAAGCACCAGAGACGGGGTCTGGAGGTGGGGATCCCACTGGTGCAAGTGGTGCAGTGCAGGACCAGGGACAGGAGGCAGCACAGGCCGCCGCGGAGGTGCCTGTGTGCAATCCTGTCTCCGATCCTGTCCCTGCATCATCTTGCACCAGCAGGGATGCCTACGTCCAGACCCGTTTTCAGGCAGGGGATGAGCTGACGTCAACTGGCCTTCCTCTGCCTGCGGACGTGGCTATCCAGGTCCGGGTTGAGCCTGTCCTGGCTGGTGTGGCGTTGCGTCAACGGGCCATGCGAGGTGACCTGCATTCTTTTCATGGAGAGACTGCACGTCATCTCGAATGGCTCGTTGACCACGTCAGCCTGCTGGGACAGGTCACCCAGGCCAAATTCCTCCGTCCGATGGGGCTTGCTCCGACCCCCTCCTCAACTGGATCCCCTACGCGCCAGTCGTCCTCTGTGCCATCTTCCCACCCATCAGTCACCTGGGTGCCCTGTGGAGCTGCCTCTGACGGTGCGGCCAGGCTGGTGGAGGAGGCATCCCTGCCAAAGTCGGGAGTCGGACGTCCAGCAGGGGTGGCCACATCTACGACTGCACCCCAGCCGGCGGAGGATGTGCAGGCAGCAGGAGGCAGTGCACGGGCTGAGGCAGAGCAGCAGCAGCAACATGGTGGGAGCCATGAAGGCTCGGGGCCTTCGACATCGGAGGGGCAGGCATCGGCCGGAGGGAAGGAGGACCCAGGACAGAGAGTGTCTTCCGTGTGGCAGCGGTTGGGCCACGCCATAGATGCGGAGCGGCGGCGGGCGGAAGAGGCGCGGCTCACAACGGTCAGCACGGAGAACTCCATGCGGAGGGCCCTGAGGCGGGCCGAGTGCCTCGATGCAATCCGCAGGGGGTTGGAGGAGGACACGGCGTCGTCCCTGCTGACCCTCGGGGCCATGGAACAGGACCGCCTCCGGGACATCGAACAGGAGTTCGATGATGCCCTGGCCCGGAACACCACGGAGTGAGCCGCTGGACTTGCCCGCTGCCTTTGTATATAGTTCTTTAGTTTTAGGTTTCCTTTGTTTGTTCTTATGATTTGGAGTCGACGGACACTGCTCCACTTTTTGTATATAGTTGCATTTTAGTTAGGGTTTTTTGTAGGTTTCCTTTGTTCAGTTGGGCTCATGGACCCTTGGAGGTTTTGTACATAGTTCTTCATTGGATTGATTTTATTTTTTATTTGACTTTGGACAACATTTTTTTGGATTAGGATTTGGTGTTTTTATTTTTTTAAACGGACATGCAGCTTATCTATTTTTCATTGCCATTGTAGTTTGTTTCACTTCTTTTGCATTCTTATTTTTTTTAATACAATTTTGTTTTCATACTTCACTGTGTGGTATCATCTCATTGGTTTCATGCATGTCATGTTGGGTGTTTTCCCATTCAATTGCAACCATTGTGTGTGACGGACATGGGTTCATTAGCTTTATGAACATTGGGGGTGTAACATGTAATTTCCATTTCCATGTGGGTGAATGGGTTACTTGGTAGGGCTTTTCGCTGTGGAGGCTGACCATAACGCACATGATTGGGGATTGTGAGGACCTGGTGGAGGCTGCCCATGGTGGCTGGGGGGTGGGGGTGCAGGGGGACATGAGTGGGGGCCTGGTGGAGGGTGCCCCTGGTGGCTAGGGGGTGGGGGTGGTGGGAGACATGAGTGGGGGCCTGGTGGAGGGTGCCCCTGCGCTGCTGGGGGGTGGGGGTGGTGGGAGACATGAGTGGGGGCCTGGTGGAGGGTGCCCCTGGTGGCTGGGGGGTGGGGGTGGTGGGAGACATGAGTGGGGGCCTGGTGGAGGCTGCCCCTGCACTGCTGGGGGGTGGGGGTGGTGGGAGACATGAGTGGGGGCCTGGTGGAGGGTGCCCCTGGTGGCTGGGGGGTGGGGGTGGTGGCAGACATGAGTGGGGGCCTGGTGGAGGGTGCCCCTGGTGGCTGGGGGTTGGTGGTGCAGGGGGACATGAGTGGGGGGCTGGTGGAGGGTGCCCCTGGTGGCTGGGGGGTGGGGGTGATAGGGGCCATGGGTGGGGGCCTGGTGGAGGGTGCCCCTGGATGCTGGGGGGTGGGGGTGCAGGGGGACATGAGTGGGGGCCTGGTGGAGGCTGCCCCTGCACTGCTGGGGGGTGGGGGTGGTGGGAGACATTGTTGGGGGCCTGGTGGAGGGTGCCCCTGGTGGCTGGGTGGTGGGGGTGGTGGGAGACATGAGTGGGGGCCTGGTGGAGGCTGCCCCTGGTGGCTGGGGGGTGGGGGGGGTGGGAGACATGAGTGGGGGCCTGGTGGAGGGTGCCCCTGGTGGCTGGGTGGTGGGGATGGTGGGAGACATGAGTGTGGGCCTGGTGGAGGGTGCCCCTGCACTGCTGGGGGGTGGGGGTGGTGGGAGACATGAGTGGGGGCCTGGTGGAGGGTGCCCCTGCACTGTTGGGGGGTGGGGGTGGTGGGAGACATGAGTGGGGGCCTGGTGGAGGGTGCCCCTGCACTGCTGGGGGGTGGGGGTGGTGGGAGACATGAGTGGGGGTCTGGTGGAGGGTGCCCCTGGTGGCTGGGGGGTGGGGGTGGTGGGAGACATGAGTGGGGGCCTGGTGGAGGGTGCCCCTGATGGCTGGGGGGTGGGGGTGGTGGGAGACATGAGTGGGGGCCTGGTGGAGGCTGCCCCTGGTGGCTGGGGGGTGGGGGTGGTGGGAGACATGGGTCGAGGCCTGGTGGAGGGTGCCCCTGCACGGCTGGGGCGTGGGGGTGGTGGGAGACATGAGTGGGGGCCTGGTGGAGGGTGCCCCTGCACTGCTGGGGGTGGGGATGGTGGGAGACATGAGTGGGGGCCTGGTGGAGGGTGCCCCTGCACTGCTGGGGGGTGGGGGTGATAGGGGACATGGGTGGGGGCCTGGTGGAGGGTGCCCCTGGTGGCTGGGGGGTGGGCGTGCAGGGGGACATGAGTGGGGGCCTGGTGGAGGGTGCCCCTGGTGGCTGGGGGGTGGGGGTGATAGGGGCCATGGGTGGGGGCCTGGTGGAGGGTGCCCCTGGTGGCTGGGTGGTGGGGGTGGTGGGAGACATGAGTGGGGGCCTGGTGGAGGCTGCCCCTGGTGGCTGGGGGGTGGGGGTGGTGGGAGACATGAGTGGGGGCCTGGTGGAGGCTGCCCCTGGTGGCTGGGGGGTGGGGGTGGTGGGAGACATGAGTTGGGGCCTGGTGGAGGGTGCCCCTGGTGGCTGGGTGGTGGGGGTGGTGGGAGACATGAGTGTGGGCCTGGTGGAGGGTGCCCCTGCACTGCTGGGGGGTGGGGGTGGTGGGAAACATGAGTGGGGACCTGGTGGAGGGTGCCCCTGCACTGCTGGGGGGTGGGGGTGGTGGGAGACATGAGTGGGGGCCTGGTGGAGGGTGCCCCTGCACTGCTGGGGGTGGGGTGGTGGGAGACATGAGTGGGGGCCTGGTGGAGGGTGCCCCTGCACTGCTGGGGGGTGGGGGTGGTGGGAGACATGAGTGGGGGCCTGGTGGAGGGTGCCCCTGGTGGCTGGGGGGTGGGGGTGGTGTTAGACATGAGTGGGGGCCTGGTGGAGGGTGCCCCTGGTGGCTGGGGGGTGGGGGTGGTGGGAGACATGAGTGGGGGCCTGGTGGAGGGTGCCCCTGCACTGCTGGGGGTGGGGGTGGTGGGAGACATGAGTGGGGGCCTGGTGGAGGGTGCCCCTGCACTGCTGGGGGGTGGGGGTGGTGGGAGACATGAGTGGGGGCCTGGTGGAGGGTGCCCCTGGTGGCTGGGGGGTGGGGGTGGTGGGAGACATGAGTGGGGGCCTGGTGGAGGCTGCCCCTGGTGGCTGGGGGTGGTGGGAGACATGGGTGGGGGCCTGGTGGAGGGTGTCCCTGTACAGCTGGGGGGTGGGGGTGGTGGGAGACATGAGTGGGGGCCTGGTGGAGGGTGCCCCTGCACAGCTGGGGGGTGGGGGTGGTGGGAGACATGAGTGGGGGCCTGGTGGAGGGTGCCCCTGCACTGCTGGGGGTTGGGGGTGATAGGGGACATGCGTGGGGGCCTGGTGGAGGGTGCCCCTGGTGGCTGGGGGGTGGGGGTGCAGGGGGACATGAGTGGGGGCCTGGTGGAGGGTGCCCCTGGTGGCTGGGGGGTGGAGGTGATAGGGGCCATGGGTGGGGGCCTGGTGGAAGGTGCCCCTGGTGGCTGAGTGGTGGGGGTGGTGGGAGACATGAGTGGGGGCCTGGTGGAGGCTGCCCCTGGTGGCTGGGTGGTGGGGGTGGTGGGAGACATGAGTGGGGTTCTGGTGGAGGCTGCCCCTGGTGGCTGGGGGGTGGGGGTGGTGGGAGACATGAGTTGGGGCCTGGTGGAGGGTGCCCCTGGTGGCTGGGTGGTGGGGGTGGTGGGAGACATGAGTGTGGGCCTGGTGGAGGGTGCCCCTGCACTGCTGGGGGGTGGGGGTGGTGGGAAACATGAGTGGGGACCTGGTGGAGGGTGCCCCTGCACTGCTGGGGGGTGGGGGTGGTGGGAGACATGAGTGGGGGCCTGGTGGAGGGTGCCCCTGCACTGCTGGGGGTGGGGGTGGTGGGAGACATGAGTGGGGGCCTGGTGGAGGGTGCCCCTGCACTGCTGGGGGGTGGGGGTGGTGGGAGACATGAGTGGGGGCCTGGTGGAGGGTGCCCCTGGTGGCTGGGGGGTGGGGGTGGTGGGAGACATGAGTGGGGGCCTGGTGGAGGGTGCCCCTGGTGGCTGGGGGGTGGGGGTGGTGGGAGACATGAGTGGGGGCCTGGTGGAGGGTGCCCCTGCACTGCTGGGGGTGGGGGTGGTGGGAGACATGAGTGGGGGCCTGGTGGAGGGTACCCCTGCACTGCTGGGGGGTGGGGGTGGTGGGAGACATGAGTGGGGGCCTGGTGGAGGGTGCCCCTGGTGGCTGGGGGGTGGGGGTGGTAGGAGACATGAGTGGGGGCCTGGTTGAGGCTGCCCCTGGTGGCTAGGGGTGGTGGGAGACATGGATGGGGGCCTGGTGGAGGGTGTCCCTGTACAGCTGGGGGGTGGGGGTGGTGGGAGACATGAGTGGGGGCCTGGTGGAGGGTGCCCCTGCACTGCTGGGGGGTGGGGGTGGTGGGAGACATGAGTGGGGGCCTGGTGGAGGGTGCCCCTGCACTGCTGGGGGTTGGGGGTGATAGGGGACATGCGTGGGGGCCTGGTGGAGGGTGCCCCTGGTGGCTGGGGGGTGGAGGTGATAGGGGCCATGGGTGGGGGCCTGGTGGAGGGTGCCCCTGGTGGCTGAGTGGTGGGGGTGGTGGGAGACATGAGTGGGGGCCTGGTGGAGGCTGCCCCTGGTGGCTGGGTGGTGGGGGTGGTGGGAGACATGAGTGGGGTTCTGGTGGAGGCTGCCCCTGGTGGCTGGGGGGTGGGGGTGGTGGGAGACATGAGTGGGGGCCTGGTGGAGGGTGCCCCTGGTGGCTGGGTGGTGGGGGTGGTGGGAGACATGAGTGTGGGCCTGGTGGAGGGTGCCCCTGCACTGCTGGGGGGTGGGGGTGGTGGGAGACATGAGTGGGGGCCTGGTGGAGGGTGCCCCTGGTGGCTGGGGGGTGGGGGTGGTGGGAGACATGAGTAGGGGCTTGGTGGAGGGTGCCCTTGGTGGCTGGGGGGTGGGCGTGCAGGGGGACATGAGTGGGGGCCTGGTGGAGGGTGCCCCTGGTGGCTGGGGGTGATAGGGGCCATGGGTGGGGGCCTGGTGGAGGGTGCCCCTGGATGCTGGGGGGTGGGGGTGGTGGGAGACATGAGTGGGGGCCTGGTGGAGGGTGCCCCTGGTGGCTGGGGGGTGGTGGGAGACATGAGTGGGGGCCTGGTGGAGGGTGCCCCTGGTGGCTGGGGGGTGGGGGTGGTGGGAGACATGAGTGGGGGCCTGGTGGAGGCTGCCCCTGGTGGCTGGGGGGTGGGGGTGGTGGGATACATGGGTGGCTGCCTGGTGGAGGGTGCCCCTGCACTGCTGGGGGGTGGGGGTGGTGGGAGACATGAGTGGGGGCCTGGTGGAGGGTGCCCCTGCACTGCTGGGGGGTGGGGGTGATAGGGGACATGGGTGGGGGCCTGGTGGAGGGTGCCCCTGGTGGCTGGGGGTGGGGGTGCAGGGGGACATGAGTGGGGGCCTGGTGGAGGGTGCCCCTGGTGGCTGGGGGTTGGGGGTGATAGGGGCCATAGGTGGGGGCCTGGTGGAGGGTGCCCCTGGTGGCTGGGTGGTGGGGGTGGTGGGAGACATGAGTGGGGGCATGGTGGAGGCTGCCCCTGGTGGCTGGGTGGTGGGGGTGGTGGGAGACATGAGTGGGGGCCTGGTGGAGGCTGCGCCTGGTGGCTGGGGGGTGGGGGTGGTGGGAGACATGAGTGGGGGCCTGGTGGAGGGTGCCCCTGGTGGCTGGGTGGTGGGGGTAGTGGGAGACATGAGTGTGGGCCTGGTGGAGGGTGCCCCTGCACTGCTGGGGGGTGGGGGTGGTGGGAGACATGAGTGGGGGCCTGGTGGAGGGTGCCCCTGCACTGCTGGGGGGTGGGGGTGGTGGGAGACATGAGTGGGGGCCTGGTGGAGGGTGCCCCTGCACTGCTGGGGGGTGGGGGTGGTGGGAGACATGAGTGGGGGCCTGGTGGAGGGTGCCCCTGCACTGCTGGGGGGTGGGGGTGGTGGGAGACATGAGTGGGGGCCTGGTGGAGGGTGCCCCTGGTGGCTGGGGGGTGGGGGTGGTGGGAGACATGAGTGGGGGCCTGGTGGAGGCTGCCCCTGGTGGCTGGGGGGTGGGGGTGGTGGGAGACATGAGTGGGGGCCTGGTGGAGGGTGCCCCTGGTGGCTGGGTGGTGGGGGTGGTGGGAGACATGAGTGTGGGCCTGGTGGAGGGTGCCCCTGCACTGCTGGGGGGTGGGGGTGGTGGGAGACATGAGTGGGGGCCTGGTGGAGGGTGCCCCTGCACTGCTGGGGGGTGGGGGTGGTGGGAGACATGAGTGGGGGCCTGGTGGAGGGTGCCCCTGCACTGCTGGGGGGTGGGGGTGGTGGGAGACATGAGTGGGGGCCTGGTGGAGGGTGCCCCTGGTGGCTGGGGGGTGGGGGTGGTGGGAGACATGAGTGGGGGCCTGGTGGAGGGTGCCCCTGGTGGCTGGGGGGTGGGGGTGGTGGGAGACATAAGTGGGGGCCTGGTGGAGGGTGCCCCTGGTGGCTGGGGGGTGGGGGTGGTGGGGGACATGAGTGGGGGCCTGGTGGAGGGTGCCCCTGGTTGCTGGGGGGTGGGGGTGATAGGGGCCATGGGTGGGGGCCTGGTGGAGGGTGCCCCTGGTGGCTGGGTGGTGGGGGTGGTGGGAGACATGAGTGGGGGCCTGGTGGAGGGTGCCCCTGGTGGCTGGGGGTTGGGGGTGATAGGGGCCATGGGTGGGGGCCTGGTGGAGGGTGCCCCTGGTGGCTGGGTGGTGGGGGTGGTGGGAGACATGAGTGGGGGCATGGTGGAGGCTGCCCCTGGTGGCTGGGTGGTGGGGGTGGTGGGAGACATGAGTGGGGGCCTGGTGGAGGCTGCCCCTGGTGGCTGGGGGGTGGGGGTGGTGGGAGACATGAGTGGGGGCCTGGTGGAGGGTGCCCCTGGTGGCTGGGTGGTGGGGGTGGTGGGAGACATGAGTGTGGGCCTGGTGGAGGGTGCCCCTGCACTGCTGGGGGATGGGGGTGGTGGGAGACATGAGTGGGGGCCTGGTGGAGGGTGCCCCTGCACTGCTGGGGGGTGGGGGTGGTGGGAGACATGAGTGGGGGCCTGGTGGAGGGTGCCCCTGCACTGCTGGGGGGTGGGGGTGGTGGGAGACATGAGTGGGGGCCTGGTGGAGGGTGCCCCTGCACTGCTGGGGGGTGGGGGTGGTGGGAGACATGAGTGGGGGCCTGGTGGAGGGTGCCCCTGGTGGCTGGGGGGTGGGGGTGGTGGGAGACATGAGTGGGGGCCTGGTGGAGGGTGCCCCTGCACTGCTGGGGGGTGGGGGTGGTGGGAGACATGAGTGGGGGCCTGGTGGAGGGTGCCCCTGCACTGCTGTGGGGTGGGGGTGGTAGGAGACATGAGTGGGGGCCTGGTGGAGGGTGCCCCTAGTGGCTGGGGGGTGGGGGTGGTGGGAGACATGAGTGGGGGCCTGGTGGAGGGTGCCCCTGGTGGCTGGGGGGTGGGGGTGGTGGGAGACATAAGTGGGGGCCTGGTGGAGGGTGCCCCTGGTGGCTGGCGGGTGGGGGTGGTGGGGGACATGAGTGGGGGCCTGGTGGAGGGTGCCCCTGGTGGCTGGGGGGTGGGGGTGATAGGGGCCATGGGTGGGGGCCTGGTGGAGGGTGCCCCTGGTGGCTGGGTGGTGGGGGTGGTGGGAGACATGAGTGGGGGCCTGGTGGAGGCTGCCCCTGGTGGCTGGGTGGTGGGGGTGGTGGGAGACATGAGTGGGGGCCTGGTGGAGGGTGCCCCTGGTGGCTGGGGGGTGGGGGTGATAGGGGCCATGGGTGGGGGCCTGGTGGAGGGTGCCCCTGGTGGCTGGGTGGTGGGGGTGGTGGGAGACATGAGTTGGGGCCTGGTGGAGGGTGCCCCTGGTGGCTGGGGGGTGGGGGTGGTGGGAGACATGAGTGTGGGCCTGGTGGAGGGTGCCCCTGCACTGCTGGGGGGTGGGGGTGGTGGGAGACATGAGTGGGGGCCTGGTGGAGGGTGCCCCTGGTGGCTGGGGGGTGGGGGTGGTGGGAGACATGAGTGGGGGCCTGGTGGAGGGTGCCCCTGCACTGCTGGGGGGTGGGGGTGGTGGGAGACATGAGTGGGGGCCTGGTGGAGGGTGCCCCTGCACTGCTGTGGGGTGGGGGTGGTAGGAGACATGAGTGGGGGCCTGGTGGAGGGTGCCCCTAGTGGCTGGGGGGTGGGGGTGGTGGGAGACATGAGTGGGGGCCTGGTGGAGGGTGCCCCTGGTGGCTGGGGGGTGGGGGTGGTGGGAGACATAAGTGGGGGCCTGGTGGAGGGTGCCCCTGGTGGCTGGCGGGTGGGGGTGGTGGGGGACATGAGTGGGGGCCTGGTGGAGGGTGCCCCTGGTGGCTGGGGGGTGGGGGTGATAGGGGCCATGGGTGGGGGCCTGGTGGAGGGTGCCCCTGGTGGCTGGGTGGTGGGGGTGGTGGGAGACATGAGTGGGGGCCTGGTGGAGGCTGCCCCTGGTGGCTGGGTGGTGGGGGTGGTGGGAGACATGAGTGGGGGCCTGGTGGAGGGTGCCCCTGGTGGCTGGGGGGTGGGGGTGATAGGGGCCATGGGTGGGGGCCTGGTGGAGGGTGCCCCTGGTGGCTGGGTGGTGGGGGTGGTGGGAGACATGAGTTGGGGCCTGGTGGAGGGTGCCCCTGGTGGCTGGCGGGTGGGGGTGGTGGGGGACATGAGTGGGGGCCTGGTGGAGGGTGCCCCTGGTGGCTGGGGGGTGGGGGTGATAGGGGCCATGGGTGGGGGCCTGGTGGAGGGTGCCCCTGGTGGCTGGGTGGTGGGGGTGGTGGGAGACATGAGTTGGGGCCTGGTGGAGGGTGCCCCTGGTGGCTGGGGGGTGGGGGTGGTGGGAGACATGAGTGTGGGCCTGGTGGAGGGTGCCCCTGCACTGCTGAGGGGTGGGGGTGGTGGGAGACATGAGTGGGGGCCTGGTGGAGGGTGCCCCTGCACTGCTGGGGGGTGGGGGTGGTGGGAGACATGAGTGGGGGCCTGGTGGAGGGTGCCCCTGCACTGCTGGGGGGTGGGGGTGGTGGGAGACATGAGTGGGGGCCTGGTGGAGGGTGCCCCTGGTGGCTGGGGGGTGGGGGTGGTGGGAGACATGAGTGGGGGCCTGGTGGAGGGTGCCCCTGGTGGCTGGGGGGTGGGGGTAGTGGGAGACATGAGTGGGGGCCTGGTGGAGGGTGCCCCTGGTGGCTGGGGGGTGGGGGTGGTGGGAGACATGAGTGGGGGCCTGGTGGAGGCTGCCCCTGGTGGCTGGGGGGTGGGGGTGGTGGGAGACTTGGGTGGGGGCCTGGTGGAGGGTGCCCCTGCACTGCTGGGGGGTGGGGGTGGGGGGAGACATGAGTGGGGGCCTGGTGGAGGGTGCCCCTGCACTGCTGGGGGTGGGGGTGGTGGGAGACATGAGTAGGGGCCTGGTGGAGGGTGCCCCTGCACTGCTGGGGGTGGGGGTGATAGGGGACATGGGTGGGGGCCTGGTGGAGGGTGCCCCTGGTGGCTGGGGGGTGGGGGTGCAGGGGGACATGAGTGGGGGCCTGGTGGAGGGTGCCCCTGGTGGCTGGGGGGTGGGGGTGATAGGGGCCATGGGTGGGGGCCTGGTGGAGGGTGCCCCTGGTGGCTGGGTGGTGGGGGTGGTGGGAGACATGAGTGGGGGCCTGGTGGAGGCTGCCCCTGGTGGCTGGGTGGTGGGGGTGGTGGGAGACATGAGCGGGGGCCTGATGGAGGGTGCCCCTGGTGGCTGGGGAGTGGGGGTGGTGGGAGACATGAGCGGGGGCCTGGTGGAGGGTGCCCCTGGTGGCTGGGTGGTGGGGGTGGTGGGAGACATGAGTGTGGGCCTGGTGGAGGGTGCCCCTGCACTGCTGGGGGGTGGGGGTGATGGGAGACATGAGTGGGGGCCTGGTGGAGGGTGCCCCTGGTGGCTGGGGGGTGGGGGTGGTGGGAGACATGCGTGGGGGCCTGGTGGAGGCTGCCCTGCACTGCTGGGGGGTGGGGGTGGTGGGAGACATACATTGTTGATCAGTAGTGCAAGGTGACATGTGGGTTGGCTGGGGGGCATGCCCATGGTGGATGGGCTGCCTGCGGGACATGAGCAGGGGTGCAGGGTAGTCTCCCGTGGTGTGGGCTGCCTGCAGGGGCCGTGGAGGTTGTGGAGCGTACACCTGGGAGGACCCACACGGCCAATTCACGTGTAGTACTCCCCAGAACCCCTGAAATACACATACCCTGCTGAAATCGCATGTGGAACTTCCCGCGCACCCCTGAAATACACGTACCCTGCTGAAATCGCGTGTGGAACTTCCCGCGCACCCATGAAATACACGTACCCTGCTCGCACTGGGCCAATCGCGTTTGGAACTTCCTGCGCACCCCTGAAATACACGTACCCTGCTGAAATCGCGTGTGGAACTTCCCGCGCACCCCTGAAATACACGTACCCTGCTGGAATCGCGTGTGGAACTTCCCGCGCACCCCTGGAATACACGTACCCTGCTGAAATCACGTTTGGTACTTCCCGCGCACCCATGGAATACACGTACCCTGCTCGCACTGGCCCAATCGCATGTGGAACTTCCCGCGCACCCCTGAAATACACGTACCCTGCTTAAATCGCGTGTGAAACTTCCCGCGCACCCCTGGAATACACGTACCCTGCTGAAATCGCGTGTGGAACTTCCCGCGCACCCATGGAATACACGTACCCTGCTCGCACTGGGCCAATTCTGTGTGGAACTTCCCGCGCACCCCTGAAATACACGTACCCTGCTGGAATCGTGTGTGAAACTTCCCGCGCACCCCTGGAATACACGTACCCTGCTGAAATCGCGTGTGGTACTTCCCGCGCACCCATGGAATACACGTACCCTGCTCGCACTGGCCCAATCGCGTGTGGAACTTCCCGCGCACCCCTAAATACACGTACCCTGCTGTAATCGCGTGTGGAACTTCCCGCGCACCCCTGGAATACACGCACCCTGCTGAAATCGCGTGTGGAACTTCCCGCGCACCCATGGAATACACGTACCCTGCTTGCACGGGGCCAAACGCGTGTGGAACTTCCCGCGCACCCCTGAAATACACGTTCCCCGCTTGGCGTTTGCTGTTTGCCAACCCGGTGAACTGGTCCAGGGTTAGCGCAGCCCTTTGCGATGATTTAGCGATTTTGATGGCTTTTCCTTGCGCGAGGGCGTTCTTGGGGGCGTTACTGGCGCTGCTGCAGGGTCGCTGCGATTCTCTGCGCCACGGCTGGTTTGGGAGCCTAAAATCCATGAATACGCTGTGCGCGGAAATCGGTTTTAGCGCACGTGCCTGGCGCAGACAATCGCACGCGGACACTCTGCGCCAGCCGCTTGCGACACTTTTCTGCGAAATTCTATGAATTACCCTGTAAACGTGTATTGTCTCCCATTCCAGGAAAATGCAAATTGTTCTTGGCACTCAGTTGCAATCGGTATTGTGAAAAAGGCGTTAGCCAAATCCAACACTGCATACCAGGTGCCTTCGAACTTTTGTATATTCTCAATCAATGTTACAGCATCAGGTACTGCAGGCACCAATGGAGGAGTATATTTATTCAATTTGTGGTAATCGATTGTCATCCTGTAACTGCCATCAGGTTTTTTGACAGGCCAGATCGGATTGTTCCAGGCAGTAGTCCCGGAACGTAACACGCCTGCTTCCACATAATCTTTGATAGTATTCGAAATCTCCTTTTGCCCGCCCGGAACCCGATATTGTTTCATATTGTTTAGTTGCTATCGGATCTTGCACAAGGGGTATTTTTAATCTAACAACTACAACAGGTGAACAAGTAAAAGCATTTACGCCAAATTGATATATTTTACCTCCTTATTCTAGGGTCAGCCCCTCTAGAATATCAAATCCAATAATGTATTCCGTTAAAGGAACAATCAATACTTGATAAGTGTTTCTATTCAACTGCCCGATGTTTATGTCAATTTTAGTTTGCACCGCAGAGGTTTCTTTATTACCCAATCCAGTAATCATAAAATGTTTAACTTTGAATCTGGAAGGGTGTCCATGAATCAAAGAGGCCTCCGCTCCAGTATCAATGAAAGCGCAAACCTCCTGTATATTACCGGAATGCTAGAACTATTTTACCTTAACATGAGGTTGCCTGTCTATTTTAACATGAGTTGTTGACAACGAAGCGTGACCAATATCCTATTCATCTTTAGAATGAGTGCTTTTTGATTCCCTGTCTACTAATGCACTCACCACTGTTCTCAAAAAAGCATATGTTGGTTAGGAGGGTATCGAAATATGAGAGAGTTCTTCATCACCCCCCTCCTGTGACGATCCAAAAGGATCTAATTTATGTTTTGGTTCCTGCAAATCTTGTCATTTGACTTGTTTATAGTGCTGTTTGCCATCCAAACCTCGTTTTATATAACAAATACATATCACAAGTTGGAATTCCATCTATTTCTTCCCTAGGGTCACCATCTTTCAGTAAAGCCAAAAACATATCCTTCCTGTATAGGCGGGAATCTCTGCTATCAAATCTTTTACCAGGAGTACGCTTTTCTGAACGACTCCCCCTCTCACGAAATTGTTCTTGGGGTTTGTCCCATTCACCCAAATCTGACAGTTATCTAATTGCCTCCACTACCTCATCAGTGACTTTTCCTGTCATTCCCACCAATAAGGTCATTATAACGTTCTTATATGTAGATAGGGCTGTACATATAAGTGAATTTCTAGCTGAGACAGACAAATGTACCATTCCCATATGTTCTGAAGTATCAAGATGAATAGCTTCCTTCATAGCATGCTCTCCTATCCTCTGAATTGCCTCCTTTAATGTATACCAATGTTTATCATTAGTTGGCCAGTCTGACGTAATTACATCCCTATACAGCCAATTGTAAAAGAGATAACTATCCATCATCATCATTTTGATCATGTGGAGGACCTGCATGCAGGGTCTCCTGAATTTGAACATCATTAGTCAAAGGAAAAAATCTAGCAGAATCTGTCATGTCATCCAACAAACTCGCAGCCCCTCCATCAAATAATCCAACCATCTAAGCCAGCAATGATTCACCGGTTTTTTGTTCTAGTCTATTGATTATTTCACCAACTTCTTGCTGCGAATAGTCTTCAAGGGCTGTCATATCTATAACACCACCTCCTGGATTCAATGGATGGCGACCCATCTTCCTACGAATGACGGGATTAATCATCACTTCTTTATATACGGGCTTCGCCTTTGTCATAGAATCAGATGTATCACAATCACTGCTCGTAATAGTACTATCAAAAACATTGCCATCCCATTTATCAGGATCCCAATTCACATCTGCGGTAGCAATTGCTGTTGCTACTTTATGTGAATTAACCCTTCCTCTTCTTTTCCAATATTTATATTGTGCGACTCTTACTGCAGCACGTTCCGCTACAGCTTGATATTTATCAACTTTGCCATGACATAACTTCAATTGAAGTTGTTGCATTAAAGCAATTTGTTTTTCAGCAGCCAATTCTTTTTCTTACTTTTGAAACGAAGATTTCAATTCTAGATTCAATTGATGCATCTTTCTGAACTCATGCAGTAAAATCCATCCACTTCTGCCGAGAGCTGAACATTCTTTTCCCTTCTCTACCAGGACCATTTGTAAACATTCAATTAGTTCGTCCGGACTTGCTTCTCCTATGATAGTATCCCATGTTTCACTCAATCCCACACCACATGCCCAAGTCTGTGTGACTTTATCATAAGGGCTGTTTGACCATCCTAGGATCGATGTATCTGAAAAATCTCCACCAGCGGAGCTGCTCTTTTTTTTAAATAAAGAGGCCATAATAACAGAATGGATGTTTCACGTCCCACTCGTAAACAAAAATACACAATCACACAATAAAATATCGTTTTTCCCAAAGGGCAAACATTTTTTTTCCCACTTTTTCTATTCCTTTCTACCGTTTTGAGTCCAATATCATAAACCTTAATTTATCAACACAATTCTTTGGCACCAATATCAGCACAAAGGCCCTGCTCTCAGTGCCAATAATGTATTGCCTCTATTTGGCCCTAGGGGAAGAACACAAACACTTACGTCTCCCCAGCCCCTCCTCGCAATAATAAGTAATTGGGCTCAGATTAGCAGAAGAAACATGCACACATCATATTAGGTTATAAAAATGGCACGTTAAAGGCCTTTTATTCATGCCAAATGACTATATAATGAACAAATAGAACACCAATACATACAAACATATACACACAGATATATATATACATATAGAATATAAATTGCATCACTGTTAATCATGAGGCAGAGGAAAACTTCATCATGGCCACCAGACAACACTGCTTAGTCCCTCAGCAGGTGGGCCAATAGATCATTGCGGGCAACAGTGTCTGAAGCGGTCCGTCCTCCCTTTCAGCGAGACTGCAACACCGGGGGTTCAACATCCAACTCTGACCCTTCCGCGATGCCATCTCCTTTATGGGGCACCCCCCCCCCTTAACTGCGTTCTGCCCTCAGCCGAAAGGCAGATCACAAGTCGAAGATACAAAGGGTGGAAAAATCCAGTTGGAAGTGGAAAAACCCAGCGCTCCTCTACTTGCATACTTTCTCAGACCCCTTATTGTGCAGCTGCAGCACATTCCAACTCCCCTTCTGTATTCGTCCTTCACTGGACAATACAATAACTATTCTCTGTAGTTAGTCCACCTGAAAAATATCTATGTGACTTTGCTCTGTTTTCTCTGCTACTTGTTCATTCTGTGAGGCCCGCGGAAACGCAGCCTTTATTACTGCAATGGGAGATGAGTGTTCAAAATGGCTGTGCACCAACGCCATGTTATTCTGGCTCACATATTAAATACTAGCATTACACCGCGTTGGCTCGCAATACCGGATGTACCGGTTGAGACTAATTTATGAGCTAACTAGATTATTTTGCCCAATCATCTTTTGCAATCTTTTGTAATCACTGACTTGATGCTTAAAGGGGAGATTGATTGTGAGCTATTCTCTGATTCTCTGTTTAAGCCTTGTATAATTCGGATAATCGGAGATTGAAAGACATTGAAAAAGATTACACTGACAGGAAATAAGAATGTATTTGTAGGCTTATCGGTTATTGGTTATTGTGCCATTTGAAAGAATGAAAAGTGCACCTATTGATTATTCTGATTGCTTGTAGCTTTGCCTGCATTGCTGTTTCTTACAATTGTTTAACTGTGCCATTAACCAGAGTGTGACTGTGGGTCCTGGACCTTTGAACTCTCGGGAGGTAACAACTGTAGGCACAAGTCATCAGATTCATCCTTGTGTTAAAGAATGGGTCACATTAAAAAGAATACAACTTATTTGGTTGCAAACATATTGTTTCATTAGAGTGGGATTCACTGCGGGATACTCGCCTCTTGAGCTCCCTCTGAATTGACTAATTGGAGGCCATTAAATAAACTATTGCATGTTTGAAATTGAGCATACTATATACATACTGTAGATACGGTAAAATCGTAAAACAAAAATAAATATAGACCTTTTCTTTTTCCAAACCTTAAGCATGTCACCTGCAATGACCAGAAACAGGCAGCAAACAGGCAGTAAACTATTAACAAAAAGAAATTGCTTGTTTTGGATTCACTCATAATGCAAGATACACTGGGGCTGTTACAGATGACCGGAACTACAATGGAGACACAAAAAAACATAATCCCCCACTCCTCCCAAAGGCAAGTCCAGACCAAAGATGAGTTAGTACAAACCATATGTACTGTTATTGGAATGCAGAAGGAGCAGATACCACAAAAGATGATTCTATTGTACTGTATGAGCATAAAGGGCATAATATCCAAAGGCTCAGGGGCTGAAGTAAAATCAAGATCTGAGTTAAGACAACCTCTGCACCAGAGTGTAACACCAGTTGCTGGTCACAAGATCACTGACTTCTTTCTGCAGGCAGGTTCTAGTATGAAAATTAGACGCCTAGAACCCCTTAGAGCATGCCGAATGGAAGGTCTGGGGAATATGACTCCGGTTAGTATACTTGAGGGAGTGGAAAATAATCAATGCCTAGCATTTGATATTGATCAGACTAGCTCTAAAGAGAAGGATTGTTCAGTGCAAACAAGTTTCTCAGGTAATAAACTACCGACTTTGGGAGGAGACATGTCATCAATTAACTGTGAGATAACTTCTTGATCACCCTCGCAGTTACTGGAACTACTCACTACTATTAATCTAGCACAGGGCCCAGATATCAGTGGCACACGAATGTAAGATCACACATTAAGGGAAGTCAATGAACAAATCCAACTCTCACTACCATCAATCTTGGCATTACATTCTATTCTTAGTAAATCTGTAGAGCTCTATGACAATATTAGAGATGAGGAAATAGAACATTCCCTAATATTGACTGAACTGAATATAAACATTGATATGCTAAGTAATTGGGCCCTGAAACAGAAACAAACTATGCAAGTTAGATGTGATAAACAAGTGGGAACCATAGATAATGCTCACAGTACTAATAGTCCTGCAATCAAGGATAAACAGCTGACACTAACAGAAGGGCAATGAGATAACCTTGATGCTAGATATGATAAACAAGTAGGAATAATTGACAATGCTCACACCACTAAGAGACTAGTAAATAAGGATATAGAACATACTATACTAGAAGGGCAAAAAGACGATCCTCATCCAATAAGAAAGCCATCAAAAAAAGTCTTGAACACATCTAAAAATGGTAGGGGAAATCAGCTCAGGTACAAATTCCAGAACATTTCTTAGAAATCCGCATTTTGAGGATGGTGAAGAGGATGGTGCCACCATTAACAATGCTACAAAGGAAAACACTAAGGGAGTTGTATCAGAACTGACCCCATCCCAATACTCAAACATGGAAAACCCAAACAGAAAAGGGGCACCTTGATTGTACTGATTTAACTAATAATAAGCCTGTCAGCCAAATTCCAAAGGATCAACCATTTTAGAAAGTACCATACTGTGTGGGTGCTAAATGCCATAATTTCCGGGAAATCTGGGATCAGTAATAAGGCAATTCAGAACATGTATATCAGAGAGGATCCCATGGAGCAAATTGTTTATGAACATTTGTGAAGAAATTGGGTCATAGATCAACAGATACCAGATAGTTCAACGACTGAACTCTCCCGAAATAATTTAAAAAATGTGGATATAGAGCGAGCTAAATGAGAAAAAGATGAAAAATCTGGGGGGAGGGGAAGAACGCCAGGCTTCCATTTTTAACATACTTGAGTGCCCAGAACATATGTCCGTTGCTACGGGAAATCACCCTATAGCAGATAAGAGCTCAGAAGTCCTGACCTCTAAATAAAGTACGCAGGTGTATCAAATACAAAATTATGATCTTGGACACACCAGTGCAGTCCCCAGGTGATTTTCAATCTCGAAATGGGAAGTAGGGGATAGAGAGCTTTTGACAAAATTATTTTAACTGAAGGAAAGGAACCTAACTAAAGGGGGAACAAGGCATATGGAAAAATCTAGGAAAAGTTGCCAAACTCTGAAAGAGTTGAGTGAGTGGGAGGGGGGTTCTAAAACCAAAAAGAATCAAGAAGATATGATACTATACTTTGAACTTTGACCACAACTTAATTTGGATAAAGACCTTAATCGGGCAAATATATTGAAATTATTCTGTGAAATTCCTGCATTAGAGAGAATCTCTACATTAGATATAGATTATATCAGTTTTCCATACGAAGCTTCTACTGATTTAGTGGAGGTACATTGGAGGTCTTCCTTTGTTATTAGATCATTATTAGAGGGAAAAAGTAAATTGTTGAAACTTGGATGTTTGGTATATCGAGAGAGAAAAGAAATAGGGTCCTTATTACAAAGGAATTATGACATATTTGATGGTACAGATGGTGTGCAAGTGCAAAAGTCTCGAATTGGTGGATATAGTTCAAGTAATGATATGGTAAAAATGGGAACTTTTATGGAAAGACTGAGTAATCTAAGATTTGCTTATGCTCATAGGAATTGATCATGGCTGTTGGATACTTTGAGGTGTGAATTGACAAAGGAAGAAGGTGCCAAAAAGCCTCTCTGATATTAGATGAAATATGCTCACTTGTTTGGAATACAAGAGGATTCAATCGTTTTTTGAGAAATGAAGGCCAAAATCATATCTTTGATACTAGTCATATAGTCTTGTTCCAAGAGACATGGCACTCCACTAAATTATGGTTAGATCAGTTCACTGAAATTCAGCAATCAGCCCTTAAATTGAATGGTGGGCGACCATTGGTGGGACTGCTTGTAGCCACTAGAAACTCCAAGATAAAATCTATAAATGTAGCATTGGAGAGGTTTCCTGGTATTCTACCTGTCTCCATGGGGGCTGAAAGAAATTGAAAAAAGCTAACAGTTCTCATGTTAAATCTTTATTGGAACCCAGCAGTAGTGACATTAGATGTATTCTTGAATTAAGTATTGGAAATATTGGTCTCATGGCTGTCTGACCGTGAACCCTATGTGATACTAGAAGGTGACTTAAATTCTTACTGTCTTAATAATTGTAAAATTGATAGAAGTCACAATAGCATTAATGGAATAAAATGGAGAGTATTGTTTCAAGAGTGGGACATGATAATTGTCAATGATAATTTAAGTGGGGATTTGAAGAAAAAGGCAACCTGGAAAAAAGGGTCCCTGTCAACTATCATCGAATATGTGATCTTATCAAGAGCCATGTTTGACACATGTGGTTTATATGAGGTGAAATACACTAATTTAAGTGATCATAATATGCGTGTAACATCATTTAAGCTTGATGTAAAAAGAAACTCTGCTGATTATTATAGGGATTTTGTTGTGAATTGTGGATGCAATTGCATCCAGAAATTTAAATGTGGAGGGTTTAGATTGGTGAAGAAATGAGAAGAATTAACTAATAATGCTACTGTGGAGGAATTGACAGTCGTGTGTTAAAGTTTGAGGTTTGAGGAGTTTTTATGGGAAAATGAGATGCTAAAAAACATACAAAAAATGAGAACTACCGATACACATAGATCTGATAGAGAGGTATAGGTCAGAAATACATTCTATCAGCATCAGCTCCGACAGTTAAGGTTAAACCGTTTAAACAGTGAGAAATACTGTGAGAATAAAACTGAGTAAACAATGGATCCGCACCCCTAGATACTCTATGGTACAAACAGATGGTGAGACAATGCTCAATATTCTCTCCCAAAATAATACACAACCTATTTGGTCATTAATTAATATTCTAGTCAATCTGCAAATTGAATTCCAGAACAACATGGTGAGGGAAGCTGATTGGCGGATCCATTGGATTGAAATTAATGGTGAAATTAAGTCAATTAAGAACACGCCTGATAAAAAAGCTTGAGACATAGATTTTGAGAGAGCAGATATAGAGCTTCTGCAGCAGCAGCACCAAATGAATTGGCTAACACTATATTAAAATTAAACAAAGAGATGTGGTCAACATTGCTAACACACCTTTTCAATGATATTGTTAGACATCAGTCAATGCCAGAAACCTGGAACGACTCCATCATAATCCAGATTTACAGCAAAGGTAATCACACAGATCCATGCAATTATAGAACTTTAGCTTTACTGGATTCAGACAGTAAGATTTTTGGGTCCTTGAAATTTGAAAAACTGGAATCCAGGGCACTGGAAAAAGGAGGTATCTCAAAATTCCATATTGGGTTCAGGAAAAGGATGGCAGCAACTGTGAATGGTTTGATTGTATCAGTATTTAAGGTTAAGGTATGGTCTTGCAAGAAATCTTCTAACTCATCTCTATACGTGGCGATGATAGATTTCTCAAAAGATTTTCACATGTTTAATCAGCAACTCCTTTGGCTTAAATTGAAGAAATGGCAATATCCCTCCTCCATTTTTAGCCATTTTGTAATACATCCAGAATTACATAACGATAAAGGTTCGATTAGATGCCTATGGTAGCTTGACAGAACATTTTACCACAATGAAAGGATTAAGACAGGGATGCATTTTAGCTCCCTGCCTTTCCAACGTTTATTTATATTTAGCAGATCTTAAAGAGGCCTTGTTTGATGTAGCGCTGGTCAGTCCAAAAATAGGAGGTTAGGGAATCAGCTGGTTAGCATATACTGATGACATCACACTCCTAGATGTCACACCAATTGGACTTCAACGGCTAATAACGGCCCTGAGCACATATGCAGGAAGAAATGATTTAGTCATTCACTAAAAGAATTATAGCATCATTCATTTTCATAAATCTAGGA
Source organism: Ambystoma mexicanum (assembly GCF_040938575.1). NCBI lineage: Eukaryota > Metazoa > Chordata > Amphibia > Caudata > Ambystomatidae > Ambystoma > Ambystoma mexicanum. The sequence goes on along the minus strand of NC_090935.1, from coordinate 544,200,054 downwards.
ACAAAGCATGTAAATATATAGGGTCTATTGATGGAATCCAAAAAGATGTAATGAGTGAGATCATCTATTTGGGCTTCTGCTTCACAACACAATCAAACAAGTAAGCTGTTGTTAAAAGAATTGAGAATACATTAGACCAACTAGTCTTCAAAATGACAATCTATCATAAATACTGTACATTCTCCATCAAGCCAGTGTTAAGATTTTATGTTGGAAAGGTATTTCTAAAGGCGATATATGGATTAAAGATTGAGCCAATGGCTCATGGTTTGCTGTGGGAAAAATTGCAGGGTTGAGCCTGGAAGAGAGTCCAGAACCTGCCTGTTTCAATGCCCATCATTCCATTATGTCACAAACTTGGTCTCTTATCACTACAAGTCTGGTTTGAATGGAGTGTGGTATCCCTCTTAAGAAAAATCTATTCACCCCCTATACAAACTCTGTATGTAGATCGACAAGTGGCTAAAAGTCCTATACATTATTGGGAACTTTGGATGCACAGCTGTTGTACCAGATCATTGTGGGAGAGAGTAGAATGAACTGCTTGAAAATCCACTAAGGGTAACAAAATATTTCAAAGAATTGGACTGGATAGATACTATAGCTCAAACTCAGATTTGCGCGAGTAGATAAAGCATTGGGATCTTTGCCTAAGTAGCTTGATCAATACCCCTGTATGACTATCAGAGAACAATTCTTGCATCTTAGACTACATCTATTATTCACAGGAGAGATTTTTCATGTATGTTCCAATAATCTTAATTTAACTAGTAATATCTGTGACTACTGTAAGGATCCAGGTGCTATCCAAACTCTGAAACACATCTTGGTTGAATGTTCAATGTTAGCAAAAGTGAGAACTAAATATTTAGGGAACTTTTTAAGATTAAATCAAGATTTATGCACAGAAGATATATAGAATCATGTGAAACGCAGGTAATGACCTCTTTCTAACCTTTGAAATTGTGAGAATGTTACGTGAAATAGGTATTTTAAATGTTAGATGAAATGCATATTTTCGATACATTATTTGGGTGTTTGTTAATTATTGGGTTTTTGATGTGTTTTATTTTATGAATCATAATTGGAATGATATTAGAATGAAATGTAATTGATTCTGTTATATGTAATCTGTTTTAAAAATGTCTTTTATATTTTTCACTGAAATTGTATTTTAAGTATTTTGCTGTACTTTGGTGTCTTGTAAAAGATCATAGCTTTGATCACAACGCAATAAAACAAACATTTAAAAAAATTAAAATATGGTATTGAAATACCTTTTCCCTTTAATTAAGACAGGCAGGACAGAAGGACTCTTACTAAAGTATCATTTTGCTTTCTATGACAACAGGCAAATAACATAGATATGATAGTGAAGCTTTATGCTGGAAGTATTACTTGCATGTTAACTATATTCTTAGTATGTAATGCTCAGGTCTGTTATTTTTTATGTTAATTGGCAGAGAAACCTGGGATGTATACGCTATGTACATTTACGTAAGGATTGATTGTATTACTCATTCTATTCTTCTTGAGCATTTTTTAAACAATATGTTCTTGATATTCTTTTTCATTTAGACAGAAGTCCTGATTTTCCTTCAGCATCCATGTGGGACTGCATGCAATATGCCAGCTCTGCCTTTGTGTCCACAGAACTGCTCCCTGTGTTTGCCATGATCCACGAGTGGTGTCTGCTCGTATGTATCATTCATGGACTGCTTCACCATCAGGTTTCTCTCTCATCAAATTGGCTGCAAGCTTGGGCCTTGCAACATTCATATTACATTCGTATTACGTACATTGCCTACCAAAATAGGACCTTGCTCATTTAAACAGTGCTGCCACTGTTGTCTCAGTACAGGGTCCTGCCCTGCAAGTTTCAATGTTGAAGTTACTTCCTCAGTCTTAGGACGTGGCCACCAGTAACAGTAGTGAGCACACCTTCCTTAGATTTTTCATGTTTTTCCATTTATTCTTGAATTCACCATCTTTGCCAGCCTGACAAGCCATTCAGCCTTTAAAACAGTGTGTTTGTATATTTGTTGTAGAAATATAACTAGTGCAACTCGAAGCAGTAATTAATAGCTGCTATGCCATACACTCTAGTCCTACCAAACTATACTGGTGATTATAAACTTATGATTTCCTATTTCTATTTTTATTTGGACACCAACCATATTGATTAGAGCCTGTGTTAATGCTTTTGTCTTTTCATTTCCCTTATTTTAGTATCTACTAAAATAAAAATATGTCCGTGATTAACTACTTGCATGATATCATTACGATCATCATTGTACTAAAGAAGGCAGTAGTAAGATGCCGAAATGTGGTACACTTTGAACTGCATGATCTACATTTAAGATCTGCGGCAAATCCATAACATGCACCAAGATCTGTAAGATTTTCTCCACTGTGCTAAGCTGCCAATGTGATGTAGTTTAGCAGGGCATCTGCAGAAATTATCAAATTCAAAAATACCTACTGCAAAATGACTGAATTTCTTTGATCAAATTTATTAGGGATTTTTGTACATTTTTAGTCAAAGAAAATAGAGGGGGTGGGGTAAGGATATATGTTCATGTAGGGGAAGTGGGGGTGGTGAGAGGTGCGGAGCGTCTCGCCCTGCAATATTAAAAAAGACATTCGACCCGAAAGAATTTGGTCATTTTGCAGTAGGTAGTTTATTTTCAATCATTTTGTGGTAATCGGTTTAGCAATTCTATAAACAACAAGTATGTTGTAATCGTTGGGTTTAATGATGATTGTAATGTGTTGATGAAATCTATTTTTTTTAGTATGTGCTATCACTTGCATATTTGTGTGCTTATTAGAATTATTTTTTGTCTGTCTTAATCTTTGCTACATGAGGCTATGAATTTATGTCTCAATCTTTGCTTGAGTAACAATGAATTGCGACACTTCTGCGTCTGTTTTTTGCCTCATTTAAGGGGGATAAAATGATTTTGATTTAATCTCCAAAAATGCGTTTCTAAATAATTGTTAAATTGATTGCGAAGCCAGCACTTCTACTGTGTTACAGTTAATGTTAGTCAGTAAGAAAAAGGTAGAAAAATAATTTTTTCAACAGTCACTTACTCTAGAACATTGCTGCAAATCACATTTGCCAAACAGTAATGGATAATCAATACACATTGTTTTATTATGATTCAATACAGGATAAAAATCTCATAATTTAGAGACTACAATACAATAAATTACATAAAACAACCTTAAGAATGCATATTTAAATATGCTAATGACTAAACATAAATAGTAAACATGCATCAATTGTTTAGGACAAAAATCATGAAGGGATACATTTTCAAATAGAATAGCACACTTGGTTAGAACTCCAAGTTGCACACTCGACATGTTTCAGTCCTCTTGAACACTCAGAGTAGTCATCACATTTAAAGAGTTAAAAAACTACAAAGACTTATTTCACTGAAGACACATTCACTTGACTGAAGACGTGACTGTTGATAGAAACAAGAAAAAACAAACATCAGCAATTTTGCTTGCATGTTTAGGACACTAACTAGTTGTCCAAGTGGACCCCCGGTTTCTTTACCTGAGAACACTAGTGAGAATAGGCCTCCGTCGGATTATCTGTCCAATTATGCACTAGATCTTTTCACCAAAACCTGTAAATCAATTACAGACGGGGGTACTAATTAGAATTGCCATTTTCCTCATGCCAGAACTATCCTGCTATATTACTACAAATCCACAAGGTTTAGAGACCACAACACTACCAGAAACTGGTTTTTCAGTCTGTCCCTAATTAGGCATTAATTTAACCTGGTTAAGGTACTCATATATTGTAAGGATGCATCTCTTATTTTCATTCTTAAAATTACGGTGGTCCTCCATACACCTACATTACAATTCCAAGGATCAAGGTCTTACCTATGGGTAAATGCACACATTTCCACAGCAGCAGTGTGTGCCCAGGAAGGTCAGGGCCACCAGTCTTCTTAAACCCCTTCTCGGGGTGGCTTTTCCCAAAAAGAAATGTGTCGCTACAGCGGAACAGGGACAACTCTAGTTACATTCAGCTCTACAGGATAAAAGACACACAGTATTTAAAATGGGTGCCCCTTGAGCGATTATTTGTATAGTTATTGTCCTTCCTCATTAATGCTAAAAATGCCCCAATTAGCCTGGTAGTTTACAATAAATCCAGTGCTGTCCTCATAAAGGGCTAATATTAAGCTTTCTTATACGTAAGTATAATCAGTGCACCAATTATCTAAAGTTCTCTTCACCTAGATTTAACATTCAATATCCACTAGAAGCCTTAATAAATAGGCTCATGCAAATCTTCTTCATTCAATGTTCAGAAGGCAGACCCAATTATTCAGAACACACCGCTATGTTAAGTAAGCCCTTCCATTCTTACCTGGGCCGTTTAAAGGTAAAATCTCCTTATTTTGTCTCCCATCTACAGCCTCCAGTCGGTCTAACAAAATGAGTCCTAGAGTGCATACTGCTTCCAGGCCCTGTAAGTAGGCCTCTCCACTGCCTGTAGAGACTCGCTTTGGCATCAATATTTTGGGATAGCCACCATCTTTGAGTGGTGCCACAGGATTGGACAATGGTCGGCCATTTTGAGTAACGACTAGTCCACGTCTCTCATATCGGTGCCTCCATCTTGGAAACCCTCAGTAATCATGGTAATAACGGCCCAATCAAGGCAGAACAAAGGCTCGTTTTCAATCAGGGTTAGCAGGCGTATGGCTACCACCCTGACCTCTCTTGTGCCGCCCATGAGCTTACAACTCATGAGCTTACAACTGAATATAATGTTAATGTTAGCACAGGTCCATTTTCTCTGGAAGCTCGTCCCCCGATTAAGAGGCTCTAAGCCACAGGAAGTGACAGAAATGAGGAACTGTGTTCAGCCTTGCCTTCGGTCCAGGTGTTGCTGAGGATTATGCTCTCTTGAGCCATGGTACAACTGGATGGGCCTGGCAGGACAAAGAAAGTCAGCAAGTCAACGATGATATCTCCAAGGACTACTTGCTGGTTTGGGCTCTGCCTCCACTCCTGGGGATCCGGGTCGGATGAGGGACACTGTTCTCCATATGTGAATCTTTTCAAGTCATGAATACTTGCGTCCCTGAGATGACCCTTTGCTCTAGACCCTCAAGGTTGTAACTTGTTCACTTTGCCCTTGTCCCTAGGCAGCACCCCCCACTCTGAGAATCGCTCCTGGATTGTGCATTCAACCACTCACGTTTCAAAGACCAGGGTGGACTTTTTCAGATAAGGGCCAACCTTGTGTGAAACAACGCACACTGGTCTATGAAACATGAGTGCTTAAATGCCCAAACCCGGAGCAACTCCCAGACTGGGAGGTCCAGACTATGGGGATCGTAGCCTGTGTCTACCTTTTCTGAGGCTCGTTTGGGCGATCCACCCCTACTGTGTCCCTTCATGTCCTCTCTTTCAGAGACAGGTCTTCAGACTTTTTGTGACTGTAGACCTTTTGATGGGTGTTCTCAATTCTGGTGACCTGAAATGCTGCCATGTGACTTGGTGCCTTTTTTCTCATCTTGAGCCTGACTGTTCTAATGGATTTACATCAATAGCTTTTTGACTATCTGCAATTTCAGTGCTCATGTTACTTGTGCTCCAGTCCCTCGGGCTAGGAAGGCTAGCCCACCCTGCCATTAGAAATCCCTGTGACGTCAGCCATTGTTGAAGAAAAAGTACAATAGTGTGATTTCTGATTGAATTTATAATGCCAACTGGGGAGACTGAACTGCAGCTGTGCGCAGAGATGTGGCAGGAAAAGAAGAAGAAATAGCTACTGAATAAGGTATGTTTTCCCCCTGGTAATTTGTTCCAAGCACTGAAAACGAGTGTAAAGTTTGTCCAGATCTATGAGGAACAATTTTTCATTGCAATCCTGGTGCAATTTTATAAAGTTCAACGTGTACCCACAGGTGTCTTGGTGCTGCAGAGAAGGGAGAAATGGGACACAGACCATCTTTGAGCTGACGCGGAAAGGAATTGAAGATCGGCGTGTCATTTTTTAAGCGTTATTAAAGAGAAAGATTTTAAGATGTTTTTGGAAGGTCAGGAGGTTCGATTCATTTTGGCAGTGACACTAGAAGGGTGTTCTACATTCTTAGAAGCCAGGCCAAGCAAACAATTAAACGGGAGCGAGTGCATATATTGTTTCCAGAGAGGGTGATAAAATGAGGTTTTGACAATCTAAAAATGAGGCAAACCGCAGCATTCGAAACTTGCTGAAGGGTGAAGAGGCTGAAGTTTATATAAACATGACCTAAGTGCATCTCCTATTTGGAGAGTCATATTAAAATTGTCCTGCCAAACATATGCAAAGGTTTTTAAATACGCTATGTGGAGGTCAAAGAGCATCAGAGAGGCTGACCTACAAGTAAGATTCTTTAACCGGTGTCTAGGGCTAAAGTGGATCACCTCTGTCTTCTTTGGATTTAGTTGGAATCCATCATAGAGCAGCCAGCATTCTATTTAATCCAGACAAGTTTAATTTTTGAAGTCGTTACTAAGTCCATTCGCTTTTACATAGAACCAAGTGTTGCCAGCGTGAGAATGGTTTAATAAATAATATTTAGAAAATATGGACAACTAAGAATGGGCAACAATAGTGGCGGGGAGGAAAAGCACGTGGGACTGCACAATTGACAGGGGCAGAACATGACTGAAAACAGCCTATTCTGACCCGCTGAGGTCAGTCATCCAGGAAATACTGAGACCAACTGATGGATTTGTCAGAGACACCAGAGAGGCGAACCAAAGGTATCTCATGATCCACTGTATCCAGTGCTGCCCAGTACCCTTTTCTTTGTTTAATTTTGGCACCAAGTCAGTTCCTCAAACCAAACCGGCTTAGGTGTGATGCAGTGTCCCCTGCTGGTAATCAGTTATCTTTTCAGGCCTGGAATATCCTAGTCTTGCCGTGGGTATGTTTAAACCAGGGTCACACCATGTACATTCTGCACCAAAAACATAGTTGAAGCAGGCGAGCAGAGACGTCGATAGGATGTCTGGGGGGGCTATAGACCCAGGTCTTTTTGTTGTCTGCCCAGATAGAATCTCAGGGGCTACAACCAAAAGGCCAGCTAGCCCTGAGTCCCGACAGTCCTGGCATTAGCATACCTCTGGATCTTTTCCAGACCTAGCAACACCCCTGCAGGGAATCTTTAAAACTACACTCTGTACCTAAAATAATGATAACTGCACAGAGCAGCAGACAATACAATACCAGTGGTAACCAGAAAACACTCTGACCCTCAGAGAACAACACTGACACCTCACCAACAGGGCACTTACACAGGGAAACATTTACTGAATGAGTCCAGCGCTTGTAGTTCCATGGCTTTTACAAATGTGCTTCCCACAGCCCACTTCTGCTGCCTGTGAGAAACCTGATGGTATTCTCCCATGGGCTCCCTCTGAATCTTCCATTCAGGTGGCCAGTGAAGGGCCATCACTTTTGGATCCTGACCTTGGGGGTGGACAAGCGAGTGGAGGCTCACAATGAATTGGGAGAAGAATACCAAAGGGTGAGACATGGTTTTCCCCCAGTCCCAGTAATACCCCAACCCATGACCTCTCAGCCTTCATGGGGTATTTTCAATCTCATCCCATCTCTCCCTCCCTATTTCCTTCAAATACTGAGAAGAGGAGGAGGCAAGTAAGAGCAGTAAAGATTACCCATAGAAACAACGTGGGGAAAGTAAGGGCAACCTACTGTAGAAAGAACTGAAGGTGCCCCACTAATAGAGTCAGGCAGGGTCAGGTATTTAATAATGATCACTCACATAGAAAAGGTGTGGTATTTCACAAGAAGGGGAGCGAGCTGGGGCTGCTGTCAGGACCTGAGAAGCCAAGGAGAAGAGAGCAGCAGGGGTAAAACCCTGGAGGAGAATGGTGTGGCGAGAAGCTGGCCCGGTGTTTGTGAGGGGCTGCAGTACGGCTAGCGAGCCGTCAAGGAGACAGAGTAAGGCAGCCTGCATCCAGCTGGTGGAGTTGGGAAAAATGCTTGCTCCCTTGGGATGTGTGCCGTTCCCAAAGGTGTCTGAGTGGCAGGTGGTGAGACCCTGACCTCAACCCCTTACCTCCAGTGGAGCCGCTTGTCAACACGACTCTACACGGTAAGAAAGAGAGAGAGGGACAGAGACACGGGAGCGTGCGTTCGACTGCAGCTTAGCTGCAGAAAGACACAATTTTAAAGCGGCACTGAGCGGAAAGGTTTGAAAGTGCGTGAAGGACAGAAAATATAAGAAATAAACAGACAAAGAGAAATAGAAGGAAGAAAAGGGGCGTTAACGGCATGGAAGAAAAGAAAAGGAAAGGCATGTGAAGAATGTAACGAGAGCAAAGCGTGTACGGTGAAGAGAAGTGCAAAGCATACACTGTAAGGAGACAACAGTGTGTTAAGCATGCAGGATGCACGAGACTTAAACGGAAAACTGCACGAGTGCACAATGAAACAAAGGGATGTGAGGTACGCAAGATGTACAATAAGAAAAGTAAACAAAAGTGCAAGAGTGCACTGTTGTACAAAAGGAACAGAAAAGGGAAGGTGCAAGTGTGCACGAGCAGGAAGCCAAGGAAAACAAGAAGGGGTGCAGGAAGCACCTGAAGGTTAAAGGTTTAAAAAGAACAGCAAGGAATAGCTTTTCACAGTACATCAAGGCAAGGAGCATTTGCAAGGACACACACATGTCGCTTATAAACCAAGAGGCTGAAGACACACTTTCTTAAGATGTTTGTTTTAGGCCAGGAGCTTGTTTACAGCAGCAATAAAGCCATTAACTCTCAGAAGACTTCTTAGAAATAATATTGACAGGTGCTAGACAGCCCAAACTTTGATGTTGCTACATTATAGTGGTAACTGAAAGAGCTCCCACGAGGGTGTTTTGGATGATGGAGTGCAGGAAGTGGGTGGGCATGACCATGGGGATTGGCATGACTATGGGCAATTACCATGAGGGTAAATAACCAAACACCCAACACAGGCTGTGTTAGGTGCCTCCTCACATCCCATCTCCCTCCTAGCTGTACTCCAATGAAATAGTTTTGGCTTATAAACAAAACTAAACAGGCTCGGACAAGAGAGGCATTTTTGAACCCACTATCATTAGATTCATCGTTCTGGGGTTCTGCTCCCACTTATTCAGATGCATCAACAGGGCAACCTCTGCCAGGTAGATTGGCAACAAACCAATGCAGGGTTTTCTGCAAAACAGACAATGGGCCACATTATAAGTACGGCGGTGCAGTAAAAAAAGGGCAATGAAATGGAGGTAACTCCGTTATCACTGAATTACTGCAAACTATAGGTTTGACAGTGAGGTGGAGAATTACCAATGGCAGAATTAATGCCGGCAGTGATTCTGCCGAAATCCCAATGGCGAACTATGGACTACATAAATGGGGACTAACACCGCCATACCACCACTTGTGATCCGGGGTACTCCATTGGCGGTATTCCAGCAGATTTACCATCGGAATACTGACAAACCTGTAGTTAGGCCCCTGAGCATAACTAGTGTACACAAGCCATCATAGAGCATGACTGCCAGTGATTCCTACACGCTTCTCTATTCTGTCTGTGTAAAAGGGGAGATGTAACTGGCAAGGCGACCCGAACGCCATTCATTCTACCCTGTGGTAAGGTTCTGCCTTTCATGTAATGCAGCCATTCCTCCTGTAACACCAAAACACACCTGCTTCTCGAAAAGCAGACATTGCCGTCTTTGGCTGAGCTAGTGTTGGGATGCTTCCAGCTTCCAGTTCTATTTCAATGGTGGTAACATAACTTCGTACTCGATGACAAGTAGTATTCCGTTTCACTTTTCCACATATTGCAGAGTGCTAAAAAAACATTTTGTGAGAAAGGTTACAGAAAAACACATGTTTAGTGCATCCCATAGTGATGCCCCTCTTCCTCCCACCATGTCACACCAAATAAAGCAATGACCAAATGTTTTGGGTAAAAAGGACACAGGTTTTATTTCTAACCTATTTCTATGCATGTAACTTGCAGGTTGTTCGCCATGGGCACTTAGTTATGCAATTGTAATTTTATTTTTTGCAAACATTAGCAAACTGGGAGAATGACGGGGTCAGCATCACCCGGCTTATTATTATTATTATTATTATTATTATTATTATTATTATTATTATTATTGTATTTATTGAGCGCAGACCTAGCTTCAAGAATCAATGGAGCGCTTTACAGAGATATACAACCATACAGATACATAACGGAGTGCTTTACAGAAGTAACAAGAGAACAAATATAAAGCAAGGGTAGGATACAGATGGGGCACAGAGGAGGGGTACAGTTGAACCGGGTGGCAGGTAGGAGGGGGTCGGCGGCGTCTAGCGAGTCAGGTGGCGCAAGGGGCAACATGATGGCCTAGCTGTTGAGGAGAAGAGACTCCTTGATGAAGCGTGCAGCCGTGTGTAGGACACTTCTCAGGGGTACAAGGGAGAACGGTGGGAGGCCTTTGAGGAATGCCTTGCCCCAATCCAGGTGGGATAGGACCAGTGCTTGAACGGCGGATCTAAAGCTGTCCGGAGGGAGGCAGGGCTTGACTTTCTGCAGGAGGGAGAGCTGATACCAAGCTGTCTGAGTTTTCTTTGCTATGTGTGTCTTGAAGAAAAGGTGTTTGTTGATCTGGAACCTGAGGGACTTGGAATAGGAGATGAGCTTGGGTGTGAAGCCCTCAAAGTTCATGCTTGATAACCAAGTCTGTATGTCTGTGTGTTAGGTGTTACTGGTGAGGAATAGGAATTCCATCTTGCAGGCGTTGAGCTTCAAGTATGCACTGGACATCCACAACTGTATCAGCGAGAGGTAGGCTTTGAGCCTATGGATGTACTTGATATAGTTGATCTTGAGGTATAGCTGTGTGTCGTCGGAGTAATGGTGGAAGGGGATGTTGTGTGTGGCTATGAGGGCTGCCAGTGGATCCATGTATACACTGAAGATCACTGGGGATAGGATGGAACCCCGTGGGACTCCACAGGTGAAGGGTAGCATTGGCGACCTAGAGGAATCCATCTGAACAAACTGCTGGCGGTTGGCAAGGTTGGACTTGAACCAGCATAGGATAAGGTTGCTGATCCCCATGCGCCGATATAGGGGCGCCAATGTAGAGTTTCCGTAAGCGCCTGGTGGTCTTCTGTGTCGAAAGCAGCCGAGAGGTCGAATAGAACCAGGAGGCTGAGGTGGCCATCGTCAAGGGTGTTGAGGGAGAGTTTGACCACCTGCATGGTTGCTATCTCCGTGCTGCATCTAGGTCTGAACCCGGATTGGTAGGTTTGGAGGAGATTGTTGGTGTTGATGCGTTGCTGCAGTTGTGTGCTACTGCTTTTTCGATGATCTTACCTAGGAAGGGAAGATGGGTGATGCAAAGAAGAAAGCCAACTCTTCCAGCTGCTCACTGCCATCCAGCTAGTCTCAAGTTTGGAGTCACCGAGAGGCTCTGGTACCAAATCTCAGTTCCCCAGGGGTACACCTGGTGCTCCGGGTTGACTGGTAAAACCATTTTCCGTAGCAATACAGGGGATTAACCTGCATGTCTTCCACAACCTACCTGGAAGCCCACAGCCTAAATGCAGGGCACCAATATGGCTCCTTGAAACAGCCCCACTTTTCTAGTGTTATTTTTAGTTTTCCTATTAGTTAGAGGGTGTTATCTATGTCATGAAATGTGCCTTATTCTGGAAAATTATCCAGTCACCTTACCTTTGGCAATTTATTGATCGTACCCATTATATAATGTTCAGTCATTTATTTATTGCCTGTGCTGAAAGTGCCACATACCACATGGGTTTTCTCTTTGTCTTCAGTCCATAGTCTATGTCTGGGAACCTAAACAACAATGGGTTGGTAAGGCCGGAACCCATTTGCTGGCACCATTACTTCTACCAACGTCTGTCAGGTGGTTTTTGAATGGCAGGGAGTTGGTTATTAGTTCCTGGCAAATATTGACATATTCAAAGCAGTCGGTAGCCACTGCACCCTCTAAGATAATCATCCGCCTCACACAATAAATGGCCTAATGTCCGTCCTTGTTGTCCTGCTATTACAATTGGTCAGTGTTTTTCACAATTCTTCGTTATTCGCTCAGTTTTTTGATTACATTAGTGCAGTTTGAGGAGAGACGAACCACTATAATCCTACCTACAATTGACCACCAAAGTTGTGTACAAGGGCTCCGTTATCCTCTGCCTGGTGACCCTGTCATAGCACCTAGAACCAACAGAATTTACTCTGCATTGTCTGACCCAGTGTTATTCCACATTCAAGAGTCAGTCAATAGCACATCTGAGCGGATGTGAAGGGGATCCGGCGGCCTACGAAATGGTGTCACGAGGGGCTGCTAAGCCACGCAGATCGTATCATTTATATTTCAGTGGATACAATCCTGCAGCAAACTGCGGCACATAGCTCAAGGAGGTGGTATAACCGATGGCTTTGGTCCAACCCTGCCGGTAATAGGCCGAGCTCATAGTCTGAACTAAGCGAGTGCCCTTTAACAAGGGTGGTGGTGCTGTTACCAGCAGGGTCGTCCCAACGCCAAGCGTTATATTGTCATTGGTATCCGCAAGCAAGTATCTGAGGGGGCTAAAGGCTAAACACATTTTATATTTTAAATCACTTTTTTTCCGGCATTGCCACTTTCATGGGTCAGAGTCAATTTTCAATGTTGGTTATGATAACCTAATCATCATTGAAAGCAGACTCAAAATTGAAATGGCGTGCGCATAAACACATGTTAGTTTAAAAAGAATTATGTGTCGGCTTTTCGCGGGTACAAAAGGTGGCATGGTGATAGGGGGCAGCAAGTAAGGCACAGGCCAAGGGGCATGCAGCATTTGGGGATCTCGTGTTCCATACTTCCTGAGTGGCTTCTCCCCCACCCAGAGTGCTAATGATCAGCTGTTAAGATGGATTTCTGAACTCTGTCCTGGAGGGGCAGAGGTTCAGAAGGCCAGCCTAGTTTCTTGGAACAGGGTAACCTCTGGACACGCCAGACCAATCAAGGTAGCGATCCCGGCGGTCAAGACTAGGGGCCTCATTACATGTTGTGCGGTAAGGGAATAACGGTACCAGTAAGCGATTACCGGTACCGCTAAATCCCACACCTAATTACGACCCGGACTTGCCGCTATTAGCACAACCGGTAAGTACGGTGCCACTAATAGCGGCAAGTCCGTGTGCGTGTGACCCCCAGGTCGGAATTTTCGGCATGGCGCTAATAGCATGCCATCGCAAGCCATGCGGACATGGCAATAGCGGCATGGGAAAGACCCAAAAACCCCTTACCGGCATGGCGCTAATACCGGCATCGCGAACCACCCATTAAGAGACCTGAGCAGTGTTCCCACCTCCCACAGGTGGACACATCCAGCACAGGTGAAGGCGATGGAGACTTACAGCACAAAAGAGCACACCACACCCCTTCCCACAACCCTTCCCACACAAAAATGGTTCCAATACTGCCAGCATTACATGGGCTGGAGGACATGATTGCAGTGTGGCAGCACCAACAACAGGCAGCACAGAGGAGACGCAGGAGGAGGAGGAGTAGGAGTAGGAGTAGGAGGAGGGCAAGACAGGTGCAGCAAGCACCACCAGGGCACCCAGTAATAACACAGAGCCAGCCACCAATTCCCAGGATCCAAGTCAGTCCATTTAACCAAACACCTGAGCACATACATAGCCCATACCGTCTGCATCGGGATACCATCACCAGCATTGTGGATAAGATACACGACGACAGCGTGAGCCTCATAGACATCAGACCTGCAATCCCCCCTCCAGTGAAGGTGGTGACTGCGCTCCACCCCCTGGCCACAGGCTCGTAGCAGCATACTGTGTGGCAGATGCATGGCATCCCACAACCAGTATTCTCATGCACGCCGAACCAGGTACACAATGCCCTCCTGAAGCTTGGACATGAACACATATTCCTGCCACGGACTGCCCAGGAGATAGCAAACACCAAATTTGGCATCTATTCACTTGCAACCATCCCAAGTAGCATCGGGGCCATCAACTGTACCCATGTGTAATTGGTGGTCCCACATCACAATGAAGTAGTCCACCAAAACAGAAAATAATTTCACTCAATCATTGTCCGAATGGCATGTGACGCAAATAAGAGAATCACACATTGTTGCGCCAGACATCCCGGATCAACCCATGATTCAATGGTCCTGCAGAACTCCACCATACCAAACAACATGGAGCGACAAGCTGGCCAACGATTGTGGGAACTTGGTGAGTAGCAGGGCATGCACAGGGCGGTCTGATTGGGGGGCAGAGAACGATACACCAACTGTGAGTTGGCTGTCGTGCGTGGGACAAATGGTCATACAGATGCACGTCAATGTACATTGGGGGACGCCACAATGTACTTGAGAAGACCCCACATGAAATGTGAAGCTGCACAACATTGAATACAATCCAACATTTGAAACATTACACATCCATCCACACCCACATTTCACATCATGCCACACCACATAATCCACAAATCATCAACATGCCGTCAGGACAGTCATACAGAATTTGGGCAGCATAACATCAATACCGCAATGTGCCCTAGAATGCATGCAAAGGGATCACCCCTAGCCATAGCATCTGACCACAAACCCATAGCACCACTGAAGTGATGCTTCGCAGCATAGCAACATGGATGTAGGAATGCCAGTACACTGCCATAGCGGTACGAACATTGCCTGGGCCCAAGGACACCTGAGACATGGCCTCACCCAGGACATTTCCATTACTGTCGGAGGCATGTTTCGGCCATGTCGACTTGCATGGTCTAGCTCAGCCTTGTACATTGCAGTCACACAGATCGTCTGCATGCATGCTGTCAGTTGTGACTTCCAATCAATCCAAAGAAGATATGTGTGACATGTACAGGCCACAGCAGAGGTGGCTGGTAACAGGTACCCATTCTTCACCCCATGCAGGCAAAGCCGGCCATCCCCTGAAGAGGTACAACCTAACCCCTGTATGGAACCCACAGAAACAGCAGGAAGAGGACAACAATATTGCACATACCCTTACCTGCGTCATGACGGAGCAGGCATTCGGCCTCTCCAACACACAGGTCTGGTGCCTAAGCCTGCCGGGTGAGGCTCTCCTGTACGGCCATGACAAAGTGCCGAAGATAACCATGGCATGTGTGATGCAGCACAAAAAGTGCATCAAACGGAATGTGCCTATGCCACCTGACATGCAACCGCCAGATGAGGATGATGTGGATGGTGATGAGGATGGTTGAAATGTCCCACCAGGACATGCAAGAGGCAATGTCCAGGAGGGACACGATGTTCGTCAGCATCTGATGTATAAGATTCCATGAGATCCAAGGTAAAACTATTATGGATGCAGATGGGTATTTTTGCCTTGATGCCTGTGGTGAGTCCCACGAAGAACCATCTCCCCAATACAGTACACATACACAATGATGAAGAGCAAGCCTGTGTTTCAACTTTTCAACAGTGTATTGTGAACAAAAATCAAAGAAAAAGTGCATGGCCCCAACTGTGCAAATGACCTTACCCCCTCCCCCCACAGCACTCCCAAAAACACCCTTAACCTCCTCCCCCCACAACACTCCCAAAAACACCCTTACGCCCCTCCCCCCACAACACCCCCATGTGAGCCTCATGGTGTGTACGTGTCCTTCTCCACATGTGCCACCTGGTCCTTGCTGGCCTTAATTCGCAGTGCCCCCTCCGCCATTGGGTGGTTGGAATGTGGTGCGCCTCAGGTTGCACAGAGAGCGGCGCAGTGGGCTTGTTTGCCGTGAACTCCCAGAGGAGGAGGTGCCCGGTTCATCCTGTGTTGTGGGTGGGCATCGGCGCTCAATCGCGTCTGCTATACGGATCATGGCCTGCCTGAGTTGGCCCATCTCATTGCAAATACTGTTCGTGCATGCCTCCATGCCCTCCCTTGTCTGCCTTGCAAACATACTGAGGTCCTCCCTCAGACGGGCTGACTCAGCCACATGCTTCCCTACCAGCCCAGTGATCTCTGCCTGCCTCTGGCTGACAGACGCAAGGTCATGCTGCGTGCTACAGACTGGTGGGATGACTGCAGCGCCTTGATCCATGCCACTGGCATCAGGTGAGGACACCTGGGGGCTCCATGCCCCTTCCAGGGTGTGGATGGCTGATGCTCCATGGCTACCCGACCCTGATGACAACCTTGGGCTTGCCTCAATGGAGCGTGTTGGGCTGGGGGTGTGGCTTCGATCCACAATGTCGAGTGCTTCATCCTCGTCCGAAGGTGGTGCAGTGGCTGCTGCCTCACCAGTTGAACTGGTGGCAGCAGAGTACATGCCCTCCATGCTAATTTCACATGCAGAGGGACTCACTGCCTTGCGTGCTACGATGGCAGCAGGCATGGCCTCAGGCTGCGTGGAACTTGTGCTCCTGCTGCCTTTGTCCCTCTGCTGATGGACACTCCTCCCGGTTCCCCTTGAGGTGGTGGAGGTGTCCCCTGTGGCATCTCCCCTGGGATTTTTGGTAGATGGGGTAACAGGTGTCGCAGTGCGTGTGTCCTCAGTTTCTGTCTGTGATCCTGTAGGGGTGAGAAATGGGGATTTTCATCGTTTATGTTTCAACATGCCTTATGCTGAATGCTTACTCTATGCATTGGGGCCTCATTATTGTGGATTGCGGTAAAGGGGATGTTGGGTGGGTCATGCATGAATGGGTCTGTGTTGCACGTGTATGTGGTGATGCATGCATGTATGTTTGTGGCTGGATCCATGGCCTTCATACAGACACATATTTGGGGGGCACCTCACACTTCACTGTGCATTTTTTGATATATACACTCACCTCCATCGGATGAAGTGGCCACACCATGCTCCATTTCTCCAACACCCTCTAAAGATTCCACTCCAATTGTTGATGCGCAGATCTCCTCCCACTCACGGAGTTTCAGAGGTGATTCGCCGCCTCCTCCTGTGCCCATTGCCAGGTTGCGGTTGACTGTCAGTATGTTCCTGACACAGAGCCGGAGGTTGTCCCACCTCTTACGACAGTCCTTGACTGTGGGGGTGGTGGTCCCCACCGCACTGACTTTGTTGGCAACCTCGGCCCAGATGGCCTTCTTCTTGAGGATGGTCTCCCACCGCATGTCATTGCTGAAGACCACATTTGCATTTGCCGCTAGTGTTTCAGTCAGCATCATCAGCTCCTCATTGCTGAATTTCTCCTTACGTTGGCGCCCAGCAGTTTTTTTTACCGCCTTGGGCATCTTTGGGCTGTCCTGGATGGATTTGTGTCCGAGTTTCCTGGAAAGGGGTCCTGGATGCGGAGGATGGCAATGGATTGTGTTTTTAAAGATGGCCGCCATGCTCTTTCCCGTTCCTGTGCGATGACGCTATTTCCGGTTCTGCTTTTTTTACGGTGACCGCTAATAGCGGTAATAGCGGTGACCTCAATTTGTATGCAGCGTGAAGGCGGAGGTGCTATTAGCACTTTAGTTGAAGCCAGTAATGGACTTTTTGGGGACTTTTACGGCATGGCAGTAGGGTGATTACCGGCATGGCGCTATGCTCGTGTCCACGTACTCGTAATGGTCTGCAATTAGAGGGCTCTTGCGAGGGCGAAGACGCAAATAACGCCATGCCGGTAAATGCCTTCATTTACCGCACAACGTATAATGAGGCCCTAGGTCTCAAGAGGGGTTTGGGTGACTGAAAGCCCGCAATGAGCACACAAAGCAAGGACGCTTACAAATTACTCCAAGCAGGTGTTATATATTAAAAATATAGACACATTTATTATAAGGCCTTTGTAACATTGACCATAGTAAAGAATCACGATAAAACTCAAGCAAACCAACACATCACAATCAAATACAATATATATACAATTACCGAAGGGTCTAAAGAGTTCGAAGCACGAAATTTGCAGACCACCTAGATGGGGAGGAAAACAGGGAGTGCAAGTAATCGTTAGACCCAGTTCACCTTCAGAGGCCACCTAACTAGAAGGAAGTCTGAGCCCTATGAAGAGTGGAGCCTTGTGCTCAAAAGTACCTGCACACGCTGGTGCCAACGGGCCAAGGGGAGTCTCTTCAAGGAAATCAGGCAGTTCAGAGCGGTGAACAAAGGAGGGCGAACAGATCTCCGCTACTCAAGCGCGGCCTCCACTTGCAGGCAGAAGCAGAGCACGAGTGTGAAAAAGGTGTGCTGTGTAAAGGATTCAATTCAACACTACAGCTAAGTCAATGCCTAGTCTGGGATACTGAATGGAAACCCTTATTGAAATATCTTTATGTCCAGTTCATGCGTTCTGGATGACTACCCCTATATAACACCCCTCTCTTTGAATCCCCCTGACCCCACTGAGCCAAGAAGTAGTTCTGTTTTGCAAGTTAAAAGGTTTATTTGATAATTTAAACAATATATATATATATATATATATCACACTTTATAATAAATTAATAATTGGATATCACACTTAATCTGATCAGTAATCAATAATGGATAGTCTGGCACTAGCACACTTGTAAATAGGAACAGAAGAATAAGGTGGTAGAGAATACTATATATAAATTCAGATGGATGTAATGTTGAATGAAAAATGCAATACAGAAAATACTCAATATGATTTCCACAAAACAATGTAATCACTTTTCTCTGGCAATCCCCTCCCCCCTTAATTCAATGCAAGGAAATGGAAGGAAAGCACACAGTTCTCAGAAATGCAATCAAATGTAATTCAGTTCACCCCAGCAAGCTTAGACTACAGATCGGAGTTTTAAACACAGGCCCAAAATGCTTTTATATGTGCTGGCAATGAAGTGAAAAATATGCTAAAATGCTTTTAATTCCCTCTAGGAGGTTCAGGGTGAGTGAAATATACTCGGGATGAGTTCAGGCTCACTTTAGCAAGGATCTAGGAGTAACTAGCAGGTTAAACAAATTTTTGGCAACTGAAAGCAAGAAAACTTCTGTTTTCACACGTGGAGAAATTTGCAAATTGCGGCAAATTCGCGAGTGCGTTTTTCGCGATTGCGGCAAAACTATAGGGGGTAGGAAAGTTTTCAGAGGAAAGTTACTGCAAGTCTCTAGCACGAACGATCACGGAGATATGAGCGATTAAATAAAGGTCGTTTTTCAGATTTGAAATTTTAAAGTTCAAAAAGACAAGTGCAGCTTGCAACTAGAAAATGACAGGTGACAGCTTTACAAATGACAGGTGACAGTTAGGAGACAGTTCTACTTAGATTAAAATAGCTTGAATTATATTATTTTAACTAAGAGATTGGTTCTGCACAGTTCTGCTATGTACTCACAATATATTTAGAAATAGAATGGGCCTCGCCACGGATCTGGTCAGGTTTTGGACTGGACTCCGGTTCAGCTCTCTGGTTCTGCTGACAGCGGTCTGGTCTGGGTCTGCTCTCTCTCTGGATTCTGGAGATTGATGGATTTAAAGTCTGGATCTTTCTGCACAGCTTTCTCTAGAGATTGATGGAGGTAAAGTATGGATTTTCCCGGCAGAGCTTCCAGCTGCAAATGGATTTGAAGGTCCTTATCTGTCCTGTCTGTCTGCTTTTATCTGTTTTTAAAATGGGTGTGTGTGCAGCATCACTAGGCCCTTCCCCCTCTCCACTTGTCATTGGCCACTTCATCCGCTTCCCCTTGATTGGGGGAATGAAATGAAGCGTCATCATGATGAGGTCTGTTTATGATACAGAGAACCCACCCCTGTCAACTTTACACACAATCTATATTTGCTCAAAAAACATATTTGCACAGGTACACATTCGTTTAAAATTACACACACCCCTCACATATCACAGGAGGTATACCCTTGTCCAAATCTGCTCTTCCTGGGAGCTTGCATTCAGAAATGGCAATATTTGCACTTTTTAACTGATTTTGCAATTTCAGACATTAACCCAAATTTACACACATGTGCGCAAGGAGTATGGACATTAGTTGATGAAGTGTCAGATTTTTCACATGCACACATTTTGAGTAATATCCTCTTTTCCGCTAAAACCCCCCTGAACATACCACCGGGTCCTAACACGTCTTAAAATGGGGCAGAAAAATCACGAGAATTATGGTGTCATTTAAATAATTTTCACAAGTCCGTACTATGAGTTATTCATCTTTTTAGAGTTATGTTCTGGCCCCACAGGGGTGTGGTTTCCCCCCAGCACAAGGTTGAATTTCTGGTTTTTCCAGTTCTGCAACGCCAGCTTGCTCTCACAGGCAGTGCTCCTCCCCTGTCCTTCAGGAGGAAGCTCCATTTACGACTCTCGCCAATAAAACATTTGCCTGAGTCAGGACAGGGCTTTGTTCAGAGCTCCTGTATTCTGTGGGGGCTCCCCTTAATTCAATTATCAGAGAGATGGCATATCCTTAGTGTGGCCAGCAAAAGGCAGATAGGCCTGGGAACACAGCTGTGACTCAAGTTTCACTCCTGATGGGGGGTAGTTGCCAGGCAAAATTGGAATCTCTTTAAGCCAGTTTTTAGCTACATGTCATTTCTGTTCCCCAGTTTTCTGCATTCAAATAAAACTAAACATTTTTACATATGCAGCTAGAATGCTGATTCTAAGTTTAAAACTATGACATTTATACAATTGCAGCCTATGTGACACTCAAAAGTAGGTCACTCAGTCAATTTAAACATTTAGATTTTTAGTGTCTTTCAGTCCAATTGTACTTAAACTGCTGAAATCCACAGCTCAGCCAGTCTTGTTATAAACCTTCAAGTCACTTCAGAATATAACTTTACATTGGATCCACCTCTCAGTAAGTCTTTCTTTGGCTTGCTTTGGGTTCATTTATTCAGTTTTACACAAAAAAGTAAAATCTGGTGTTGTTTTAAAACGCCGGCTTTCTGATAGTGGTGAGTACTGGTACTGCACCCCTTTTTGGGATTTAAGAAAATGAATTCCCAACAGTTATGGGTTTGCTTTTGGCAATCAGCATTGCCACTCCCAATGGTTTCAGACTACTGTGTGGGTAGTCCAAGGGTGGTTTTAGGCAGTGCCCTTCTGTGCCCATAACATCGGCAAAAATGAGTGGCAGCCTATTCTTCATGCACTTCCCTGTGCATTTTCTGGGAAGCTCTGGCCATCATGATGTTTTCCATGTCAGTACTGCACAGTTTTTGAGGTAGGGCTCGGATGCATGGGTAAAAACATCCCACAAGCCCCCCTCTTGCGATGGCCATTCTGTTTCACTGATGGGACTCGCAAGACCTGGGATGTTTCCTCATCTTCTTCCAATAAATGGCACAGTTCAGCATCTTTTTCTCCATCCGGTATTGATCGACCGGTTCTCCTCGCCGGTCCTGGTGGGAATATTGGGCGGTACTCTGGGCCCCTTTCGTCTCTTCTCCCGGTCTCCGGATCGTCCTCCTTGGCCCGTCTCCCGGTTTTCTTTCTCCTAGGACGACAAAGGAAGAGCGGCAATACCTATTCATAGATGTTTTTCCACCACTGTTGAGATAGTGGGGCAGCATGTGCATTTCATCATAACGAAACATTACATTCTTATTTTAAAAAAAACAGTATAACTAAGAGACAGTTTCATGCAAATCACGATATTTTAGAGACTAGATGTGGTATGTTTTATGGTTGGAACTGAATTAGTCTGAGACAGTACCCGCTAGGATTCCAGAGGATTCCTCCAGTTGTTGCAGAGTGTGCCTGGGATGGCAACATTTCAACTGGTTTATGTGGACCCACTTGTCTTCCCCCGCTGCCAAAGGACCTTTGGGGATGTGGATTTTGTAGGCCACAGGGGAGATCTTGTCGATGATCTCAAAGGGCCCCTTCCATGTAGGCAAGAATTTCCGCTGTTTTGCCTGGTTTCTTTGGAAGTTGTATAGATAGACCCGGTCCCCCACCTGATATTCCTTCCTGGAAGTCTTCAGGTCATAGTGGGTCTTCATGCTATCAGCCGATCTTTCTAGATTCCGCTGAGCGTAAGCAAAAGCATGTTGGAGGTGTTTCCTTAAATTCTCCACATACTCATGAGTAGTGGAGGCATTTATCAGTGTCTGCTCTTGGGTCCTATAGAGCAAATGCTGCGGAAGCACCATCTTGCGCCCAGTCATCAACTCAAATGGTGACATTTTGGTTGAAGATGAAGGGGTAGATCTGATGGCCATTAGGACCAGAGGTAATCGGATATCCCAACTTGGCCCAGAATCTGCCACAAACTTCTTTAATATGCTCACAATGGTTCGGTTATATCTCTCTACTGCCCCAGAAGAAGCTGGCCGGTAAGCAATATGCAACTTCCTTTTGACCCCCAGTATCTCCCACATCTTTGTCATTACTTCACTGGTGAAGTGGCTACCTCTGTCTGACTCAATCCTTTGAGGTAGACCAAAACGGGAAAAGATGTGCTTAATCATCAAGGCAGCTGCCGTTTCTGCCTTGCAGTTTGGGGCTGGGAGACATTCCACCCACTTGGTAAACAAGCATGTCACCGTCAACATGTACTTATTCCCCCTAGCAGAGCGAATCACGGGGCCTACAAAGTCGATTTGTAAATCTGACCATGGCAGTGTCATCCCCCTCTTTTGGAGAGGCGCACGGTGCGTGAGGGATGATGGCTGAAATTGTGCACACACAAGACACCCCTTCAGGTATTGGTCGAGGTCCTGCCCCATGTGTGGCCAGTATGCAACCTCTCTTAAGATTTCCAATGTTGTGTGAAACCCCCTATGACCGGCGGTGGCCGCATCATGGGCGTGACTTAACATCAGGCTTCGGAATGAGGTAGGAACCACCCACTGATCGTGGCCAGCTTTGGATTTCCTTACCAGCAAACCGTCTTGGATCCGGAACATTTTTGGACATTTCATCAACACTCTTAGGTCCTCTTTTCCAGTGTAATCGGTATCCGTCAGGGGAAAGTTCTCAGGGTCCTCAATGTGCTGGTAAAACTTACCAATTATTGGATCCGCCTTCTGAGCTGTAATCAAATCAGCATCAGGGGTCTCCTTACTCCATTGTGCAATTGAAAGGTCGTTGTGAGCATTTGTCTGGGACCTAGTGATAGCAGTGACCTGGATCTCCCCCAACAGGGACTCAATCTCAATTAGATCCCCTTGGATGGCCCCGGTTTTGGCCAGCTGATCAGCTAAGTCATTTCCAGTTTTGTCTGGTCCCTCTACTTTGGAATGACCCTTGATCTTTTTCCAATAGATGGTCATCTCATTCGAGGTGACCAGATCATCAATGTTTTGGATCAACTTCCCATGTTTTAAGGGTTTGTTGTTAGCACATAACATGCCTCTGGTTTTCCAATTAACCAGGTGCTCCACGAACCCGTTCCGTACATAATCCGAATCTGTGATTATGACCAGTTCGTGGAGTTGATGCTGGACAGCAGTGAGGATGGCCTGATGCACAGCCATCAATTCTGCCACCTGACTACTTCGGGGACCAATTTTGTATCCAGCGGAGGGTTCTGGAAACTCCTTCACCCATGCATTCCCTACGCCGGCCACCAGTTCTTTCTCCCCGTTGTTGTCAACATGGTAAGAGCATCCATCCACATAGACAGTGGGCATTCCCTCACACTTGTCCTCTTCAAAGACTTTGTGTGGGGAATTAAGGTATGCCTCCATGTTGTCCTTTATTTTTAGACTTTCGTCCTCGAGACAGTTTTCTCTGGCACAATCATGCAAGTCAGCCAGACCTTGCGCGAGGGGACTCTTCTTGTTTTGGCCATATCTGACCTCCACAGGAAAGCCTTGCATTGACAGAATCCAGGAAGTAATTCGGGAATTACTCACATTTCCGGCCCGGATTCTGTCACTTTGGAGATATTGCAGAGGCTGGTGTGGAGTCTCCACTATGATGTGTTCCCCCTGGATAAACGGGCGGTAATTCTTCAATGCCCACACCGTTGCCAGGAGTGCCTTCTCACAATCGTTGAATTTTTCCTCCACAGAGGATAAAGTTTTGCTCGCATAGGAGATTACTTTATTGACCTTGTCATGCTTTTGGTATAATACTGCCGTCAAGCACGTATTAGAGAACCCCGTCTCCAGGAAGAACTCCTTGTTTCTGACAGGGTAAGCTAGGCAAGGCGCTTGTGAGAGGCTTCTTTTGAGTTGTCTTACTGCCTCGGCTTGTTCTGGACCCCATTCCCACTTGACCCCCCCCTTCAGGAGATGAATCAGGGGTCTGGTGATCTCTGCGTAGCCCTCAATGAACTTTCTGCTGTAATTAGTCAGTCCAAGGAGGCTCCTTAGTTCCCGCAGAGTTGTGGGGTCTTTCAGTTTCTGAAGTGCTTCCACTTTCTTTTCCTGGGGACAGAGGCCCTGAGCAGTAATCTCATGCCCCAAGAAATTAACACGGGTTCTACACCACTGTGCCTTCTGAAAGGAAAGTTTTGCTCCGGCGGGGCTCAACTGCGTCAGAACATAACGGATCTCCGCTATGTGTTCCTCCACAGATGAACTTTTGATGAGGACATCATCTACATAAGCCAGGTTACCCCTCGCACCCAGGTCGGGCATGGCCTTATGTAGGAAAATGTTGAATTCATTGCCGGAGTTGAGGTATGCAAAGGGAGTCCGGGTCCATGTGTATTGCTGGCCCCCAAAGGTAAAAGCCAGCTTGTATTGGTCCTCCCTACTGACCGGCACGGTCCAGTATCCATTGGTCAGGTCTATTGCAGTGAATACCTGTGACCCCTGGATCTGGGCCTGCCCTTGGTCAATGTAGGGCAGAGGCCATCGGGAAGTATGGACCCGTTTGTTGAGCTCCCTGAGGTCAGCGCAGAGTCTCCACTTGCCGTTTGGCTTTAATATTCCCAGCACCGGATTATTGAAGGTGCTGTGGACGGGACGGATTATTCCCCGGGACTCAAGGTTCTTAATTATTTCAGTAAGGGACTCCATTGATGCGAGAGGCAAGCGATATTGCTTCACAAACACAGGAGTCATGCCAGGGTCCGTGGGGATTGTTGTTGTGTGGATGTCAGTGCGACCACAGTCATATGAGTCTACCGCAAAGAGATCTTGGAAATCCAAGAAAACTTGTTTCAACTTTTGCTTTTGTTCCAGAGTCACACAGGCATCAGCTAGGTTGACTCTCTCTTCCACCATCTGCCTGAAGCCTGGAAAGACTTCTGGTTTGGCTATCTCCGCGGCCTCCTCCAGCTGGGTGGAGAAGTCCCTGGTCAGAGTGCTGATTTGGACCGGAGGCTTCAGGTGGGACAGGCAGTCCTCATGGACCTGGAAAATCACCTCATCCCTCCTGAAGTCACAAGTCACATCTTCCTTACCATAGGGGCAGGAAGTGTACACCAGGAAGTTCCCCTGTCTGGTGTTGTATTGTCATCACTGTCACTGTCAAAGCAGTCCTCGGGGATTGGCCCTAACAGTTCATTACCTAAATCTATGGAAAAATGTCGGTCATCAACCGCCATTCCAATAATGGTGCCTGCGGCTAGAGTAATACTCATTAAGTCTCTGTTATCCACCTCTATTGGAATGGTGTCATGTTCTATGTTGACTAATGGTGTTGGGTTTACCCCCAACCCTTGCTTTTGGAGAGAAGCGTTTAGATGTATGTAAGCATCAGGGTTTTTCAAATGTTGTCCTCTTTTAACTTTCACTTCCAGGGAGAATTGTCGGGTCCTTTCTGGGATGGTGACTTCCTCTTTAATCTGAATTTCAACTGCATAAGGTAGCAATTGAGCTGACCTAAATGCTTTATCTGGATCATCAAAGCCCATGGGATTATCCGCTAATCGGGACCAAGCTTTGAAGTTTATTAGGTCCAAACTAATGGCAAAGCGATTGAGAATGTCACTGCCTAAGTATAAGGCGGCAGTGACGTCTCGCACGACCCAACAATTATGGACTATGCTCTTGTTGCCAATGGAGATTTTGAGCATACACCTGCTTGGCAGGAGATGTTTGGAATTAGGCGCTTCCAGGTCCATTTCCCATTTGTCTATCAGTTTGAATGTGGGAATGGCTGGATCTTTTGGGAGTTGGCGGAACATGGCTTCGCTGATGAAGCTCTTACCGTTGTTCACGCACACTCGAGCGAGAACAGAGTCCTTCCCATCATTTAACTGAACAGGGATGAACAACTGCTCTCCAATTTGCTGAATCTCAGCCAGGCTCTGAGCTGATTTCACATCTTTCTGGACTATTAGAGTGGGAGTTTCTGATTGTGGATTAGTATAGAATCTCAGAGTGTTTCCTTCCAGCGTGGAGTACCACTTTAAACTGGAAGGAAGGTTGATTTTCAGAAATAGAGAGGACCCCCCATCACCAGTCTGTTGTCCTACTGCTATTACTGTCACGTCTGGAATTTGGCTATTCTGGAAGTGAAATTCTACTTGGTCAGGTTTTTGTTCAACCATGTGGCAGGAGCCGTTTAAACTAACATGGTTGACACTCTGTTTTAATTTTATTGGTCGGCTAGTCTGGGTCCAGAGGACCTTGTTTACACAATCTATTAGGGGTGACAACCTTCTCAGGAGGTCATTCCCCAGTAAACAAGGGGTGCCCTCTGGAGTCACAACTATGACTGGGTGTTTCAACTTGTGTCGCCCAATTTTAATGTCCAAGTCTGCCGTCCCCTCGACGGGAATTTCCTTCCCGTCAAAGTTCTGGAGTTGTCCAGGAAGTGAGGTGAGAGGAATTTGGTAATTCTCTCCCCTTCCTGCATTCAGTTCGTCAAAGGCCCTTCTGGACAGAAGGGTAGCTTGAGATCCAGTGTCCACCAGTGCCAAAATCGTACCCTGCCCCTGTACTTGTACCGGGGCATAGTATCTTCCCTCCTTCTCCTCAAGGGGGCACAGATAGTGCACATTTTTGGACAACTGGTGGGCTAACTTTCTGGTTTTGGACATTGCAAGAGAAGAAATTTGGGCAGAATTCTGTGAAGAGCCTTGGGAATCTGAAAGAAAAAGTTGGCAACTGGCGATCAGAGCCATTGTGGGTTCCCCTGGCTCCGGTTTTAGGCCGCCCCCCCTTTTTGGAGGCAGTCACCAGGATGGGTTTGAACCAGGGGATTTTCTTGCTGTTGGTTCTGGGATGAGATGGTGGGCGGCGGTAGCTCAGTCTTCACATCTCCCCAGTCTGGATTTGCATCCCTAGGGACCCATTTTTCTTTGGGAGGAGTTCCCCCCTCTCTGAAGGAGAAGATCCTTTTCCCAGGATCCTCTGAGGATACCTCTCCCTCAAATTGGACGATCTGTACCTCCTCCTCAAACTGAGTCTGTTTGGGTCTTTTGTTTCTCCTACCCCCCCTCTGTTCCTTAGGGGGCAGACTTTCAGGGGCAAGAGATTTTGTTTCCGGTTCCTGGGTTTCCAGGGGCTGTTTACAAGTGAGGAAGGAAGCTTCCTCCAAGGCTTTACACCCCCCTTCCCTTTGTGCCTCCTCCCTGGGAACCGGTGAGTTATCGGGGTGCTGCCCCCGTCATTGTTCTGGAGCACCAGGTCCAGAGTTGGGTGCGTTCTGCGCCGGCATGCCGATCTGAGGGTTCTGCTGAGCCCTCAGTATGTGACCCAGATCCCGCGCCATGTTTTGAACCTGGCGCTCTAACTGGGAAACCCGCTCAGGCTGATACGGGGCCCTGTTTTCTCCCCTGAGCTGATCCCGTGAAGGGTAGCTATCCCTTCTTTGGTAGTACCCCTGGTTGGGAAGATTTGGATACCCCTCCACCCTTGGCCTCCCCTCTCCCGGATTCGGTTGTCTGGGCTCAGGGAATTGGGGAAAGAAGGGTGGAGGATTTTGGGGCTGGAAGTTGGGTGGATACCTTGGGAAGAAGTTCTGCCCAGGGTTTGGTGAGTTTCTGCCCTCCGGTGGGAAGTTAGGAGGGAAGTCCCCTGGGTTAGGTGCTTGGCTGGATCCCCCCCCTTGGGCTGGAGGAGTCCACACATAACCCAGGATGGGTCTGTTTCCCTTGTAACGGGGGCTTACATAATCAGGAGAGCGAGGGACCCCATTTGTGGGGCTGCCTCCCTGGCTCCCTGTCTGTGACTGGCCCGAGGACCTTCTGGGCCTAGCATTATTAGGTGCAGGTAGGTTTTTAGGCCCCCCCATCTCCAACTCTAAAACGGGGGTGACCTTTAATTCTGCCACCTTGGCAGCAGCAGGGGTGCTGTTGGTTTTGGGGTTTTTAGGCTGGTTTTTGTTTTCCACCGGTTTCTGTACCTCGTAGATGCGGATGGCTTGTTCAATGATCCATTCTAAAGATCTTTCCTCATGAAAATCTCTCACGAGCTGGGTCATTATGTATTTGGGCAAGGCATGGAAAAAACAAATTCTCTGCTGTCTGTGCGCACCCTTCTGGTGGTCTGCGCAAAGGCACGCTTCAGTTCTTGCACGAATTCTTGTGGGGCCTGATCCTCCCCACATTGTAAATTGTAGGCTGCCTTGCGAGCCTCTTGAGGATTTCTGTGAACAGAAAAATGTTTCAAGATGGCCGCCTTATAGGTGGACCATCTTAAATGATTTTGGTCCTCCAGCCCCGCAAAGAAACTGGAGTATTCTGGTGAGAATGTCCATTTGACGTACTGGATGCAGCTACCGCTGTCCTTCAAATGGAAAGTCTCCATCATTTGCTCATAGAGCTCCAAGTGTTCCCATACAGAATACTTGGCGTTCTTATGATAGGGCGTGATAACACTCCTTATTGCCTTTATTTGCTTCAATGGGTCCTTAAGCAAGGCCCTTTTTGCCTTATTGGCCTTTTTGGTTCGGGTAACCCTGGTCCATTCATCCTCTGACTCAGAGGCACTGCTCCCAGAGGTTCCTGTCTGATCTTCCAGGTTTTCCCGGATTCTGCAAGCCTGGGAATGGCTGGCAGAATGTGGGGCCCTGGTCTCCTGTGTCCTGCGCCGTTCAGAGGAGTCTTCAGATTCCTCTTTGCTGCCAGGATTTGATGGGTACCCCCCCACTGACCTAACTGGGCAGAGGTTTTCAGGATGCCCTTAATGGGCCTACTCTCCTGGGGTTCCCCATTAAATTGCACTGTGCTTGGGTGCCCATACCCGGATGCCCGCCCCTCCATTCCTGGATGGTACTGGCCTATGAGCCCCATGCTTCTGGCTGGATAGTAATCTGCTATCCCTGTGGCCCTGTGCTAATGTGCGCCAGGGGACATGGGGGTGGCAGAGTCCAGGGACTGAGAGGTATGAGGGCCTCTGGTACTAGGGCTCCTGAGGTTATGCTCCGGAGTTTCCCTTTCTCAGCGAACCTCATCTCTATCCGCCCCTGCTCCCTGTTGCAATGCAAGAGCCTGCATTTGTGCCTTCAGTTCCTCAGTTAAGGCCTTACTAGACTCTATCAGTCTCTCCTGCATCGCTACCTGTTGTTGGAGCCTATCATTGTGTTGACAGAGGGCCTCATTTTCCCTCTGTGCTTCCTGGTTGGTCCTGGAGAACTGGGCCAGTCTTTGCTGCAGGAGGTTTACCTCCTGAGTCCCATCCCTACTGGCCTGCTCCTTTCTTGCCAGAGCCTCTTCCACCCTTCTGGTGTGCTCTACCAAGTTCTGGTTTTCTTTTTGGAGGTCACCCAGCCCCTGGAGGGCCAGGTGATTTTATTCAATTTCCTTTTTTAAGTGGCAGACTTCCTGGCCTAAAGTGTCTCTTTCCTGACTGAGAGCCTGCATCTGTGCTGCCAGGTCGTCCCTCTGCCGTTGAAAGGCACCAGCTTTTTGGCGCTCCTGATCAAACTGTGCCTGGGTATCCATGTCTTTCAGAATTTGTTTGTTGCTCTCCTCTTTCTCTCTGTCTAGTTGGATTTGCAGGGTGGCTACCTGCTCTGTGCATGCCCTGTTGAAATTGATCTGTTGCTCCAGCTTTTTCTGGCTCTGCAGTAGGGAGTCCAAACTGTCTTGGCGTTCCTTCTGCAAAGCCAGAAATCTGGTATCCTGGTGAGCCTTTTCCTGTTGCAGGATGTCCATATCCCTCTTTATTTTAATGATGTGCTGTCTACTCTCATTTTCTGACTCCTGGCTCCCCTGCAGCCTCTGCTCAGAAGAGACCAGGTCAGATTGGACCTTCTCTAACGCCATCTGTCGCTTATTCGCCAGATCTTGGCTTTCAGTACATTTATCCTGCATGTCTCCCATATATAGGTACAGGTATGCGGCTATCCTAACCATCTTGTCTCGTTCATCCTTAGCTTTAGGAGCCATGTATAGTTCACTCAGGGCCACATGTAGGGGACCCTGATCTCCCCATATATCTGACCCTGTTTCAGTGACCTGTTGAGTGATGGCCTGCAACCAGACCATGCAGTCCTGGTGAGTCCACTCACCTCTCACAAATAACTTATGTAAGAAGTGCTCTCTGGCTATTTTCATGTCTACTAAGGTCGTCATTCTAGAGATTGGTCTCTGTCCTGACTTACAGAAATTACTATTTTATTTTTGCAAAACAGACCTTTTTCTTAGAGCGTTCCTTTGAGGAGTGCTTTACAGCGTAACACAGCGTGGTGATCCGACCGGATATGTGTATCTGGTCAGCTGGCACACTGTATTAATCTGCACAAGTGATAGATCTAATCCAAACGTCCGGCACGAGCCTCCAATTTGTAAGAGGATTCAATTCAACACTACAGCTAAGTCAATGCCTAGTCTGGGATACTGAATGGAAACCCTTATTGAAATATCTTTATGTCCAGTTCATGCGTTCTGGATGACTACCCCTATATAACACCCCTCTCTTTGAATCCCCCTGACCCCACTGAGCCAAGAAGTAGTTCTGTTTTGCAAGTTAAAAGGTTTATTTGAT
The DNA here is from genome assembly GCF_040938575.1 of Ambystoma mexicanum. Lineage (NCBI taxonomy): Eukaryota > Metazoa > Chordata > Amphibia > Caudata > Ambystomatidae > Ambystoma > Ambystoma mexicanum. The sequence goes on along the minus strand of NC_090935.1, from coordinate 544,169,250 downwards.
AATTTAAACAATATATATATATATATATCACACTTTATAATAAATTAATAATTGGATATCACACTTAATCTGATCAGTAATCAATAATGGATAGTCTGGCACTAGCACACTTGTAAATAGGAACAGAAGAATACGGTGGTAGAGAATACTATATATAAGTGCAGATGGATGTAATGTTGAATGAAAAATGCAATACAGAAAATACTCAATATGATTTCCACAAAACAATGTAATCACTTTTCTCTGGCAATCCCCTCCCCCCTTTATGCAATGCAAGGAAATGGAAGGAAAGCACACAGTTCTCAGAAATGCAATCAAATGTAATTCAGTTCACCCCAGCAAGCTTAGACTACAGATCGGAGTTTTAAACACAGGCCCAAAATGCTTTTATATGTGCTGGCAATGAAGTGAAAAATATGCTAAAATGCTTTTAATTCCCTCTAGGAGGTTTCGGGTGAGTGAAATATACTCGGGATGAATTCAGGCTCACTTTAGCAAGGATCTAGGAGTAACTAGCAGGTTAAACGATTTTTTGGCAACTGAAAGCAAGAAAACTTCTGTTTTCACACGTGGAGAAATTTGCAAATCGCGGCAAATTCGCGAGTGCGTTTTTCACGATTGCGGCAAAACTATAGGGGGTAGGATCTAGGTTCGCAGAAAAGCCACGATTCCCAGCTTTCTGAGGAAAGTTACTGCAAGTCTCTAGCACAAACGGTCACGGAGATATGAGCGATTAAATAAAGGTTGTTTTTCAGATTTGAAATTTTAAAGTTCAAAAAGACAAGTGCAGCTTGCAACTAGAAAATGACAGGTGACAGCTTTACAAATGACAGGTGACAGTTAGGAGACAGTTCTACTTAGATTAAAATAGCTTGAATTATATTATTTTAACTAAGAGATTGGTTCTGCACAGTTCTGCTATGTACTCACAATATATTTAGAAATAGAATGGGCCTCGCCACGGATCTGGTCAGGTTTTGGACTGGACTCCGGTTCAGCTCTCTGGTTCTGCTGACAGCGGTCTGGTCTGGGTCTGCTCTCTCTCTGGATTCTGGAGATTGATGGATTTAAAGTCTGGATCTTTCTGCACAGCTTTCTCTAGAGATTGATGGAGGTAAAGTATGGATTTTCCCGGCAGAGCTTCCAGCTGCAAATGGATTTGAAGGTCCCTATCTGTCCTGTCTGTCTGCTTTTATCTGTTTTTAAAATGGGTGTGTGTGCAGCATCACTAGGCCCTACCCCTCTCCACTTGTCATTGGCCTCTTCATCCGCTTCCCCTTGACTGGGGGAATGAAATGAAGTGTCATCATGATGAGGTCTGTTTATGATACAGAGAACCCACCCCTGTCAACTTTACACACAATCTATATTTGCTCAAAAAACATATTTGCACAGGTACACATTTGTTTAAAATTACACGCACCCCTCACATATCACAGGAGGTATACCCTTGTCCAAATCTGCTCTTCCTGGGAGCTTGCATTCAGAAATGGCAATATTTGCACTTTTTAACTGATTTTACAATTTCGGACATTAACCCAAATTTACACACATGTGCGCAAGGAGTATGGACATTAGTTGATGAAGTGTCAGATTTTTCACATGCACACATTTTGAGTAATATCCTCTTTTCCGCTAAAACCCCCCTGAACATACCACCGGGTCCTAACACGTCTTAAAATGTGGGCAGAAAAATCACGAGAATTATGGTGTCATTTAAATAGTCCGTACTATGAGTTATTCATCTTTTTAGAGTTATGTTCTGGCCCCAAAGGGGTGTGGTTTCCCCCCAGCACAAGGTTGAATTTCTGGTTTTTCCAGTTCTGCCAAGCCAGCTTGCTCTCACAGGCAGTGCTCCTCCCCTGTCCTTCCAGGAGGAAGCTCCATTTACGACTCCCGCCAATAAAACATTTGCCTGAGTCAGGACAGGGCTTTATTCAGAGCTCCTGTATTCTGTGGGGGCTCCCCTTAATTCAATTATCAGAGAGATGGCATATCCTTAGTGTGGCCAGCAAAAGGCAGATAGGCCTGGGAACACAGCTGTGACTCAAGTTTCACTCCTGATGGGGGGTAGTTGCCAGGCAAAATTGGAATCTCTTTAAGCCAGTTTTTAGCTACATGTCATTTCTGTTCCCCAGTTTTCTGCATTCAAATAAAACTAAACATTTTTACATATGCAGCTAGAATGCTGATTCTAAGTTTAAAACTATGACATTTAAACAATTGCAGCCTATGTGACACTCAAAAGTAGGTCACTCAGTCAATTTAAACATTTAGATTTTTAGTGTCTTTCAGTCCAAATGTACTTAAACTGCTGAAATCCACAGCTCAGCCAGTCTTGTTATAAACCTTCAAGTCACTTCAGAATATAACTTTACATTGCGAGAGAGGGGCGCCCGCTACCTTTGTAAAACTATTTTTTAAGGAACCTGGGATTGGTAACCCTAGGTCTCCTGGGGGCAACCAGACGTGGTCTCCCTCTCACTGTGCTTAGAGAGGCATCAGCTTCACCTCACTGATGATCCCCAACAAGGGTGAAACACGTGTATGGGGTTGCTGGTGGTACTCTCGTTCAGATTGGAATTGCCATTGTATTTCGGTGCTGGACTGCCCCTGGGCAGGACAAAGACTGATATGCAAATGGATATTACCCATCTGTGAAAGGCACAGTGAGTAAAAGCAGTGGCTGCGAACTCTCAAGTGGCTAATAACCACTGAACAGGTTATCATGTCTGTTCTTGCGAGAGAGGGGCGCCCGCTACCTTTGTAAAACTATTTTTTAAGGAACCTGGGATTGGTAACCCTAGGTCTCCTGGGGGCAACCAGACGTGGTCTCCCTCTCACTGTGCTTAGAGAGGCATCAGCTTCACCTCACTGATGATCCCCAACAAGGGTGAAACACGTGTATGGGGTTGCTGGTGGTACTCTCGTTCAGATTGGAATTGCCATTGTATTTCGGTGCTGGACTGCCCCTGGGCAGGACAAAGACTGATATGCAAATGGATATTACCCATCTGTGAAAGGCACAGTGAGTAAAAGCAGTGGCTGCGAACTCTCAAGTGGTTAATAACCACTGAACAGGTTATCATGTCTGTTCTTGCGAGAGAGGGGCGCCCGCTACCTTTGTAAAACTATTTTTTAAGGAACCTGGGATTGGTAACCCTAGGTCTCCTGGGGGCAACCAGACGTGGTCTCCCTCTCACTGTGCTTAGAGAGGCATCAGCTTCACCTCACTGATGATCCCCAACAAGGGTGAAACACGTGTATGGGGTTGCTGGTGGTACTCTCGTTCAGATTGGAATTGCCATTGTATTTCGGTGCTGGACTGCCCCTGGGCAGGACAAAGACTGATATGCAAATGGATATTACCCATCTGTGAAAGGCACAGTGAGTAAAAGCAGTGGCTGCGAACTCTCAAGTGGTTAATAACCACTGAACAGGTTATCATGTCTGTTCTTGCGAGAGAGGGGCGCCCGCTACCTTTGTAAAAGTATTTTTTAAGGAACCTGGGATTGGTAACCCTAGGTCTCCTGGGGGCAACCAGACGTGGTCTCCTTCTCACTGTGCTTAGAGAGGCATCAGCTTCACCTCACTGATGATCCCCAACAAGGGTGAAACACGTGTATGGGGTTGCTGGTGGTACTCTCGTTCAGATTGGAATTGCCATTGTATTTCGGTGCTGGACTGCCCCTGGGCAGGACAAAGACTGATATGCAAATGGATATTACCCATCTGTGAAAGGCACAGTGAGTAAAAGCAGTGGCTGCGAACTCTCAAGTGGTTAATAACCACTGAACAGGTTATCATGTCTGTTCTTGCGAGAGAGGGGCGCCCGCTACCTTTGTAAAACTAACTTTACATTGGATCCACCTCTCAGTAAGTCTTTCTTTGGCTTGCTTTGGGTTCATTTATTCAGTTTTACACAAAAAAGTAAAATCTGGTGTTGTTTTAAAACGCCGGCTTTCTGATAGTGGTGAGTACTGGTACTGCACCCCTTTTTGGGATTCAAGAAAATGAATTCCCAACAGTTATGGGTTTGCTTTTGGCAATCAGCATTGCCACTCCCAATGGTTTCAGACTACTGTGTGGGTAGTCCAATGGTGGTTTTAGGCAGTGCCCTTCTGTGCCCATAACATCGGCAAAAATGAGTGGCAGCCTATTCTTCATGCACTTCCCTGTGCATTTTCTGGGAAGCTCTGGCCATCATGATGTTTTCCATGTCAGTACTGCACAGTTTTTGAGGTAGGGCTCGGATGCATGGGTAAAAACATCCCACAAGCCCCCCTCTTGCGATGGCCATTCTGTTTCACTGATGGGACTCGCAAGACCTGGGATGTTTCCTCATCTTCTTCCAATAAATGGCACAGTTCAGCATCTTTTTCTCCATCCGGTATTGATCGATCGGTTCTCCTCGCCGGTCCTGATGGGAATATTGGGCGGGAATCTGGGCACAGCGAGGAAAGCTATGGGCTACTGCAGGAGGGCGACCAGTTCCTAGCGTTGCTACTCACCGGTCCCCGATGCAGGCAGACCCAGGTTTCTCCGTGTCAGTTTCAGTGCTGGTAGGTTCAGATACGAGCAGGGGACGTCTCAGCGTCATGTAGATTCGGCGGCAGCAGAAGTTACAGTTGAAGATGTCCCAAGCGCAGTGAACCCGCACAGATTGTTACCACAGCAGGGCAACGAAGTGGCTGTGTGTATTTCAGCCCAATGTACACTTCTCACTTCAGACCTGGGAATGCCAAGTGTACGAATCGTGTGAGAGTGTCAAGGACTCGGAATACAGCAGCAACCTGACGGCGGTGACAGAGCAAGACTCCTGGGTAAGCTGGTCAGTCCACTGCATGGCCCAGAGACGCTTCCGAAGGCTTACGTGCAGGAGATGATGAAGATGCCGAGAATAGTTGTTCTCACTATTCCAAAGGGTCGAAGTACCAGTACAGGCCTTCTCGTTTGATCAGAGGCAGAATGGTTTCACAGGGCGACAGCAGTGCAGAGGAGCAGTTCTTCAGCGGGTCACCAGCGATTCCTCGGTTCAGCCTCTTAGTTGCAGGATACTTGGCTCCTGTATCCGTCGTTCGTGAGAACTCAGGAGATTGACATGGTAGTGGTGTTTCCAGCCTCCTCTTATCCAGAGTTCCCTTTGCGCCAAAATGGAGAGGACCCAATGGGAGATCTGCTCACACTACACTCACACCATACGTGGACCTATCACGGACCACGGTGGTCCCAGGCATTCAAGACACACTAGACTCTCTGGCACCCAGGATGTGTATTGGGACCAGACATCCCAGCCCACATCCTGGAGGCACTCACAAGGCATGCAGAAGCCCGCGAAAGCATCTGTGTTTCGTGGGAAAGTGCATGCCCAAATAAGGATGGCCCCATGTCGGCTTGACCTGAGGAAGGTGAAGGGGCAAGACGGTCAACGGACAGGACAAAGAACCTCGTGGCATGGCCATTTTGGAAGCCAGGCCACCCATTTTGGCCAAACGCGAGAAGCGCGGTTAATAGGGCAAAAGGGAGTTAAAAAACACAAAGAAACGATCGCTGCCACCAGTCCCGTCCGTGACATCCTTGCACAGTTCGTTATAAATCCATCGAGAGTTTCTAGGGCCTGTAGAATGACTAGAGACCCAAGAACGCAGTAATGTAAATTATGGTGCACTCTTGTGCCATGTTGCGCTAAAGCTGCAACATGAGAAAAGAACTACGGAAAACAACGTTTCCCGGTACTGACTGTTTTAAGGGCATGTCAGTTTCCCTATAAGAATGGAGCGAAAGCCCAAAGGAATGCGGCGGAAGGCTGCGCTTCTCTGGCAAAGTCTAGATCAGAGTGAAAACAACAGCAAAAAGTTTAGGGGTTGCCGCATGGAAGGAAAATGACCTACAATTAAGAAATCTTTCCTAACATCAGCATATTATCTTTAAGCCAACATTCCTTGTTTGGGATATCATCATTATCATTTTTTGTTGTTTCTCGCTATTAGTACCCTTTTTTATTACGGTTCGCCCCATGTTAATATAAAGAGGAGTTAGGGAAGGGACCCATCAGTCTTTTGCTACAGGTGTGCACCCAAATAATCAGTCAAAGAATAATGTCGGCAGTGCAAAGTCACTTTTCAGCAGTGCAAAGTCATTTTGAATTGTGCAAAGAATTCAATGAATCGGGCCCTAAGTCAGGTCCCTCCATTCTCACCAAAATGGGTGTTAGTTTCCACCTTCAATGCACCGGCCATACAGTGTGGCACATGCCATTCTAAACTATCCTCACTCATGCCAATCACCATTCTTCGTTACTCACTGGGCTGGCATGGTGTGCATGCACACTATGAGTCATTGTGTAACGTGGACATGTGTACGACAGAGCTGCATTTCTAAACTGAGCTATTTCCTGGTAAAATGTGGAGGTACTATGCCATTCACTGCTGGGCTGTTTCCATGGGTACGTTTGAAAGCCCTTTGATGTAACCTTGCTTTGTGCACCTGCTCCAAGTGCCCTGTCCCCCTAAGGCTTAGGTCATGTGCTTTCTGCCCTGTGTACAACCCAGTCATTCTGCCATCAGAAAATATTGACTGGTGCCGGAAAGTCGCGCTACACCTCTAAATTCACACTTTTAGTATATTTATGTCTTTAGTTGCAAAAAGTCTGTGTAGACCATAAGTCAATTATTAGCATTTAATTAATGAGGTAATCCTCTTGTTCATAATTTATTATTGGGTTCCAGCCAACACATGTTTCGACATTGAGTCGTTTTCAAGGCTGATTTACCATCAATAACAAAATAGCCAAGTGTTGTCAATATAACATGCATGAACATTGCAACATAAAGATTATGCATAATAATAATAGAGATAAAAAATAATAGCATGTGGGTACATACCCAAAGTCATAACAAAAGGGTGGATGTTTAGACATAGGGAAAAACAGACAAGATATTTTTTTCAGACTGTTTAAAAATCATTATGGCAGACTACTTACTAAACCAAGATGAGGACAGAGCTGCGTTGTTTGCACCTAGAGGAAGTACCAGTAATGCCTTTAAAAGCAGTTACAATACCACACTAAGGCAGAAATGCATCAGGTTAGAGAGACTGTAAAAAAGGAAATAAATAAATATTGGGAGCAAACTTCACTTAATAACTATTTGGAAAATGACAAAATCCCAAGGCGTTTAAGGATTCTTATCTTTCCTAATTTTGACAACCAAGAAGACCAGGATCTAGCAGATAAATGGCAAGGCAATTTAGACCAAAGCTCAAAAATTATGATTGAACTATTGGTGGAGCATGTTAACAGGGAGCACACAAAGGTGACAGAACAAATAGAAAAAAATCAAACAGGAGATTACGAATATGCCCAATCTGGAAGCTACTAAACAAACAAATTATGACATGATGCATGACATTTTAAGAGTATACAAAGAGGAGATTAAACTAAGGGAATTGAGAAAATATTTCAGAGATGATCGGGACTATCTAGATGATTGGGTATACACATTTCAACCTAATACACGATGATACACGAAAAAAATCAAGGGAGAGTGCACCCTACACAACACCAGGAAGTTCTGACCCAGAGTCTGGTGGGGATGGTATTACCGCCGATACAGGAGATATCACTACTAATATAGGGGGGGAGAAGACCGAAGGTAGAGATTTTTTTTAGAACAGATTTGAAGATACAGGAAAGGGATACTGAGAAATATAGAGCAAGTAATATTTCAATGTTCACTTGTCCAAAACATCTCAACAAAGGGCATTACATCAGAGGCAGGTGGACGCTCGGACGGGGACACAGAACCCACACGCATTCTAACCGGATCAGGCTGAAGGAAACAATTGGGGAAATTATCAAATGCAATTTGGACGTCAACCTGTCATACAGAACATTAACAAAGGCTGAATTAGGTGTTCAAGATAGGCATCTGAAGCTACAAGAAATAACACCTAAGTCTAAATGTACTCCTCAATTGGGAAATGAAAATGTGATTGAGACATTTCACCAAGCTGTAGGCCAAGATTTACATTCACATATGGACAAAAACATTGGACACAAGAGTCGATCGAGGACTAATCTCAGTTAGGAAGAACTGTTAGTCCCGAAATGAGTAACTGCAAGTAAATGAAGAACACACCAGCCATGAAACAAATATATACAAACATTTTATTCTCGCTTCAAGCGGGGTCTCAGGTTCATCCATGTCCGCGAACAGTCATAGAGAAACTGAGCATTCATATGGGGGGCAGACAGCCTTAAGTACACTTCAAAATCATCTTTGCTTGATGAAATAATACATAGTTAATGACCCACGTAACACAGCCATTTACCATGGCAACATGAGGAGATTTGCTCTATGTCATGTCGATACAATTTACTTTCTCAGAGCACTAAGGTCCACCCTGTTCCCAACACACAGAAACATTCCTGGACACCCTTATCTGTGTTCTCTTCTAGCAAGAAAGGCACTTTCTATTTGGCTCGGTACATCAATTAGCCCTGCCAAGGATGTGCATGGTATGCCATGTTTCCCAAACATTGGTCACAAAATTAGCTCCGGCAAGCTGGAGACAGGGAGAGACATAAACTATTTGTTATGTCTCCCTATGTCCGTGTCTGCATGCTCAAGGCTCAGAGCTGCTAAATTCCATTAGCTAAGCATTCTTTACACAAATGCATTTACCAGCCTTTTTGGACTGCAATCATTATTCTGTATGCAACATGAAAATCGCATAAGTGAGCAAAATAACCAAAATGGAGTCTGAGGACCACACTTCAATGTGTGCGCCTATGCTAACTCAAAATGACACAAAATGGATGCATTTTCACAGAACAACAAGTGTTATTATTGCAAGAGATGTGAATATAGTAATTAAGGAAGCAGACAAAGGGGGAAACGTGGTAATCATGAACACAAAGCATTACTTCAAAATGGTCATGCAGCATTTACCAACACCACGGTTCTGTAGAGTTCTCAGTAATACTCCAACAAAAAAGATTGTTCATTATCTCCAGGTTTTGATAAAATAATGGTAAGGTTTGGGACATTTGACAGATGATGAAAGACGTTTTCTAGCTATAACGGAACCAACCATACCTACACTCTATTTTCTACCTAAGATTCACAAGGCCTTTCAGAACCTTCCAGAGGTCCTCCCAATAAGGAGTGGTATAGGGAGAGCTATGGATAGTCTATCAAAATATATAGACAATGCACTCAAAGAACACGCACTCACATTGCCATCTTATATCAGGTATTGCAATTCCTTTCAGGCATAGAATGGCAGGATGGTTTCCTTTTAGCAACAATGGCTGTAACTGCCCTTTATATGTGTATTGATCATGACCTGGCAATCAAAGTAGTAGACTACACTTATCGTAATCACTCATCATCATATTGAACGCATGTAGAAATGTTAAAGGTGTTTTTTGGGTTCCCTCTTGTTGAGAATGTTTTCATGTTTGATGAAACATACTATGTACAGACGAAGGGGGTTGCTATGGAATCCAAGTATGCTCCTTCCCTTGCCAATCTTTTCATGGCCCATTTTGAGCAGAAACATGCTCTGAATAAACAGGATTGTATGAATAATATCATATGGAGATGTTATATAGATGACATCTTCCTGAAATGGCGAGGCTTCATGCAGGCTTTTGAGAGATTAATTGAATATGTTAATAACAATGCATTTGGCGGCATGCTGACAGGCCATTTTGACCATAGTAGTATAGACTTCCTGAATCTCCACATCTGCATTGTAGAATGTAAAATCGAACATTTCAAAAGGCTACTGAGGTGAACTGTACACTGCAAGCGCAGAGTTGCCATCGGAAAGCAACTATTAACAATATACAAGCTGGGGAATTTTATCGAGCTAGACATAACTGTAGTAGTGAATGTGAACTTCTAACCAAAAGGTTTTGTGAAAGAGGGTATTCGCAATGCATTATTGAGAAAACCTTGCTCAGAATCGAAACATTGGGTAGAGCTACTATGATTCATCCTACTATCAAAGAGACTGAAAAAGCAAGAAGTATTGATATCATTACGAAATGTTCTAAGCATGCATATCTATTGCAGTGGATAGTGCAAAAACACTGGACCGTGACTTATGATCCTTTTTGTCTGATAAACCAAAATGTGTATTTACCAGAGCACAAACAATTAAAAATAAACAAAGTCCCTCATTTCTGGACACTATCCATATTAGTAAAAGAAATGGGAGCGATTGGTTGAAACCCACAACAGGCTTTTACAAATGTGGCACATGCCCCATGTGCAGATATGCACATGTTGGCTGCCATGAATACACTGATACAAGAGGTACGACAATTAAAATTAAGGAATTCATTAACTGCCAAGCAACTTTTGCTGTATATGCTTTGAGTTGTCTATGCAAGAAACCATATGTGGGCAGCACGATTAGACAGTTACATATTAGGATTAGGGAGCACTTTGCTAGTTTTAACAGCCAAGATCAGAAGCTGCGCAGGTGGTACACTGGCAGAAATATCACCAATTGGCTGACAACATTGAAATAAGGTTCATTTGCTTAATGAAAGCCAAGAGTGGCAAGAGAGAGGGAGACTTAAAACTCAATTTGAGACAAATGTGGTCAAAATGTAAATGTCATCTGCGCTGTATCAAAGAAGGTTTAAACACTGGCCATGAAATAAATGTTTCCTTTGAAATACAAGTTTGATAATTTGCTTATCATATTGCATTAAGAAAGTACAAATTGCATATAGACAAGGTTGATATCTTATCATCATATTGTATTAAGACAGATCCAAACAGCCTTGTTTCTCATATTAACCTGCCAAAATAATGTGATGTGTAAACAAGTATTGTAATCAAAAGTGTCATTGTAATAGCGATTTGTGAATAGAGGGAAATGATTAGGGACAGATTACACACTAACAGTCATGAGTGCAGTTAACAATGTTTCACAACGATTAATGGGTCTCGAAAGAAGGAAATGGCTTATCATTCATCCCAGAGGTCATTTATGAAATATTTCGGTTGGGACGGACACAATTGAAATCTAGGTGTTAGGTTTGTGGCAAATACACATGGTTAGCATGGCCCCTTATTAAATTTGCAACAGCACAACTGTTTTCTGTTAGTGCTGACTATACAAGTAATGCATTATTGACGTAACATGAATGATGTTACAGGCGATACAACAAGAATTCTATTGGTCTTACTAATCGCGGCAGTGACGTCATGTTCACGTTGTGTATGATGTCACGCACACGGTTTAGAATGTAAACAAAGAATCAATATGGTGCCAGCATGCAAGACACATGCCCAGCACCAGGATAAAGCCTGTATCATTGTTGATGAAGGAACACGGTAAGACTTTACAGCCGTATTCGTTTGTGATGAGAGGAAGCTCTGTTTATATATAGAAGATATTATTTATGGTGAATATGCTCACAAGAACAGATTGTATATAGCAAGGAAGGCATCAGTACCTACCTCAAACTTATACAGATTTTCATCCAACTCCGGATTTTTTCAGGAAGTAACTGCAAGCAATAAAAACAGTAAGCAGTATAAAGGTAAGTCATGTGATGATTAGTGTTCAGCTCCTATAAGAGAGAATTAACGCATTATACCTTTTGGAACATAGTATAACAACAACTATTGCTTCACAGATATCAATAGGCGGATGAAAACATTATTGTGGAAAACTTTGCATTAAGCAAGGATAGCGCACACGTAACGGGTAAGCCATATTTATGGGAAATGGTCCATGAACGATTCAGCAATGGTAACCACAGAGGAAAGGAGCCTTAAAACAATATTGTTTATTTACAGGATTTAAGGGATAAGAAATCTTTAACTCAGTTGGGTGAGTTCTCAAACAAAGCATATGTATCACTAACAAGGTGGCACCCTCCAGTCTAATGTTGCTAACCACAATAGAGATGATCACTGGAACTATAAACATGGTGATTTGGATAGATTAATGCACCTATTTTCATTAATTTGTTAGGCACCTAACAATAGGATTATATTACTACCGGTCATGGAAAGTATGGTGTTTTACACAACCTAATTAACAATGTTTTACTGCAATTGAATGCAAAAAATCAACAAGAACAATCAAGAAGGTCATATGTTCTTGTCTGTTTTTCCCTATGTCTCAACATCCACCCTTTTGTTATGACTTTGGATAGGTACCCACATGCTATTATTTCTATCACTATTATTATTATGCATAATATTTATTGATGGTAAATCATCCTTGAAAACGACTCAATGTCGAAACACGTGTCGGCTGGAACTCGATAATACATTCTGAACAAGAGGATCACCTCATTATTTATATGCTAATGATTGATTTATGGTCTACACAGATATTTTGGAACTAAAGACATAAATATACTAAAAGTGTGAATTTAGAGGTGTTGCATAGCTTTTCTGGCACCAACCAATGTTTTTTGATTCATATATAGGGGCTATTTGAGATTAGACCTCTTGATTCCGGAGACATAGCTTGCCACACTACATATTTCAAGCAGCCTAAGCTTGCTCATCAATGGTTATACCCTCACTTGTATCTTATTCTGCCATCAGTCCTTCGCTCTCACCTGCTTTGGACCCCTTAAATTCAAAGACATCCTCACCAGTTGTGTGCACGTGTGCCCCAATTCTTGGTGCTGTGTAACCCAAAGTCACTTTTGCCAGTGCACCTCCTTGCCATGTCACCTCATCACACTCTGCTGTTGTGGTCATTCATTGCTATCAAATCTGTTTATTTCTCTTTCTGGGAGGTTGTAAACACTGTAAATACACACCTGATTGCAACCTTTTGCAATCACTGTCACAAAAATGTTTTTTCTTTTATTTTTAGGGATGCCGGGTGGGCAATAACGCACTATGTGATAATTTCCGATCAGATGAAGTAAAAGGATTGGGACGCTGTTCCAACTGAATTGGGATCTGTCGAATGAACATCTCCACAGTTGCGATGTGGTGACTCCTTTAGAAAAGCGCCTCTATAGAAGGTCCACCTTAATCAGTTCCTGAAGCCCCCGGTTGCAGCCCCACCTTCCAGTTCTTCCTAGTGAAATGCCCCTTTTCCTGGCAAAGCAACGTGCACCATTGGCAATGTGTACAGTTAAGGATCTATTATTGAAACACTTGACCCTCTCTTTGCAGGCAAAGGCATAAGTGTCATAATTCAATGACTTCACAGACATACAAAGTTGTGAAACTTCGACTACGAAACATCAACAACTGGAGTGGCCCCAAAACAATGGAATGTTGCAGAGTGTTTCCATTTGTTTCATATGCTGTTTCTAAGCCAAGTTCAAGACAGGACGAGCCCACCGCTTAAACAAAAGTTTGACAAATACACCGAAAAACATTTGAAACCTAGTGGAGCAGAATCAGTTCAACATCCAAAGACTTTCCCTACCTCACCAGCAGATAACATTAAAATTGCACTGTTAGATACTAGGTCATTGAACAAACACGGCCATGATATACACGATTACATCCTCGAGGAAAACTTAGACATCCTCTTTCTCACCGCGACCTGGTTACATGAACCAACAGGCCCAACCATTGACATATCAGTCCCTCCTAACTATAGTATCTACTTTGAAAACAGAGAAACAGGGAAGGGGAGGGGGTAGCCATAATAGCTAAACAAGACCTAAAATGTTTCACTTCCGCAATCCAATGTCCTGGGTGCGAGATTCTCCATCTAAAAAGAACCCCTTCCTATAATCACTGCATCAATTTCATCGTCATCTACAGACGTCCCTCACTAATCTCTGACTTTAATGACGATCTCTGCCATATCCTTAATAACCTAAAAGGAAACAATACAGGAACAGCACTTTTGGGCGACCTAAACAGATGGTGTGGAAACCCCACCGATAAAGAAGCCATTTGTCTTGAAAGAAATCTTCAAAATGTCAGTTATTCAATTGCAAATAATGGCCCTATTATCAAAACAAACAATCAACTAGACTGGATTATCACAAACAACGTAGAACTTACAGTAGCAAACACACAGCCCTGCATCTGGACCGACCACTACAAAATCGAAGCTATGATTTCATTAACATTCAAAACAAACTACTTTGACAACTCGCCCAAAATTATCCAAAGTAGGAATCTGAAGAAAATCACAGCAGATATCTTACTACAGGGGATTACACACATCATGGATATAACCTCAGACGACGATCCGTGTGATCTAATTACTGCTGCTTATGGCAACTACTTCCAGGAGCTTCTGGGTAAGAAGGCACCACTTAAAAATAAACAAGCTTGTCCCAACCCAAACCACCAAAATTGGTACACGGCAGAATCAGGTACACTTAAGACAGCCAAAAGAAAACTTGAAAGACAGTGGCTTAAAGCCACCTCGGAACTTAACAAAGAAAATTGGAAAAAATGTGACGCCTTGTACAGAACTTAAGTAACAGAAACAACAACAAAAAACTACTATAACGAGCAAATTGCTGGCACTTCAAATTCCAACGGCAAATTGTTCCAAATCCTAAAAACGATTGATAAACCACCCACTCTCTCCCACCTTTCCAGCCAACCATGGCGGACTGTGAAAAAGTCCAAACAGCCTTCGCACACAAGATCCTAAAAGCCAGAGACACCATAATAAACTGTAAAGTTACAGATACACCACCCCTGCACCACATCAACAAAGAAAACTCAGAACCTAAAGTACCTAAATTTCAGTTTTCATCGGTCAAATTAGAAAACATGTTAAATACTCTTTCATCCATAAACTGTACCTCATGCGCTGAAAACATCTTGCCCCCTAAATTCATACTAGACAATGCAGAAATCTTTGCACCATTTCTATGTCGTATGACAAATTCCTCATTCAGAGATCAGAAAGTCCCTGTTGGAATAAAAACAGTCACAGTCACACCATTGGTGAAAAAGCCTGGTCTAGGCCAACAGGATCTGGCCAATCTCAGGCCAATTTGCAATTTCCTGCTGAAAATGATTGATAAAATAGCCACGCATCAACTACAAGAGTACGTTGACCAGCACAACCTTCTGCATTCCCAACAGTCAGGCTTTAGAAGTGCTCATAGCACCGAATCTGCATTACTTGATCTTCAAACTAAAATGCTGGGTATTCTGGACAAAGGAAAGGCAGGCTTGCTGATTCTTCTGGACCTCTCGGCGGCTTTTGATTTATTAGACCATGGGAACCTCCGAGAGGCCATAAATACAGCTGGAAACTGCTCAGAGGAAGCCATTGAATGGGTATAATCCTTTCTAGAGGATAGAAACTCCAAATTCACCTGGGGTGGATACTCCACCACTTCTAAACCTGTAGACTGTGGTGTCCCGCAGGGAGCTGGCTTCTCCCCAGTCCTCTTTAATCTATACATCCGCTGTCTCTGCGCCCTACTCTCACAGCTTGGGATTTACTTTACCAGCTATGCAGATGACACGCAACTAATCTTGAAACTATGTGGAGACCACACTTTAGACAATAACAGACTATCAGCCATTTACAATACTATTGAAAATTGGATGAAATCTCATTGGATGTGTCTCAATGGCTCCAGAACTGAGTTTATGACATTTGGAACAACTAAAGCCTTTCAAAACCTAGGCCCAGCTTACTGTTGCTTCCTTATAAAAGACTTCATCATCACAGTTGCAAGTAAAGTTAAAACACTTGGCGTATATTTGCAATCTTCACTAGGAGCGGAGGCGCAGGTCTCGTACCTGAAAAGAAACTGCCAGTACTATCAGATGCTGCTATGCCGCATCAGGCCATTCCTAAGCACCAGAAACAGTGCTACAATTGCTAGAGCCACCATCCTGTCACGACTGGACTATGGAAATGCATTGTTACTAGGGTCCAGCAGCAGCTGTATTAAGCAATGTCAAATAATTCAAAATAATGCAGTTAGATCCATCGCAGGAAAATCCAAACGTGACCACATAACAAAAGACAGAAACGACCTCCACTGGCTCGCTATAAAGGAGCGTGTTAGTTTTAAACCTCTGACAATGGTCCATCGCTGCCTAAATGGCACTGCTCCAGCATACCTGAAAAAGGAATTCAAATGGTATGAACCAAGCCGAAGCTTAAGGTCTGCTAAGCAAGGATTTCTTGAATCAGGCCATGCCAGAGAAAAAGCCACAGGCTTAGGTAGCGCCTTTCCCGCCAAAGCTATCTCTCTTTGGAATGAGCTACCCTGCAATCTCAGGCTGGAAAGCAACTTCCATTCTTTTAGAAAGCAGTTGAAAACCATGCTCTTTAGGTAGTTCGACACACCTACCACCTCTTTGCCCATATCGAGCTCATCTTTATTTCTACTAGTACTGTCCTATGAACTCTCTGTCCTCGTGTCCTTGTCGTGCCCTGATGCTTACGAGCTTTCGGCGCGTTACAAATATATAAATAAAATAAATAAAAATACAAGTTCGGCAGTAATTCATAGGTAAATCATCCCAAAAACAGCCCTGAGGAATTACGGTTACCACCACTTGGTCAGGCGTAATTTCCACCTAATTCCAAGTGGTGGTGGTGGTGTAAATCCCTTTTTATTTTGGGTCTATTGGACTCAATGGGGCTCTTTTTGCAAAATGACCATGGCAGAATAACTGCCGCGGTAATTCCACGAATTCTGCTCATTTTTTGGCGTTGAGTGTGAAGATTTATTTCCAGAGTCTTGCTGGAGGTAAATCCTCCACTCAAAACCAAAACTTTTGGTGCAGTGGTAACATTGTTGGTAACTGAGTTACCGCCAATTTTACCACTTATTGCCTAACTCGTAATGGGGACGATGTTCCTTCAGCAACAATCTTTCTGAAAAAACTCATTGAAAATGTGTTTTTAATTTCTGGGGGTCATCCCTAATCCCCCTCCCCTATTAATTATACACTATTTCCTACTTATATACCCTTGGCCAAACCCCCATATATTTTCTGATTCGTTTTTTTTGAGAAAGAATATCGGAAAAAACCCATCAAAAAAATGACTGTCGATGAATAAACCTTATACCATCGGCAATGTCATGGCAAGCTTCTTTATTTCTTTTGTTCATCTCCCATTCAACTAATGTTTGTAGTGCAATGTGTAGATCCCCGAGCTACAGATCTTTAGCGTGCAGTTTCAATTTCAAGGTCACGTGATAACAGATGCCATCAAAGTCATTATTGTCATAATTAACAATTCATGATCTGGCCGTGAACTGGAAGCTTTTTAAAACAATGGGCTCAAAGTTATATTTTCCCAGGATGGCCTAAGGCGCACTGTATAACTACTGGTATGTAATCCCATTAGCCGCTTCCTAGGAGCCCAAGGCAAGCGGTCAGAAAGGTCTGACTCTATTATGGCAATACAATGATTGCAGGTTTACAGATATTAGAAGCTTAGTCTAGCACCTTGCCTACTGCGGAGACCTCCAGTTATCTCACACTAGACTGCGAGGGCCGGTACCTCCGTGCAGGTTCTCGTGCGGCTTAGTGTCGCAGATAGCTTGTTCAGATCCTGAGGATGTTGCTTGGTTTTTGACCAAAAATGAATTTAAGTGGCCTTGTGTCAGTGGCAGGATATGTACCCCCTTACTACCTACCTCACAACCCAAGCACTCCACGTCTGCCCACCTCTACCTTAGTGCTCCAGAGGGCTGGATATTCCAGGCTATGGCACACCGGTACTCCCTACTCGCCCTGTACTACAGGCACTGCCAATGTGTTCTGAGCAGCTCTGTCTGGCGTGGCAGCAAAACTGGGCCACAAAGCAATGAGAACAGCTGCAGTGCCCCAAGGAACATGCTTCCCTCTAGAAAAGAGCCCAAGCGTGGCAGATAGCAGCGAGGTACCATGAATCAGCCGCAGCAACACACAGTGCATGTCTGGGGAAATCCACATTGGTAACAGAGGTCGCAGGCCAACACAACTTTCCAGTTTGAGCCATATCGTGGGGGGCCACTTGTTTAGTAACAACCTTGTCAACGACTGGCCCATATTACAGATTCTCCCCTAGCACCCTGCGCTACCCATTGATGGGCTCCCATCCTGTCGTACCTAGTGGTGTGCCCCATGTGAGCAGAATGGGGGCTCAGCGTGGCTGTATGTAATACCTGTGATCTCCCCCGTGGCTGTATGTAATACCTGTGATCTCCCCCGCACCACCTCCTTTCCTCTGTAATGCTTGCGGTTGCATGGGGACCACAATACCTTGGTATGCTGTCCCGGCTGAGCAGTTCCTGGAGGAGATGACTCCCACCCCAGACCCTATGGCCACCCACAGGGTAGGGGGCAGAATGAAAAGGTACTGAGTGGCAGTGCCCTTTAGAGGGTGTCTGTGGTGCCCAGGCGCAGCCTCCATTTTCCATACCTTTC
Organism: Ambystoma mexicanum; assembly: GCF_040938575.1. Lineage (NCBI taxonomy): Eukaryota > Metazoa > Chordata > Amphibia > Caudata > Ambystomatidae > Ambystoma > Ambystoma mexicanum. The sequence continues at coordinate 544,150,885 of NC_090935.1, read as the reverse complement.
TGGTCAGCATCAGTCTTACACTCACATGGGGCACTCACAAATCTTCAGAACCAACATTTGAACAATGGTGGCTTTTTAAATTGCTTACGCAAAGGCTCCCCCTCCCCCCCCCCACTTCCTAAGCATTTTCCATGGCTAGATAGCCGCTGGGTAGCAATAGGATGTGTTTGGTGGGGGGACGTGGAAAAGCGCGGGATAAGTGGAGTTGTGCTTGAGTGGTTAATCTTTCAATGGCTGGGCCTCCACACTGCTGCACAGAGGACCGCTCCATTTCTGAGAAGAAGAGCTTAGCACATGTTTCGAGCATATTGGTTGCAGATGTTGAAGAGACTCGGCTCATTCCGTCTATGCATATTGTTCTACGTTGATCACACCTTCATTCATGAAGTCACTCGGGCTGCAGAAGGCGGCCCGGCTCCAGCATGCATTCTCAATTCATCACTGGGGTTTTAGCATCTGGCACTTTTCACTTGTCACAGAGTGAATATGTTGCTCACAATGGGTAATTCATGAACGTGTTTAACATTTTCTGACATTCTCTCAACTATAAAGACGTTTTAACCCAAGAATTCCAAAATCTACATCTGTTAGGAATGCTAGAAGTAACAGAAGTTGGAAAATGAACAAGTGAACCCCTTGTCTATTTTGCATATTAAAACTCGTTTCTTTTAACCATCTCTGTTTCATGGCACTATGTTATTCCTCATACGAACGAGGCATGACATATCCTGTTTAGCATGACCATTTCAAAGGTTATTCTTGCTTTATTTATAGAAAACAGCACAATGTATCGGGTTGCATTACAGAAACTTTGCACTGAATCAAGTGCAATTAACCCTAATGGAAAAATTGCCCTTGTGCAAAATACATTTTCTTTTAGTGCATTTTTGAACCAGGACAATGTTTGCCCCAGTCCTAGAACTAGTGTGACATGTGCCCTGTTGCAAGAATGTATTGAAAAAATATGTTTTTTGCACTGGGCTCATTTTTACCCTAGTGCCAATTGGTCTTGCACTGGTGTAGAATGTATATAATATCGCCCATACTATGTTACATATCTAAAAGACGAAGGATGTATGCACAGCACATCACCTTGTACCCACCCCAAACACACAGAAACTCATAACAGTAGCCTGGGCACGTTCACCAGAGCTGGGCACTCATGTCATGTGGTGGACATCTTGGCCCACCAGTGCAGCCCATGGAGCACCCAGAACTCCAGCTAGTGAGGGCAGAATAGCATAGCATGAGGCGGCAACATCTGTGGATGGTAACAGTGCATCATCCTAGCCAAGCAGGGCATGCAGACAGCTCGTGGGGCAAACAGCGCCGCTCACCAGGGAAGCTCACATCGCACACAAGACCTCAGCAGCCAGGACAGGAAAGAAGAGAGCATCTGCCAAGACTGTGAGCACGGTGCGTGGTCACAGTCTGGGCAGATGCTCTCTTCTTTCCTGTCCTGGCTGCTGAGGTCTTGTGTGCGATGTGAGCTTCCCTGGTGAGGCGCGCTGTTTGCCCCGCAAGCTGTCTGCAGATCGACGTATGATACTTTGCAGACCAACTCATTTAATAATCACAAAAATATCGAGTTTGTCGATAGCAACATCTTAATGAAAGAGTGAAAAATGGAACCATACAAACTGATGTCAGATTTATTGATTTTAGTAAAAAAAAAGAAGATTGAATTCCTTATAGAGTGGTAAATACAATAACACTTCATCAGTCGCTCAAATATTAAAGGGAAAGTTCTCTCAGTAATTTTATTGGCCCAATGGATAGGAAAATATATTTTTGAGCATATATCGATCCATCAGAATTTTTTTGCAATGCGTCTAACCTTCGCTTTTCTGACATTTACACATGCAAAACTCATGGGTCGGAAACTGCCATCTTGTGATAATCTTATCCGTTGAGCCATCGCCCTAAATTCAAGTTCCCTCACAGCAGTAAATCACATCACCCCTCCCTCGCGTTGAAATCAAAATGTCATACCGATATGCTATGCCTCTTCTCATGATGTTGGTGCACAGCATAGCTAAATGAACCCTGTCATCAACTACATCATCACGTCACTTAACGCAAAACCTGAAAGATCAACACATACACACACACACACAGACACACACACACACACACACACACACACACACACACACACTTACACACAGTAAAAGTTTACTCTTATTTCGCAAAAAGAAGAAAACAACTTACAATTACTAATAGTTGTTATATTTCTTAATTCAACAGAAAAAAAGTTGAATACATCCAACAAAACATTCAAACATTTGGCACACACATTCCCCAGAAGAACTTTATGTTTACTACAAGTCGTAGTTCAAATTTCTATGTTTACTGTCACATTCCATGCAATCTCTCTGATTCTATTAATCAATGACCAATACTTGAATTGTGAAAGTTAAAGTTCTGTGGAGTAAAATATAATTAAATTGTGTTCCATCATTTATTTTCTATCAAAGCACATGGTGTTCCGCTTGTGAGAAAAAAGCTTTGGATACACATCGACAACCGAAATGTTGCAATCCACATGTTTTCATTGCATAAAGGCTTGCATGTTGATGCGGATGACGGGCACCGCGAATGGGCAAACAGGGGCTGCATGATCGTCCCAGAATATGGTTATGACTGTTCCATTCGTGATGGCTATGCTCCAGTTCTGGTTGAAGAATCCATCCACGTACAGATGGTTGCCGTGACATATGCACATCCTTATGACGTATCTATGGTAATTTGGGAGAAAAAGAAATATATATGTATATTTAATTACTCAACATGCCTTACAGCAGAACAATGTCAGCTTTTTAACACAATGCATACAGAAAAAGAAAGAGGCCCCACTCAAGAAATGAGTGTGCGGCATCACAATTACATCATAGTATTATCATCATCATAGTCATCCCACCAACCTATATCTTAGCCCACACATTCTAACACCCTGCCCTAGGGGTTAAACCTCCTAGCACTTCCAGGAGCAGTGCTATCTTCCTCCACATAACTGTGAAGAATATGATATTAGGCTCATCATTCCCATTCATCAAACGTGCCCATAGCTCCCTCACTCACAGACCATCACAATTACCAGCCAACCTCACAGCACTCAAGATCATAACTGACAGGTTTTTACATTCCATCAGTAAATGCTTCGCCGTTTCTGACTCCCGATTCCCCCAAAGACGGCAAATTCTTTCATTATGCAGGATATTGATCTATGACTCTGTAAATTCGAGTATGTTAACTGCATTGGTTTTTAGTTTTAGGTAATCCTAGACCAACTGGTTTCCCATACACTGCTGGATGTAGGCTGAAAACCCTGGCCTATTTGAGATATATTCTGTAAAGTGGAGACTATTACTCCTAGTACAGAGTTTACTTTTATGTAGCTCTTGGTGGAAAGCAACTACCTTGGATTTTGTTTACAGCTCATAGTGTGAGTGGCTGTAAGTCAATGGCTTCTCCTGAATGGGATGTCCAGAATGCCCTCTAAGGGATTTAAAAAGGCTATAAGTCAGGCTACTATTCTTTTTTTTTTTTAACTTTGTTTATTTTAAATCAAGGCAGAATGATAACTACAGACATTATATGCACAGATTATCTCAGCAAGTTGACCCCCAGTCTTTAGACCCCCCCTGTGTCTTCTTTCTCTATCCTCCTCCCTGGGTTATCAGCCCCACAGTCTTTGCCAGCGGGCTCCTCCCGCCTGGGCGGTCCGGCTGGAGCCTCAGCGGTCATGAGTCTTCCTCCGGGCTCTCCTGGTTCGCCACTATCCAGAGGGCTCTGGCGGGCTTATAGGTCAGGGCGGGGAAGCGCTGGTCGAATTCCAGGACTGGGGCCCAGATGTTCCGAAAGCGATGTAGCATCCCCGCTCGTGCTGCCGTTACCTTCTCCGCTATCAGAATGTCCCATACTTTGGTCCACCATTGGGCAATGTGGGGGCCTTCCGGAGCTTTCCAGGTTCGGGCCACCACCGTTTTTCCTGCCAGTAGGCACTGAGTCAATAATTTCGCTCTGGGTCCGGAGCGCGGGTAGATCCCGGGAATTGGAGCTCCTAACAGGATCGGTTCTGGTTTCAAGGGAATCATTGTTCCGGTAATCAGCGAAATCGACTCTAGACAAGCTTTCCAGAATGGTCGAATCTTCGGGCAGTCCCACCACATATGGAAGAAAGAGCCAGGGAGGCCGCATCCTCTCCAGCAAGCGTGGTCTATCTGGGGGTTCATATGGTGGAGTCTGAGGGGCGAATAGTACCACCGCAGCATGATTTTGTATGCGCATTCCCTGTTGGTGATGCAGGTGGATGCGGTATGTGTCCGGGTCCATATGTCCACCCAGGTTTGATCCTCTATCGGGTGTCCCAGGTCCGCTTCCCATTGGGCCATACATCGGGTTCTTGTGGTTAAGAAGTCGCTTAAGAAGCGTCTGTAGAGGGTGGATACGCTGCCGCGAGTCGGAAGGTCTCCTAGGGTAAATTCTAGAGCAGTGGGAGGACGGGTTGCTGCTTGCAAGGTTTGGGGGTGTGAGCACCAGTGGCGTAGTTGGATGTAAGGAAATCTGTCACCTTCCCGAAGTTGGAACTTCTCCTTACATTGGGCGAAAGTGAGAGGTTTCTCCCCTGCATACAGCTGGTCTATAGTTTCTAGCCCGCCTTTGGTCCAATTTTGGAAATTGCGGGGATGCATGCCCGGTGCGAACATTGGGTTGAGAAAGACCGGGGAGTGTGGGCTCAGTCCTCTTGGCACTCCCTTTCGTTTCAGCGCCCAGTCCCAAGTGCTAAGGGTGTGTTTGGTCGAAAGCAGGAGCTCTCCCCCATGGGACCTGAGGGGGGGCGGGATGTGTGGCAGAAATCGCAGAGGCAGGGGGGTCCGCGACTGTTCCAGCTCCACCCATCTCGGGCGGTCTGTCGTATTTTGCCAGGCCTGGACCCGGGCCAGTTGGGCTGCCGCTCTGTAGGCCTGAAGGTCTGGAACCCCTAGACCCCCCAGTTTGGGACTCCCCAACATAGTTCTGAGAGGGATTCTCGCTTTCTTACCTCTCCAGATAAAGTTCAGCATTTTCCTCTGGATCCCTCGGAGAATCGGCGTGGGGATTGCCACTGGCAGTGAGGCGCATATGTACAAAAATCTCGGGAGAAGGTTCATCTTGCATGCCGTGATGCGTCCAAGCAGCGAAATCTCCTGGGTCCCCCATCGCTTCAAGTCGCCCTCCAGTTCCTTGAAAAGTCGGGGAAAATTGGACCTATACGTCTCTTTTGGATCCGCCGGAATGTACACCCCCAAATAGGGGATGGCCTTTCTTTCCCATACTATCGGGCACATCCTAGTCAGCGGTTCTCGCTCTGCTGGGGTGAGGCCAATGCCCAAGGCGGAAGATTTATCAAAGTTTATGGTGAAGCCCGAGACTTCGCCATAGCTGGTGATTTCGCGAATCGCATGTTCAAGCGATGAAGGGGCCTCCGAGATTGTAAGTAAGATGTCATCCGCATATAGGGCAAGTTTATGATGTGAAGGGCCGCTTGTTATGCCCTTGATTTGGTCATTCCGCCTAATTTTTTGTGCGAAGGGCTCCATGGTGAGTGCAAAAAGTAAGGGTGACAACGGGCAACCCTGCCGAGTCCCGCGTGACAAGGGGATTGGGGCCGAGAAGTGGCCATTGATCCTCAGGCTTGTTGTGGGTCGATCATAGTTGGCCAGCACCATCGTCCGGAACGCCGGTCCGAAGCCGAAGGCCCCTAAAGTGTGTTCCATAAACGTCCAATCCACCCTATCAAACGCCTTAGCTGCATCGAGGGCCACCAGGATTAGTTTTTGGGCGTTCCGGGAAGCGAGGTCCACCAGATTCAGGGTTCTCCGGATATTATCGCCTGCGGTCCGATGCCGGATAAACCCAGCCTGGTCTGGATGAATGATGTTCGGCAGGATGCGATTCAAGCGGGTCGCCAAAATTTTCGAGTAAATGTTCGCATCTATGTTCAAGAGTGCGATGGGTCTATACGAGGTTATGCTTCTTGGATCCTTTCCAGGTTTGGGCAAAAGGATGGTGGTCGATTCCTGCATCGATGGGGTCACCGCCCCCGTTTCCCTGAAGGAGTTGAATAGGGTGGTGAGATGGGGGGTCAGTTGCGACCTGAATAGCTTGTAGAACCTGGTTGAGAAGCCATCCGGGCCAGGGGCCCGTGTTTTGAGAGATTTGATGGCCTCCTCAATTTCCTCCCCCGTGATGGGCTCCTCCAATTCATTTCTCATTGCGTCGGAGAGCTGGGGCACCTCTGCCTGCCGAAGGTATTCCTTCTGTTGTGCTGGGTCTCGTGGGGTTGCCTTCATGATTTGGGCCAAGTGCTCAATCGCGTGGCGTTGCTTCTCGGGTTCTGAGAATAGTATGGCCCCGTTGGTATCTCGCAGGCCCATGATCGCGCTGCTGCGTCTCTGCCTGGCTAGCTTGGCCACCAGGAACCTATTTGCTTTGTTGCCCTTCGCATAATACGACTGTTTGACCTTTGCCATTAGTTGGGCGGTTTGTTCCGCGTAGTGGGCTTCCAGTCTTTTCCGTGCCGTGCGAATGGCCCGTTGTGTTCTGGGGGACCAGCCTTTCTCCTTGTGGAGTGCCTCGGCCTCTCTCAATTCAAGCTCCAGGGCCGTCCGGGTTCGTCGTCTATCTCGATGGTAGGCCGCACCCTGGGATATCAGGGAGCCCCTGATTACTGCCTTCATGGCGTCCCAGTTGTTTGCTAATGAGGTGTCTGAGGCCGGGTTTTCCACAAAGAAGTTCTTTATTTCCATTGCGATCTTGTCTCTGGTGGCCATGTCGTTGAGGATTGGGTCGTATAGCATCCATTTGCGCGGGGTGGTGGGGTCAGGGTTCTGAACCCGAAGTTCCAGGAGCACTGGGGCGTGGTCGGAGATCGCTCTTGTGCCGATAGTGACCTTCTTAACTGAGGGGAACGTGTGAGGTGAAATCAGGAATAGGTCAATCCTTGAGAAGGTGCGGTGGACGTACGAGTAAAAGGAGAAGTCCTTTTCATCAGGGTGAAACACCCGCCATGAGTCTATTATCTCCAGGGTCCTAAAGAGACGAAGGAGGCTAAGTGCTTGGGCGAAGTCGCCTGGGGTCGGGGGGTGTGATCGGTCTTTAGTGGGGTCAGGAACACCGTTGAAGTCCCCACCGACGATCGTTTGGCCCTCCACAAAGTTGGCGAGCGATGTGCCCAAGGCGTCATAAAAATGTGATTGTCCAGAGTTGGGGGCGTATACTGAAACGAGAGTGTACAAGTCTCCCATCAGGAGACATTTGATCGCTATAAATCGGCCTTCTGGGCATGTCTTTGTTTCCAGAATCTGTGGGTTCAAGTCTTTCCTGAAGAGAATCGCCGTGCCTCCTTTTTTGCTTGTGCCGGAGGCAAAGAATTGAAGCGGAAATAGCCGAGACCGAAGGCGGGATACATCAGCGGGCAACAGATGGGTCTCTTGAAGCATAGCGATCGCAGCTTCCTCGTCGCGGAGTTTTAGCAGAATTGCCTTTCGCTTGTTGGGAGAGTTCAAGCCATTAACATTCAGGGAGAGGATCCGAAGCGACTGAAGGTCCTCTGAAGGCTCACTCTCTGTTCCCTGCGTTAGGGGGGGGAGGTCCTGGGGTGGAGGTTCAACTGCCATGACTGATGGAAGCACTCACAAAATCATTCTGCACTTGAGGTTTTAACGCAAAATCCCAACGGGGGATCGCAACTTTAACAGGGAGGTCGACCGACTTTGTCAGTACGGTCATACCTAAGGCCAACAGGGCCAATTGTCCCATACTGTGGGTTCCCAAGGAACAGAAGATGGAAAGTGTCCTTGGGGTGGGTATGAGCCATGGGAATGCCCCGCCGCCGTCGTGTACTTAAAAGAGGTTGGCAAATAGATAGCGGGTTCTAATTCAAACGAGCATATCTGTGTCCCGGCTAGCTCGATGACGGAGCCTGGGACCTTGGAGGCATCAATTCTTGTTATTTCGTCGTGTCGACGACCAAGGCGTGCGTTTAGCTTTTGGGGAGGGAGGAGGACCAGGGTTCTCAGTCCCCTCCAAGAGTGGCGTGGAAGGGTCCCGGGGAGCGGTCGGATGCAAGATTTTCTCCGCATCTTCCAGGTGGCTGATTCGGCGTAGGGTGCCCTTATATGTAAATTGAAGAGCTGTCGGGAACAGCCATCTGTACCGGATCTGTTGCTCCTGGAGGAATAATGTTAGAGGCCGAAGTGCTCTTCTTTTCTGGAGCGTAAGTGGCGAAAGGTCCTGGTAAATTTGAAGAGGGGTGCCCTGGAAAGTGATCTCTTCATCTTGGCGGCTGATCGCTGATATCGCTTCTTTCGCTGTAAAGAAGTGGACCCTGGTGATCACGTCTGGAATGGGGTCCGAATCTGTCCCGCGGCGCTGGCGAAGCCTGTGGGTGCGGTCCAATATGAGCTGAGATTTGTCCAGATCTGGAAGTAGAGCCTCAAAGAGATTTGCCACGTAGTCCGCTAGCTTGTTATCGGGGACGGAGGATGGAATGCCCCGGATGCGGAGATTATTGCGCCGGGACCTATTTTCGAGATCTTCCTGTTTGAATTCCATAATCTCGCATTTGTGCTGTAGGGAATCGATCGATTTTTGCATTTCCCCCATAGCGGTGGTTTGCTCCTGGGCATGATCTTCGATCTCTCCAAACCTCTGCTCGAGTTCCGCGACTCTCTGATCTGTTTGATCAACTTTGGTGGCGAGTTCCGAGAGGCAAGCGCGGAACTCGGACTTAATGTCCGCCATGAAGGCTATCAGGTCTCCTTTAGTGGCAAGCTCGCCCCTGTCCTCTTGCTGCTTTTGTGGGGTCAGTTTGGGAGGTTCCTGTTTCTTGGGTTTCTCTGTAGCCGTGAACATGGCGGAGATATCCGTGCCTTTGCTCACCTTCGTTTGTCTCGACATGTTGCTCACAACTGGAGAACTCCGTCACCCTGGCCTCCGCTGCCGCTCAGGTATAGGTGGATGGGCAGGGGCGCCCCAGGAAGGGTGAAACGGGGAGAAGGACTTCGGCAGGACTTCGGCCGAGCTGGTCCAAGATGGCCGCAGTGGTCCAGTCGTTCTGCAACGAGGGGGGAGGAGTGGAGGCCTGCTCTCGGTAGCAACCCAGGAGGAATCCAGGCCGCCCAATCGAGATCAGGGGTTTCTATCTTAGGTATCGCTCCCCCTCTCCGGTTCTTCTGCCTCCCAAAGTGCCGCTATCGGAGCGTGCTGCTGAGCCCCGGAATGGCGGCCATCTTAGTTTCGTCCGTCGGGTATGGGAGAGGAGTTCAGCTTCAAATTTCTAGTAGAACGCCGCCACGGTCGAAGACGATATTTAGCCAGGTTATGCCATGTCGGTTCCGGTCGCTGTAGATGGCATTAGCGACTCGAAACCCCGCCTAGAACCACCAGATTTCGACGGCGGCGGCGGACATCCCACGGGCGGCCTCAGAGGAGCGACCACATCGATGGCGCTCCAAGCCACGCCCCCCCAGGCTACTATTCTTAATAAATGCACTTTTGATTCGAGTGATTCAAGGATGGATTGATTGCGGCTACCGATTGGTGCGTTGGCCAGTTTTCAATGCATCTATGCCTTGGACAACTGTACTTGCGCCGTGCATGTAACCAGTCCTAACTCCAAATAAACCACTTCATTATTCTGCCCCATACACAAGAATGGGAAGGGGTTTAACAGAGTATAGTTGTGCTAGTATTCCCAGCAAATAGCCTCCACCCTTGAGTGCTAGTTTTTTTAGGCAACCTATAATCTGGGCACTCTTCACTTTCAAGACCTTCATATGGCTCTGACCCGTTAATTGGTGGTCGAATAGAATGCCTGTAAAGAATGGAGGGGGGTTTCTGTACTTCTGCTCTTTATATGGTAGAGAAGATTCTCTATTACGGCAGCAATGCACAAGCAATCAAGGCCTTGCTTCTCAAGAGGTGATGCAGGCTGGTTCCTAAGTACAGTGTAGTCCCCAAGCCCCCACAAAGGAATGTCCACACACTGTATTAGTTAAAACACAGTCTATATATAATTAAGTGCAAGGTTATGTACACAATCACAATAACTCACTTTGTGTTAATAAAATCTACAATGGCAAATATATACAGTTCTAAGTGGTACCACAATTATTATCAGATTTCATTAAAGTGCATCAACTGTACTCTAGTTAAATGTCACACGAATCACTTAATAAGGGTAACCAACAATAGACATAGGAGGAAAGCAGTTGGTTAGGAAAATTGGCAGAATACTGGCCCTGTTACCTAGACAGGGTTCTGTGTGGAGATACCCCCACCTGGACAACCTGTAAAATAAAGATATAGCATGAAACCAGTCCATATATTGTTCTATAAGTCTTATTTCCTTCTATAATGTTTCTACCATCCCAATGTACCTGGAATAGCAGAGTTCGACGTCAGGTCGTTAACAGATCCTTCTTAAGCAGCTTCCTTTAAAGCAGGAGCCATGGATCATCAAGATCCCTCGAAGAAAGTGAACTGAGCATTGAGGCGGCAGCTTCGGTCCCTGTGGTACTCGTTGACGACGAATCGTAGGTGTCCTGCAAGGAAGGGGCGTGCGGGGCACCTCGATGTCGATAGTTCAGGACCGCAAAGAGATTGTGAAGAACTGTGGCCCAGCAAGGGTGTCGAGTCGTCGGGCGTCTCTACGGTCGTGGGTGGCAGGAAACCCACCGGCGTATGCTCCTCGGCGCGTCTACGGCCTGGCCTTCTCCGGCAGGATAAGGCAGGCGGCGGTTCGGAGGAGCATATCAGTGAATCAAAAGTCTTAGGCAAAGGAGCGTTTGGCTCCGGTCGTCAGTGGCACGACGTCAAGCGGCCCCCTCTTCTGGGCAACACGGCTTCAACGGGCATCCAGCGGTTACAGCAAACTTGCAAACCCTCGGTCGACGACGGTGGACAGAATGTCCGGTGCTTATCTTCATTCTCCTCGGCGGTCCCAGTCTCCGGTTGCCAGCCTCTCGAGGGTCTGACTTCCAGGGCGCTTCAGCGAAGGTTAGCAGTGCTCGATGATCCCTCGGAGCATGGGAAGAGGGCGCCTAACCAGGTCCTCTCTTGTATCAGTATCAACGGCTTTTGGCTTTCTGATTTCGGTGAAGGGAGACAGCAGTCATACTCTTCCCCCACCTCCAGTTCTCTCCCTCCCAGACACCAGCCTATCCACTTTGGCTTGCTGAAGTGGGGGCTAAAGTCCATCACCTTAGTCTTACTAATATTAACCCATTTTCCCATAAGTATGATCTCCGGCAATCCAAGGATGTTTGGAGGACCACCGGCGTAAAATCCATCAATAACATATCATAGGCATAGCCAAGCCACTGCATGCGAGAGGTCCCAAATTTTGGGGGAATGAATTCGGATTGCTCTCATGTCTGCAAGGTACATATTAAAGAGACAGGGGGCAAGATTGCATCCCTGCTTTAGACCATGGTAAGTGGGGATCCAGTTAGAGGTCCTCCTTCTTTGTTCCAATCTGACCTTGACCCGTGTGCCCACATGCAGGGCAATGACCATGGAGAGCAAACCAATTGGAATATTCCAATCTGACAAATTCTGCCAGAGTCGACCTCTATTCACAGAATGGAATGCTGCGGTGTAGTCAATGAAGGCCACATACACAGTCCTTGATGCCCCATGCCTGCTGTATTATAGTTGTTAAAGCAAGACAATTTGTGGTGGTCCCCAATCCCCTCTGGAATCCAGTTTGGGTCGGGGGGATGAGATTGTCCTGTTTTGCCCTTTCCCGAAGGTCGCTCAACAATATATGGGCGAAGACCAGCTACTCTTCAATCCAATGAAATAGCCAATTGAGGACAATTGCCCAATGTGCAGAATCACGTTTAATAAGAGAGCTGCAAATACCATCTGGGCCTGGGGCTCTTGATGAATTGCTACTCGTGATCAGCTTCAGAATTGGCAAAATAAGTAAAACAATTAAGGAGATGTCAATAAAAAAAAAACCTTTTCTGTATACGTTATATTTCAATTAAGAAAAATGACCTGCCTTTGCATCAACTTGAATATTCAATGTGGCATATTGTTTTTACGTCAAGCACACATTCGTATAAATATTATTGCAAAACTGTCAATTTTTCTTACATGATTTGTAGGCTTTCAATTTTTACAATGTAAAATGAAGCTCATCCTCATTCAACAGCTCTTACGAATAGAATCTTGATATTCGTCTGTTCACTTTCTTTGAATTGTATCTTATCTTCTCTTTGATGTGATATGATATGATATGGCATTTATAACATGCCTATACACAAGTGTTTCAAAGCGTAACAAGGCAAGGGAGGGGGAACAGAGGGAAGACAGAGACGACGATCTTACTAGGCCAGGTGACATTGAGATTGTGCAATTGCAGGGGAGGGGGAGAGGCAAAGTGGTTGGAAAGGGGGTGGTGGAAGTTAAGTACTTAGGGTAACAGAAAAAATAAATAAAACAATAAATAAAAATTGCGGCCAGCTGGTGGCAAGTGCAAAGGTAAGTGCAGACATCAAGTGTCAAGTGCTGGTAGGAGGCTGTAGGGATACAAAAAACAGCCCCCGAATGCAGGTTTGCCAGTGGGGCAGTGCATGTGTACAACTGGTGAGGAGGGGACCTGGGCCCGAGATCAGGGGATAGCCAAGTAACCAGTGCAGTTTCAGTTTCAGCCAGGCGATCAGCAGGGGAGAGGAGGAGAGAAAACAGAAACAAAGAGGAAGGTCTTGAGGTGCTTCCGGGAACTGGAGATGGTTCTCCTCAAGTTTCAGAGCAGCAGGGAGGCTGTTCCAGAGGGAGGCCCCAGGTGAAGAAAGAGATCTACCACCAACTTGTTGCCTGGAAAAGCGACTGACACTGAGGAAGTTAGAGGCAGATGAGCAAAGAGCTCGAGAGGAAGGTATTTAGGAAGAGAGAGTTGAAGGTATTGAGACCCCAGGCCCCAAAAGGCCTTGTGGACGATGAAGAGGATTTTGAACTTAATCCTCACAGCCACAGGGAGCCAGTGCACGGATTTCAGTCCTGGAGAGATACGATTCCTGGGCTTGAGGCCAAGGACAAGTCTCGCAGTCCTGTTCTGGATAAGTTGCAGAGGGCAGAGAGTAGAAGCAGGCAGATTTAGAAAGAGGCTGTTGTAGTAGTTCAGCCTAGAGGCGGGAGGATAGCTCAGGGGCAATGTGCTCACCTTGGTAGCAAGAAGACACAGAGCAACACAGGTTGATCCCCGGGTGCCCGCTTAGAAACCTCTGGGTATTTAAGTGTGTTATAAATACGCAACTAAGAAAAAAAAAATACCCAAGTAAAACAAACAATTGCTGTAACAGCGCCTCGATGCCCACGGGCTGTGTGAGCGCTTTAAAAATGCAAATAAATAAAATAAAATAAAGAAATATTTGGTGTGTGACGACGATAATGATGAAGAAGAAATCGAAAGACCCAGAGCTCCTGTTTTCATAGATGGCACTAAAACAATCATGATGATAGACTCTGGAGCAAAATACACCTTACTACCCTTCAATGAGTGGGATCAACTCAAACACACATTTCTCAATTAATCAGATATTAATCCCAGGGCATATGGGAGTGTAGCAATTGATATATTAGGATGGTTTTGGGGTACCCTAAGATTCAAGGGAAGATCAGCCCGGGGGAAGATCTATGTGACATGGAAAGACAAGACATCCCTGTTAAGTTGGACTCACCAACGTAAACTTAAGGTACAAATTGATCCCAATGCCATAGATACTGTGTTGGCTGTGGAAAGTCGCGTCACACAGGAGGAGGTTGAGGATATACAGATCATCAAGGAAAAAGTATTCTGTAGTGAGATAGGGTGCCTGCATGGATTTGTCCACAAAATTCCGATGAAGGCGAGTCATCTCCCAGTAGTACAAAAGTTACAGGGCATCCCCATTTCAATGAGAGAAGAAGTAAAGACTGAATTGAAGAAACTGGAAAAACAAGATATCATAGAGAAAATAGATGCCAGTGAATGGGTTTCACCCCTTGTTGTTCTAAGGAAGAAGTCAGGGAAGATCAGGATGTGTGTTGACCTGCGAGAACTCAATAAATGCGTGATTTCTCAGAGGCATCCCCTCCCGAATATTCAGGAAATTGTATCCCTGATTGGTCCAGCCAAGTTTTTCTCCACTTTACACCTGACTTCAGCTTATCATCAGGTCAAACTGCATCGAGATTCGTGGGCTCTTACGGCGTTCATCAGTATGGATGGGTTGTACCAATACAAAAGGATGCCTTTTGGCCTTGTGTCGGCGGCCTCAGTCTTTCAGAAGATTATGCACAGATTATTTGATGCAGACGATGGCATAGTGTGTTTCCAAGATGATATCCTTGTGTGCGCTAATGACAAAAAACTTCACGAGAGACTTGAACATGTGTTCAGAAAACTCAATCATGCAGGCATGACATTGAGTAGAGAGAAGTGTAAGATTAATAGAACGTAAACCTGGGACTTATCATATCAGCGGAAGGCATGCGGCCAAGGAAGCAACTTGCAGATGCAATTGAGCACATGCCCAGACCTGCGTCTAAAGATGAGGTTCGCACTTTCATAGGTATGGCTGAATATTATTCTTAATTTATCCGAAATGTAGCTGAACACACATTATAAAGGAAAGAAGTGTTTTTACATGGTCCAAACAATTTGAAGAGGAATTTTTACATATTAAGTCAGCTTTGGCTGCAGCTCCAGCACTGAAGAATTTTAGAAGCAACCGCAAGACAATTATCATGACAGACGCCACCAATGTGGGTTTGGGTGCAGTCATCACGCAAGAAGATAATGGCATAGAATTCCTCATCGCTTTTGCGTCTAGGTTATTAAAGAATGCAGAAAAATCATATGCCACTATAGCGAGGGAAGCATTAGCCATTAAATGGGCGGCAGATAAATTCAGAAACTTCATTTGGGGCACACAGTTTGAATTCCACACGCACCACAAACCTTTAGTAGAAATCTATACATCTAAAGGCCTGAAAAAAGTGTCAGGTCGAATAAGAAGATGGGTGACCCAATTACAAGAATTTAATTTTGAAGTCAAATATGTGCCTGGTGCCAAGAATAGGTCTGCAGACTGTCTATCCAGACTGATCACTGTCATGGAAGTTAATGAGGATGATCTCGATGATGAAGTTGTGCTTTATGTTAATTCTGCGCCTGTTCCACGGTCAGAATGGGAACAAGCTATGAGGGAGGATGAGGTGCTCAACATGTTGAAAGATGCTATACAAGGGGATCATCCACACAAGAAAAGTTATTTTCACGATTTGAGATTAGCACCCTTTTGGAACGTCAGTGATTAATGGAATTTCAGGGAAGGTTTGCTGATGCACGGAGATAAAGTCATTCCACTGATGAATGTTCGTTCGAGAATCATAAATTTGGGTCATGAAGGGCATCAAGGCATCATAAAGACTAAACAGCGGATAAGAACTGACAATTGGTGGCCCGGATGTGATCTCCAGATCGAAAGAGCAGTGCGAGACTGTATCCTTTGTTGTAATAGTGAAAAGGCATGTGTAGGTACGAAATATCCCATGGTAGTGATGGATGCCCCTGAGAAACCCTGGGATAAAGTGGGTTTGGATGTGTTGGTCCTAGTATGGAGTGATGGTGAACAGTCATTGTGCTTGGTGGAGATTGATTTGCTTACCAGACGGGCAGAGGTCTTAATCAAACCATGCATCACCACAAAGTCAGTGATTCATTTTCTGGATGAGATCAGTGAAGAGGAGGGTTAACCACAAGTTATAGTTACGGACAATGGAACCCAATTTCGTTCAAATGAAATGAGTGAGTGTTGTAGAACATGCTCCATAGAGCACAAATATAGCACCATCTATCAACCCCAGATGAATGGTGTTGTTGAGAGGTTTAATCGTGTCCTCAAGGAGACCATTCCTTGGCCGTGGTCCAATGGGTTCTAATGGAAGAGAGCTGTGAAGGATGCTATGGTTGCTCACCGTTTTACACCACACTGTACCACAGGTGTTTCTCCCTTTGAACTCAGCCGTGGTCGCAAGGCCAATACTAAACTTGCGCCACCATGGTTGGGTAAGAGTACCGACATGGGGAGGAAACCAGTGGAGTGTGTGGAGCGTATCAAAAACTCGCAGTTTAGGAACAAAACAGCACACGACAAAGTTGGTGTAACTAGGGCGAGGAACATTTCACCTGCAATGGGGGATACCATGAGGATTAAGCTGCCCCCTGCTATGAGGAATGGATCTTGTAGATGGTCCGGACCGTTAATAGTCGCTGAGGTGTTCAAACATGCCGTGAGAGTGGGTGATGGCCGTGTGTGGAGTATGGAAAGAGTGTGTGTGTGGTGAGAAGTGGAGCGAAAGGTTTAGGGATAAAAGAAAGGAAGATAGATTGCAATAGAGGTAGCTGGAGTGTTCTGACAGAAGGAAGATTGGATGTGAAGAGTGTGTGTGACAGTGGAGGAAGAAAATGGGAGTCAGATTTTTCCTTGCCCAGCAATAACTCAGGAAGTGTTCGTTCGTAACGAAGTAGGAGGACCTGTTGTAGGCCGCGACGACTAGCTGAGTATGTGTGTGATTGAGGAAGATCACAGCTGAAAATCACTTGTCATCGGTAAAGAAGAGCAGATGTGTAGCATGGGCTCAGTGGCACGCATCCGAACACATGAGCAGAGACGACGAGCCACGCGTCCGAGCACATGAGCAGAGACGACTCGTGGCAGAGGCGGTTACAAGCGGAGATGCAGCGGGGACGAGAGACGATGGTTGGAAAGGCGCAGAATGGAGCTTGCCTGTGCAGCTCTGATCGATAATACCTTTTTTCTGTAATATCCAAATAAATACACACTTTTACTTACCCTCTCAGTCTCTGCATCTTACAAGTATCCAGGGTTGAGTGAAGGCTCCACTCCTAACCGGGGCCACTCCGACTTTACTTAGTAGCTGCTGGTTGATGACTGGCCGCTGGTTTCCCCTGCTGACACCTGCAGACAAGGGATGGAGCCGCCTCTGAAGGAGCTACCCTATGCCTATGGCCCATAGCCACAGGGCTGCACAGGCTGGGTGGGTCAGTGATGACCAACAGGCACACCACTCAGGGAAGGAGGGCGGGCTGGGAGGAGGGAGGTAACAGGGACTGGGAAATGGATGCAGGGGAGGGGAGGGAGGGAGAGAGGACAACAGCACTTTAATGTCACTTGCTAAAATGTCCAAGGGCAGGCTAGGTTTCGTTTTCCGGTTTAACGCAGAATTGAAAAAACTTATGTTCCTATTTCAATAGTAAGCACTACAAGAAAAATACAAAAATATTTTTACTCTTCAAAAACATAGTATTTTGTTTCAACGTCACTATAAATATAGACATTCTTAATCAAACCAAATGTAATTATTAATATTTCATCAAATAAGACTACATGATCACATGGGAGTGTTCTGGTTTTACATCTGGAATAATTTGATTAGTCAGGCTAAACATAAATTGGAGTCAATTAATAAACAACTGGTGGAATTCAAAACAGCAACAATTAACAAAAAGACAAAAAGACTAACAAATTAAAGAAGGACATCAGCAATTTTACGAAGGACATCGTATACCCAGATTTTGTGTTCCAATCTGATTTGAAATTCAATTCTTGACAAAACACTAAGAGAACAATGGTTACTTTCTCTGATACCTCCTCAAGCAATTCCAATGCAGCAGTGGACAATCAACTGGGACTAAGTTACAAATATCGCTGGCGAGACAATTCAACAGGGACCAACATTTTCGAGAACATAAGTTGCAGGAATTCCAAACCCGCAGATGTGCGTACTGCAGATGAGTAATCAACTGCCCATCTTCAATTTATCTCCTCACATTTTGAGTGATTCTGGGGTGCCAGTTTTGAAACAAGGCCTCACTTGTGTGCCTACAAAGACTCAAAGTTCAATACAACTCATATCAAAAGTCAATGCATTTCTCCCAGATGAACGGCCGAGTTGGGGAGGTGAAGCTGCCAATGTGGTATCCTCCTTCGCTCCCAAATCAAGACCATGAACAAAGAATCCAACAAAGCCAGCGAGTTGAAGTGAGCAAGTGATGAATAATAGCGATACAGTATAACAGAGTTATCCCGCATAGCGACAGTGCCCAGTCGAAAGCCTCTGTTGAGTGAGTACCGATATGAGCCTAAAGGACATGAACTGTGTTTGGTTTCAAGGCAAGAGAACCTTAATGAAAGGTGAATCACGTTGAGTTATAAAGTGAGAGGTCCAAACCTGACTGAGGGAGACCTATGATGAACTGTGAGTGATTGAGAGGTCCGAGCCCAGCAGAGGGAGACCTGTAGCGAACTTTGAGAAAGTCAAAGTGATCCTGCAGAGGTCTATAGTAAAAGCCTCACACATTTGAAAGTCTTCAACATTAGTAAAAGGTCAGAGCCTGACTGAGGAAGCACGGAAATGTGGTAAGTTAGGGGAAGGGAACCCCTAACAAATGTGAACTAAGCTTAGGGAAGGAAACCCTGCAAACGATGAGAATGCGAGGTCTGAGCACGACTGAGGGAGATCTGAGATGAATCAGGTACTTGTTGATTGAGGCGTCCGAGCCCAGCTGAGGCAGACCTATGTGAACTGTTAAAGCTTTGAGGGTTCCAGCTCAATGGAGGGAGACTTAAGTGAACTTTGTGTTGAACTTTTGGAACACTAGAATAAGTGAATTTAACATGGAAGACAGGCAGGCCTTGATCCATGTTTTGAACTGCCTTTGTTTTGAGAACCTGAGCCAGAGTGTGTCATCCTATCTATGGGGACTGCCTTACTCCATGCTGTCTAACGTGGGGAGGAGAGTTGACTCAGTCATCTTGATCCTTTATGTTATAACACAGATTTTCCTTTACATACACCTTTTTCCATGTACCCATTTATTGTAATCGTGTAAGGGCAGGTCATAGGTTTATTTAGTATAGCCCACTTCATTTTGACAACTATGCCTAGGGCTGTGTTATTTATTATTTGATGGTAGAGCATGCTCCCGTCTTTAGATATAGGGCCAGATATGAGTTTTTCCAACCCTTGTCTTTCAACAAATGCCATTGAACCTCACATCTCTTGTGTCTGTTTTCACTTGTGATACCA
Source organism: Ambystoma mexicanum (assembly GCF_040938575.1). Taxonomy (NCBI): domain Eukaryota; kingdom Metazoa; phylum Chordata; class Amphibia; order Caudata; family Ambystomatidae; genus Ambystoma; species Ambystoma mexicanum. Next base: position 544,131,736 of record NC_090935.1, on the reverse strand, counting down.
TGCCTCCCTTACATAAGGGAGAAGTGCTTAGCTAGATTATAATCAAGAGAGATTGAGATTGAAAACGTATTAATGGCAGTAACAATAATCTTTGTTGATCTTGATGGTATAGTACAATATATTCATTAGTATACTTGGGTGTCTTGCTGACTTGGACATTCACTTGTCATCATATTACTTAATTGCTTTTATTTCACATGACTGTCAAAGTGTGAACATTGTTAACATTTCATAAAAGAGTTGTGTATTCCTAAATAGAATTGAATCACATATAGAGTACCTTAAGCCAAGAAGTAACATGTGAAGAAATGATAAGAATAAGAAATGCAATAGCCCTTATAATGCAAGTACTGAGGATTTTGTATTTTGACTTTAGGGGTGTGCCTTGTTGTATGTTGTTGAAAATATGAGAACACTTGAAATTCACAAGTAAAACTAAAAATTTCAGATGAAACACACTAAATTTAAATAATTATAATATATACAATGCACAATTATTAAATAAATATATTTTGCATTGAAAGTAAAGTATTTTGATAAAGTGCAGATTTAAAAAATTTGTTAATGGTATATACTAAATACAATATATAATTATCTGGTTGTGGTACTGTCTGTAGAAATCCTTCGTATTGTCCAGGGGAACTAGGAAATTGCTCATGGATGACTCAAACCAAACAGGAAAATATGACACTTGGAATGCGGAATCCCAATCTTCCATGAATCCTCCATATATATGCTCGATAGGCCACAAGCTTGTACCATATGTGTAAAAGATAGACACATAGTTGTTTGGCCTATCTTTTAAAATACAAGGCATTGGTATGAATTCAAAAACATACTTTGTGGGTAAAGTAGTCACAGTACAAAACTTTTGAAGTAAGGGTAAAATAATGTATATGTCCTTTTGAAAAATAAAAGATGATTTTTTACAAGCATCAAAGTAACTAAAATTGTATATCGTGGATTCCAAGATGGCAGTCGGCAGAGGAGGACGTGTGTAGGTGGCTCTTCCCGCCGGCCGAGCCATTTAAGCACTATAAAATAGCATTCGGGTGGATTCCCGCCCGACAAACTTCACCAGAAGCAATGTCCGTGCTGATAATTCGAGGAAGTATCCCTAGGCACGAGAGGAGAGACATAAGAACGTTGAACCGGGTGAGCTACAGAAGCAGAGAGACGGCTCCCCACAGGAATTACACAGAATGAGGCAGGAGCCACAGCAGGGATATTGTAGTGCAGAGACAAGTGAGACCAGATTGCCATGAAAAGCAGTGCTGCCAAAGATAACTGCCGGGGCGGGAGCAGCGAGTGCCCAAACAAGGAGGGATAGCTGAGCATCGCCCATGCCCAGAAAAAAACAACGGCTGAACCGCAAAAGGGCGCTGGTATGCAGAAGAGGAAGACCCAACTGTGTGCAGAGCCGTAGGTGAGAACACATACATAAGAAATGGGCAGTGGGGCCGAAAGAAGTGATCCTGAGAGGTCGGGCAGGAAAGAGGAGCGCTGATCCACTGGCAGCCCCATGGGTATGCCTGTTGAGAGACACCACCCCATCAGCCCACCCTCAGATCACAGAGGCACTGCATCCCCCACCACGGGGGACCCAAAGCACAGGCTCCGCCACAACAGATCGGCAGGCTAACCTTCAGGAAACCTAGGGACAGAGGCAGCTGCAACTAGTATCTATATTCACGCCGGAACAAAGGAAGGGAAGTGTTAGGCAGAATTCTAATAAATGGCTAATTTCCCTTACCTAAATAGTCCCCCAGTAGCTTTGCTGGATTTCTAGGATTTTCTTTTCACCTGGTAAGAGTGTGAGCCTTTTTCCCACTTTTACATGTGTTTTGCTGTGTGTGTTTTTCACTTTGTGTGTGATCTTGGGCACTGGAGCCTCACCTACTCCATGTGCACCACTTTTTGTGTGTGTTACACAGCACCTTCAGTGCAGTGACACAGGGTTGTCTTTGAGACTTCCCACTGACTCCATTTTTCTGGGGCTAACTACTGTCCCCCAGAAAAAGGCAAAGTTGCATTAACTTTATATAGTCACTTTAAACCACGGACCCAGTACACCCCATCTTACACCTTGTTTCGCTCCCTTACATTAAGACTTGGCTGGTGACAGTGGTAACTACCTGACTCTTCTACCGCGATTATCTTATATAAATGTGGTATTGTTCCAGACTATTATATTAGCCTCGAACATAAACCCGCTTGACCAAATACATTTTATTTTGATTCCGGCTGGGTTTATTCGCCATTTCTTTTTGTTAAAATCTTTCTTGTGTTTTTTTTCTGCACGCCAAACCGGGGATGATTCCTTTGTTCGCTGTCTTTTCGCAGGCTTATGCACAGAAGCCCTCCTTAAGACACCTGGTAGTCTAGGTAGGCAGGATGTGAGGGAGGGATCTTCGGACCCCTGCCATGGGTTCCCTTGGTAAACCAAGTCGCACTCTTGTCTGATTGGCTAAGGGGACTGGCCTTGCCAGGCCAGCCACCCTGCTGTGTGATTGATAGCCAGGCTGTATGAATGGGGGAAAACTGCATAAAAAGCAGGTCTCTGGGAATGGAAGAGCAGTGTCGCCACTGGAACGAAAGAACCAATGAGGAACTGGAAGAAGAGGACCCCTACCACGACTGAACCGCCCGGTGAAGCCCTGCTGCAGGTACGAATCTCCCAATCCGACGACAGAAAAGATCCTCCAGGAAACTTCTTCCCTTGAGCTGGTGGGACCAACCAGTTCGCCCAAACTACAAGTCAGGACCCCTCCTCTGGTTGAATTTGCTGTGCAGAGCTACAGTGGGCCAGTATAGCTAGGAAGGTCAGACCCTGTTTGGGTTTTAAGGAGCGCACCTTTTATTCGTTGTTTTGCCCTGCTGCTGGTTTCTTCCCTGGGTGGCGCAGGACCCTCCAGTCTTCCTACTTCGTGTCAGTCTGACAGTCGCTTCAGGAACCGTGAGCCTGTAGGAACCACCAGGAACGTCTGCCTCAGCTATAGCTCCCTCTCCGTTTTAAGGTACTGTGCAACTCCGGTTGTCCGTTTCGGTCAGCCGCGGGGAAAGTGTTTGAAATCTTTCTCCAATCCGAGGGCTTGTCCTTCTCTTCTCTTTGAACTAACTTTTCTATCAACCAACCTCGTCAGAATCTGTGCCGCAAATTTTTACTGCGAACTACCCTGAACTGTGTGATCTTGAGCAAAAGACTTTTGTCCTATTGGCTTTGGCCCTAAGCCTTTTCTATCTGATCTCCTCACTGTAGTCTCTCTTGTTCAAATTGCCTGAGTACTTACCTGTTGGTTTTGCCTAATTTCTAATAACTTTGTCTTTCCCTCCCTTTTAAACTGCTGGAGTTCCATTTTGCTCCCACTTCATTTTGTGAGCTTAACTTGTCTGGAATTTAAGGGAAGTGGTGTGGTGTATTTATGATTGTGATTTTTAACTTGCTTAGAATAGTGAAATGTTATACAACTGTTGAGTAAATAAATATATATTCTTTTACTTAGAAACCTTGAGTCAGTGTTTGCCTGAACCATTGTAATTGCTGTCCTTTGTGTAACTTTGTACTGCTCACTTACTCTTCAGACAATTCTGGCTGCTCCGCTACTGCTACCACTATAACTGTGTAGTACTAGCTTGTACTAAAGGTGAAATGGTACTGTCACTTGTCGTCCTAATTGTGTGTAGTGTTCCCAAATGGTACTGCACATAATTCTGCCTAATAGGAGGCCCTTAGAAGTGGCTAAAGCATGCTGGCACATTACAAGAGCTCCATCACATCAAGAGTCTCACGTCCAATTGTAGGAGAAAGCCAAACGAGCAGCACGCAATAGCCAAGGCTCAGATGTAGTGGTCCCACCACCGGCAGGATGCACGGAAAGGAGCAATTACATATGAGAACACTTCTTTCTTTCCCCAGCCTGCCAGCGGGGATACCCTCTAAGGCAGAGGTAACAGAACCAAGCCCAGAGGGCGGCTTCCAACAGCAGGTAAGTGACAACAGGGAGGGGGCATCGCCAGCTGGGGCTACCGAAATAAAGGGAGCCCAGCCAAAGGGGTGACCCAGAAATAAGGGATAAGGACCGCAGCGAAGCAGGGGTAAAAGACACTGCATATCCCCCCGGAGCACAGCATACCACTCCTCATCTCTGAGTTGGGCTAAGAGAGGCGCACCAATACAGCAACCCCGTCGAACCCCTAAACGCTAGCAAGAGAGTGAGTCACGGACCACTGGGGCCAAAGGCTACAGGAACATAAGGGAGGCAAACTCGGACTCAGAGCCACACGCAGCAAGGCGGACTAGACTAATACACAGAGGTGCAATAAGATCACAGAAACAGCGCGCACCCAATGCCCACGACTCCACAAAAGTGAAGGGATTCCAGAGTGAATGTCCTGCAGCACAGAAGTCATCCCCCGAACTAGCACACACGAAAGGTAATAGGAGCAACTGGACGCTACAGCATTTTCATTGATGTCAAAATCTAGACAAGGAGCCGCAACCACAGCACAATCCCCTCCCCACAGGGAACAGGCCAAAAGCCTAAAACAACTTTGGACTGTAGACAACAGATGGACAGCCCAAAAAGGGGAAGCCACACAGGAATCTGTTGCTCAGGACTGGCCAAACAGGTGACACAGCCATGACAAAATCGGAAATGCAGACCTGCTTCAAAGACCACCAGAACCAATTCTTACTCTCCGTTCAGGAACAATTTCAGACATTAAAAGAGGAGCTGAAGCAATCCCTGTTGGAGGGGAAGACAGATGTTGCGAAGCTAGAAGGGAGGGCTGACACATTAGAAAAAGCAGTACAGCAAATAGAGGAGGACACGCAGAAATCGGAGGAAGTTCTGGAACAGCTCGCATGCATCCCTAACAATCTGGAACTCCAGTGCAAGGACCTAGAAAATAGGTCAAGAAGATTATATATCAGGATCAAAAATCTACCTGAAACAGTCGAGGATAAAGACCTATCAGATACGATCTGCCAACTCTATGTGGAAATTCTGGCATAGGATTCGGAAACCCTTGTCCAGCTCGACAGAATCCACCAAGTGGAACCAAGACGACCGCCAGAACCATGGGCACGCCCAAGAGATGTGTTGACAGCACTATCGTCCTGATCCCAAAACAGACAAATTTTACAAAAAGCAAGAAAGGCAGGCCCACTGTGTATAAATGGCCAGGAAATTCAATTACATCAAGACGTTGCCCAATATACTGTAACAGATTTTCTGACATGGCACATTCCAGCCAAGGACTCTTTCCACTGGTGAGGGATTCAGTGCACAATAAAAACGCTTTTGATTTTATTGATTTCGGATTCTGCTTTGAGAAGGCACCCAACCCGTCTCACATCCCCCTTGACTAAAATCTGTGTTGCAATGGACCATGAACCAGGACGGTGTGTAATAATACAATATTTATTTATTTTTCAATTCAAATTCAAAATCAAACAAATCAAAGGTAGGGCAGCAATTACCAGTGGGGGGATAATATACAGCAACATTTTATGATATACTTAATATAACTTTCTGGCATGTGACACTTAAGTTTAAATGGATATGGAAGCAAAGTCACTTTTTGGACAGACTTATAGATGGCACAACTGTTAGGCACTCCCCCTGCAACAATCCCCCAAAATACCTGCTGGCCAAGTTTTGTGTGGGTGGAAAGAAGTGGCAAGGAGTCACAAATAAGATGGAAAAATCAGATTTGAAATTTGACCTACCACCCCAGAAGGGGAGGTCAAAAACAAAAGGAAAAACCCTTGAAAAATTAGCAAAATGGCACTCAGAAATCACTGGATGATTAGAGGTCAGTTTACATGTGTGGTAGAATGGATAGGACAAGAATTTGTGTGGCTGTACTAAAACAAGAAAGCTTACAAACTACCAGACAGGGAACTACAACAACCTGAATAAAGGTAAGAAAATCGACTTTGGGAAGGAAAGCAATGCAGCACAAATCACAAATGGCAGAATTGCAATTTCTTCTTTTTTTAAACGAGCAAACAGCTAACGAAATTAGCTAAACAGTCAAATAGAAAATCGTTTTTTCTGATGGGGTACCACGGCACGCAACAAGTAAGATCCTAAAATGAAAGGATGACTTTTTATGGGATGACAGTAATGGACTCTTGATAGGAAAGGTAAATTGGATTTTATGATGAAAACTATTTCACGGGCAAACTCAGTTTTGTCAACAAAATGATTTGTTCTACTGAGACTGTATTTAAGTGACTAGATCATCAATGAAAGACACTGCACACAAGGAGGGTAATTTGCAATGTTAACCAATTCGCGCCACATTCCTCTTTATATGGGAATTAATTACTTTATCTGAAAATGGTAATAAGGAATTACACAGATTGCTGAAATGATTTGAAAAGAGTTACACTAACATATGAAGACTAACATGGATTCCTCTAAGGATAGGATAAAGAGGGGATGGTGACAATTTGAGAAATTGCTAGGGTTTCGTATAGGATTCTTATAGGATTCAGACAGAATGCAAGATACCAGGGTGGTGTATGCATCTTTTTGATGCTGGGGAGGGCAATACTTACAAAATGCACTGAAGTTGAGTTATTGGGACAGCTTAGCTGGGTCTCTAGACAGAGAGGCCAGGGTCTGGTCACTGGGCAGCAGCTGGGCTCTCCTTTATGGGAACAGCTGGGTAAAAGTGGGCTGGTCTCTGGATTCTCCCGAAGGGGATCAGCGGCCTCTCCTCTTTTCTACATGGATTAGTGTTCTGCCTGGAACTAGATGAGTGGTTCTGCCCGCATCTAGATCCAGATTGGTGGTTCTCGAACAGAGTTTTTCTGCCTGGATCTGTATCAGCTACCTCTGGATCTGTTCTTGAGTCTTGGAGTCTTCCATGGTGAGTTTTGAATGTCAGGATTTTTGAATGTCTGGATTCTTGAATGTCCTGAATCTCCCTATACCTCTTTCTTATATAGGCAAGATGACATCAGAGGATTTTTGTAATGTGGGCGGAAGTAATCTGAACATACCCCTTGAAGGGAATAGGTCAGGCTATGGGTGTCCCGTCCTCCCTGCGAGTGGATTGGTTTCAAGGAAGTGACATCAGTTTAAGTGTGTGTGTTTTATGACTGACTTTGTTTCACCACTGTTACTTTTACCAAAATAAGTTTGGGAACAAAACCCTTATATTTTGAATTAATGTTGATACAACTATATGGATGATCTGTATTTCTTTTTTTAAAAAAGGTTTGTAATAAACCATATAAAAATAAAAAAAATTAAAAAACACCCTTATGTTTACAAATGTCATCATTATAAAAAGCAGATAGGCAAATCCCATATTTCACAAGGAATGTACTGTTCAAATGCCCAGTCTGTGTGATGCTGCTTCGCCCTTTTGGCACTCTTTGACAATTTCTCATGGTAAACATTTTATTAAAAATTCTGCAAATAGCCACACCTAAGCCTAACAGTGTTGGGCATATTTTCATCAAGTTTCATATAAGTGCCATTTTTGCTTTCCCCAGAAATGCCTTTTAACTGCCGTTCATGTCCACCACATGTCAGGAAGACCCACCTGGTCTTATTTTGCTTGTGCAAAAATCACAGTAAAAACCATCATAATTTCACATTACTACTTCTTTAGATTACTGAAACAATTGTCTTAATATAAAAAGTCTTTTAAATCAAATGGGCTAGATGTGTTCCCAAATGCGGGCAGTCTTTCCAAACCCCAGCCAAATGTCTTTCCTTGGTCAGCTTGCACATGGGTTGCCATGACTCCTCCTTTGAAGTCCTCCAGTTTGAATGGAAGGGACTTCACACTTCTTGGTTAAGTACTAATTCCCCTTGGTCCATTGTTCTTTGCTGGGGAAATGCTGACCAGTCTGACAAGGTTGTGAATTTCCACACCTTGGCCCTTTCATATTTGCAAAGGGGCTTCCTTTCCCATGGGGGCTGGATGCCTTTGAAGTGCCTACCTTACCAAACTGGCTCTGGAGTCTTCATACATTTTCTTTTTCTTTTCTCTCTCTTTCTTCCTCAGAAGCCAAGTCTTTTTGTAAATAAATATAATATACATTTAAACCACCCCAGCCTCACACATATGATACTGTTTCTGTGCGGATTTTGGGATAATTTCACATTTAGCTTTCAAAAGAGCAGTTGTCTTGCTTTTGCAAAAGCAGATTTCACAAGTGTGTTTATTTCAGTTCATTTTGAGATTCCCAATGCAGTTTCTGTAGCACACATTTTCTTTGGCATTAACTTTCTGAAAGCTTTTCATAGCTCAGGTCAGTTTCTGTGAACAGGGTTATGCTTGGCAAATGAGTTCTTTGAAACTGACACATAGCAAGTGAGAGACAGAACTTCTTTTGAAGTACTTTGCGTGAGTTAACTTGTTTCCAAAAGTAAATTCAAGCCAATAGTAGGAATCCAAATTCTTGGTCTTTCAAGTGGTTTCTCAGCACATCAGCTGCGCTGGAAATGCTTTTGCCTCACCTCTTGCTACTCAGCAGAAATTATACATGCCAGGAGTTTTTTCCTTGAAGGGCACAATCTTTGTGGAAAATGAATCAAGTGCAAATTTCCAAGCCGTCTTGGGAGTCATGTGTGCAGGTTTAGTATTCAACATGACAGAACAGAAAAAGGTTATGCCGTTCTGAGCATAGGTCATTTTCTGCTTGATTTTAGATGAAAGAAGCAAACGCGCCCATTCTTTGTAGTGGCAGCGTTGAAAGCTTGCCAACCCTGCACCAGGGAAAGAAAGCACAGCCGCTTTTGGGGTGAAATGGGGAAATGTGGTTTTTGTTGTAGGGGGGTTTCTGCTGGAGCTGGCAAATGTACCCCATACTACGCTACTCAAGAGAAGAAAAATGGGCCCAGTTGTACAATGTCTGCAGACCAATCAAGTGCGCTATAAATCCACTTTTCTGTTTGGGCTCCTATTCACATGGGAAGGGAGGTAACCCATGATCCCCTCATGCGAGGAAGGAGAACACATCCTAGGCCTACAACAGAATGATGGAGAGGAACGTGATGAAATCCAAGGAAGAGCTAACGCTCTCAACAGGGTAGACAGTTGGAAAACAGTCGAGAAAAAGACAAGAGGAAGAAGGAGAAAATAAAATCAACACTCCCCCCGACATGCCACACGGCGGGTGGACGGCAGGGACAGAAGTAGACCATGGCAACAGGGTGGGAGCCCACCCTGAATCATTCAACACAGGTCTAGGGGAGTGGGAGGAAGGGCAATGTTTGAACCTGTATTGGGGTTTAGGTCCCACCATGAACAGAACTTGAGGCAGATAAGGGGCCAGGCGCGAGTGACACTAGGTCTGAGCACTCCTTGGAACCTAGCCCCTCTTCAGGGGGAGGGGAAGTTGGGGTAGGGAGAGGGGAGAGTGGGAAGGAAGAAGGAGAAGGTGGTGGTAGTGGGCAAGGACTAGACAGGAAACTAAAGGGAGAAGGACATTGAGACAACACACCAACTCACATGATGGAACATGGATAGCAGGAACCCGAAGCCGGTATGTCCTATCTTACAATGTTAGGGGAATGAATACCCGAATTAAAAGGAAGACACTGGAGCGTCAGGCTTGGAAATCACATTCAGATATAATTATGTACCAGGAAACCTATATAAGGAAGAAAGACAGGGCACAGGTCAAAATCAGGGGGGCCTCCCAAGTGTACCAGGTAAATGCAGGGAAGAAAAGAGTAGGGGTCCTCATAGCTATACAAAACATCCTCAATGCTCAAGTACAAAAATCCCTAGTCGATGGAGAAGGGCGCTACATCTTTCTTAATGTAAACATAGGAGGCAGGCCACTTACTCTGTCATCAATCTATGCGCCCAATACGGTAAAAGAGGGCTTCCTGAGAACAACCCTTGAGGCATTAGAAAAATTCGCTACAGGGGAAATAATACCTGGCAGGGACCTCAACATAGCATGGGACCACCAGTGGGACAGAAGTTCTAAAGCACGCCCAGGGGCGGCAGCCCCGTCAGGGGCCTTGAGGAAAGCCTTTGAAACTGTAGAGCTCCAGGATGTCTGGTGCGCAAAGAAGGTGATACACAGGAACATTACCCATTAACGGTATGGATTGACATTAGCAGGCTAGGGTGAGGAGTCTGGTCTTGGAGATTCCCGGTAGAAATGCTTCACGACAATATACTGGTATAACTGATCAAGGGGAAGATAGAGCGAGGGTAGTATGGGATGCCTTCAAGGCAGTGCTACGAGGAGACCTGATAGCAATGAAAGCACAGATGGACAAGCAAAAAAGAAAATGGGAGGAGGACCTGGAGGGAGAACTGAAGAGAGTGCAGGGCGATATGGTTAAAAACCCCAGTTAAAATACAAAACTAGCCCTGAGTCATATACAAAGGCAAATGGACATGCTACAGATTAAGAAAGCAGAATAAGCCATATTATGTCTAAAACACAAATACTACATCAGCACCAACAAAGTGGACAAACCACTGGGGAGACAACTCAGCGAGAAGGGGCGTACAATTATCATACAACAACTAAGGGACAGCAAAGGCCAGATGAAAACAACTAATGAGGACATGAGGAAGATAATGAGAACATACTATCAGTCCCTCTACCGATCAGAGGCACAGTTAGAAGATAAGCAGAAGGCATACCTAAGCAACCTCTCACTCCCTCAGATTTCAGAGGCAAACAAACAGGCTGTGCAGTGGGATATACAAGAAGAAGAAGTTGATTGATTGATTGATTTGTTTATTTATAGAGCGCCTTACACCAAGGAAGTTCTGCGGGCTATCAAAAACCTCCCGAAAAACATATGGGGAAGTGCTTGCCCCGAAACTGACAAAGCTATATAACAACTTTAGGACACAGAGGAACATCACAGACTCCATGAATTAAGCGAAACTGGTCATCTTCCCCAAACCAGGGAAAGACCCAACGCTCCTGGACACACAACTTGGACGCTAAGCTCTTCACAAAGACTTTAGCAGCGAGACTCACCCGACTGCTCCCAAAACTCATCGGACTAGATCAATCAGGGTTCATACCCACAAGACAGAACGCAGACAACACCCGTAGGGTATGCCATCTCATAGAGAAATTGGAACTCACCCATACCCTGGCTGTCTTGGTGTCCCTGGATGCGCAGAAAGCATTCAATAGAATTGAGTAGACCCAATTGTTCACACCTTGGAAGGAATGGGATTTGGCCCACACTTTATACAAATGTTCAAAGCAAATTACAAAACCCCCTCACTACAAGTCTCCGTCAATAGCACCCTTTCAAAGAAGCTACCCTTGACCAGAATCACGAAACAGGGATGTCCTTTATCACCTTTACTCTATGTATTGTTTTTGGAGCCATTCTTGATCCAGATCCGAGAAGCACATCAAGTGAAAGGCATAATGAATGGAGGGGTGGAACACAAAACCATGGCCTTCTCTAATGATATGTTGATAACACTAACAGCCCCAGCACTCCTATGAGAGCTAACCCAATTTGGAGACACCTCTGGCCTCAAGATCAATAAGCAAAAATCAGAAATTCTAAACCTGACGGCAGACCCATCAATCCTAGACAACCTGGCCCGGGCAACTCAACTGAACAAAGCTCCAGAAGGGATCCAATATTTAGGAGTCAAATTGACATCCGCGATTGGACAGAAATACAGTGCAAACTTTCCAAGCCTCATTGCAAAAGTAAAAGCTGACCTTGAAAAGTGGAACCTGCTCAAAATATCTCCTGGTGCGGAAGGATGACGGTCATAAAAGTTTCGGTCTTGCCAAGGCATCTGTACTACTTCAACCACTCCCAGTAAAAATTCCACAATCATTTTTCAGTGCCCTCAACAAACTGGTGACTGCCTTCATCTGACAACACAGACCATCTAGGCTGGCAATGTCTACTTTAACAGCGCGAAAATACCAAGGGGGCAATCACTGCCACACTTTAAGAAATAATATGAAGTGGCACAACCGAGAGTCATCAAGGAATGGGTGGCTCAAACCCCCAATCACATATGGGCAGTGCAGGACCAGGTGGTAGGAGGATCACCCCTCTCCAACCTATTATGGCTGCTGAAGCATCACAGGCACCCGAAAATTAAAATAAGCGAGGTACTGGGGGCGGTGATAGAGGCCTGGGATGAGGCGACAAAATGGGGCACATTAAAAACGTTCCTATCTCCTTTCACTCCGCTGTTCGGACACCCGGACTTCCGACCTAGACAAGACCGGACCTCATATCAGAGCTGGACACAGGCAGGCGGCACGAAACTAAGAGACATGTACAAGGATCAAGAGGTCATGACCTACCAGGAATGCAGACGAGACTTGGATAAAGACCACAGAGGAATTCAAATATATTCATCTGAAACTTTGGATCTCCTCCCCCCCTAATAAGGAAGCGGCAACCAGGCAATTAACCCTGTTTGAACGTTACATGACGACAGATCCAGGCTCCAAGAGAATTGTCTCAAACCTTTACAAACTCTTGAATGATCAAGGGGAAGACATTAAATGGGCCTTTATGAAGAGTTGGGAGAGGACACTGGGAACGAATATAACAAGACAGCAATGGGTCAATATGTGGAACAAAATCCCGAAACTAACCCGCTACATCCAAATCAGAGAGATGTGGCAGAAAGTGCTGGTGCAATGGTACTACACATCAGAGAGACTCCATACAATGTACCCGACTTCAAGTGACAGATGCTGGAGAGGATGCCCTGAAAAAGGGGACTGGAGGCATATTTGCTGGGACTGCCCAATCTTGCAATCGTTCTGGGGAGACGTTAAAACCCAAGTAGGTAAAATGCTCATGAGGTCAGAAGAGATTCAGGAAAAGGTATGGTTGGCAGGACTGTGGACCCTGAACCAGGAGGACTACTCAAAAGCACAAATGAGAGGGGTGATGCAACCGATCATTGCAGCATGGCTAATGATAGCCCAACAATGGAAACAGAAGGACCCACCCTTGATGGTTGACTGGCTTCAAAAAGTTTGGAGATTTGTCTCATTGGAATAGAAGACCTAGAAACTGCAAGGAATGCATGAGGCATTCCTGATGGACTGGGGCAACATTCCCATGTATCTGCAAAGCAACTACATGCTCCAGTGGTGGCCCACGGCATAAGAATCTTGGACATTCTCTAAAGATTTACATGTCCCAAAGCAGAAGTTCCGAAGATCACCATCTGAAGGGCAGAGAGGAGGGAAGAGGTAGTTGGGGAAGGGGTTTGTTGATGTGTATAATTATGTTTAAAAATGGCATTAAAAACACATTTAAAAATAAAATGGTATATCGTGAGTGAGCCCATGATATCACAATGTACTAGGAGAATAACACAAAAGGCTCTAGTACAAGGTTGTCCCAAATAAACATACAGACACAATACTTAGTCATTACTAGGAGCATGAGGGAGGGCCGTTGCTATAGGACCATCAGAATTCTCAACTCAGATCTTGTAGGTCATGGCTGCTGAAAGTCATGCAGCTCGGTAAAGCAGACAGAGGTTTCTCTGCAGCAAAAGTTCTCCAACGAAGTTGGCATTACTTCACATCAATGGCAGTGCAAACATCTTCCATGCGAAGAGGATCAGGATCCTGGGAGCGATTGTCACAACCTCCACTTGATTCACCATCTGTAATGTGAAGGGTGGGAGCTCGTTCCGGGGGGCCAGCCCAAACACAATATGACACCCTCCCTCCCCTGTCAGGCTGAAACTTTATGCGACACACAATGTTCTCACTCTGGAAAAAGTCAAGCCAGAATATGATATACTTCCATTTATTTGTCAATGAGCAGATAATATAAATGAGTAGGAATTATAGTAAAATGGAAAGAATGCAAGTTACAAATAACAAGTACACAGAGCACAAAGTCTTATGTTCCTAGATACACAATCTTGACCACACCACATCAGGGACCCATTCAGCCTAGCACCTGGCACGCTTACCCTCTGGACAGCAATGAAACACGTAGGTGAGATATGCTTGTCTAGAAACCCCTGCACAGGAGTATGCTGTCGATGCTGGGTGCCTCACAGGTGCATAAAGCAAGGCCCACAGATGAGTCCTCCATGCACCCTTGGGTGCAAACCTTTTATCAGGTGAGCCTGTCACTAAAGGTGATGTTACCTTTCTCAAACCTTCAGTGCAAAAAAATGTTTACTGGTGAAAAAACCCGACTATGTATCGATACAAGTTGCTGTCCACCCCAATCCCATCTCAGAGCACAGCAACAATTTGGGAAATGTCTCTCTAGAATGTCTCTTATCAGGACTGCATGGACCAAGGGGCTTTTCACGTACAAATGAATACTTGTTTACAATGGATGGCAGAGCAGCTCTTGCAAAAGCAGAGTATTTCAGGGAAAGCTGAATACATGTATTGCGATTAACACTTAGAGAGCATTTTCTGTGCTTTTCTGTTTGAATAAAGCTCACTAAAATAGTTGCCTAAGGACTACTAAGCCACCAGATATGCATTGTGGTTAGCTCAGTGAGTTTATGTTCCTTCATGCATTGCTCATTGCATGACACTCTAGAGGAGCAAGTGGAGCAAGTGGATGCATTCTCCCTAGCCAACACCACTCAGCCCCAGTAATAGTACTAATAGAACCATATACATTATGATGCAGTAGTTACTAATACAAAGAAGAATGAAGTGACTCTTTGGTCAAAAACTGTAAATACGCTGAAGTGCAAGGTAGACAAAATGCATAGAAGCTTGCTTATGAGAGGTATACATTCAACGTTTAGGACTAACATCAGAACAAGATGGAAGATTGCTCATGTAAATCAACCCAGTTACCTCAAAATGTGAGCCCAGGGTTTAACATGGAAAGATGATGAAGAAGCTGTTTTTCTTGCAAAATAGGGGAGTACATTATCTTTGAACCAAGGATGCTATTTTGAGAGATGAAGAAAAGCACAAAGGGAGTTCGCAAACAGACAATACGCAAGGACATGTTTTCTAAAGATTAGGAGGAGCAGGAACATTTACTGATGCCAAATATTGGTTGCATAAAAGGCACAAAGTCAATAAGTATGGATTTGGATTGCCAACAAATTAGAATAGCCTGCCATGCACTTTTACATACAATGTTGCAAAGTATTATTCCGCTAATACATTTTCTGCTATGACGAGTGCTGCACACCACGTTTTTAGAAATAACTCAGGGTGTGTCTCACAGATAAGAAACCACCCATGAGAGACTAATATGCACATTTTCTATAGGTTTGCAATGATCTCCGAATCCAATCCCACCCCTCAATAGGTTTTTACTGTTTTCCACGTAGGATGATGTCATAGTTGACACATCTAGCATTATATATGCTAAAACAAATAATAAGACAGTTTGATTCTGCATGAGTCGAGTTGATGAGTGTATATTCACCTTGCTTTACTTCTTTAGATTAAAGCAGTAGTTTACCATCTCCTTTGAGTTTTCCGGTTATTGGGTCAAAACTATTTTGCATGGTAATTCCATCTACCATAACAAATGCTTCAAGGTGCTACAGCACATTTGGTAGCAGTGCAGATGGTTCTGGTCTAATCGACCTAGAACTCACACCTAGAACTCAGACCCAGGTTCCCGGACAATCGACAACTCCCGCCATAAACCAGACGAGCACAGAGCTTCCTGCATTGAACAGTGCTCTATAATTAAAGTCACATGGTTGATACATGTTCGGCAGGTACCCCATTGAAGAAATTCCTCTTCGTTCCCCATAGGTGCCCTGCGGACAATAGGCAAACTAGTTGATTACATGACAGTCCATGCCAGGGGACTCGAGCTGAGGATAAAATGTAAGTAGAGCATTGTAGTTGGTAAAAGCATATGGGGGATGGATTGTAATTATTTGATGTTGTAAATAAAAAGTATAAAAAGTAGCTTGATTTTTGGGGACTATATGAAGAAAAAGAGATAAGGATACCTGAAATTCACAGACTCAAGAGAGACGGAAATGACACACACTATAGTTCTATAGCAGAAAGTTAAGGATTCCTACTGGCAGAGCCAGGTAGAAGAGTGAGTGTCAAACCCCAAGAGGGGGTAAATAAAAAGAGAGGAGAATACACTCACTAGGGTAGTGGGAAAAGACATACGTAAAAGGGAATACATATATATATTACAAGTGCACATCTATAAAGGGTATAATATGATTTTATAAAAAATAATGTGTTAAAAATAAATGGTGAAAAACAAAGAAATAATAGATTAAGATAAAATAAATACATAAAACGATTTTTTTCTTTGCCCACTTTTTGAAAAAAGGATTAACGTTGATCAACTAGTTAGAATTAGATCAAATCAAAATAGAAGTAAAGGAGACAGTCCAAAGATACTAAAAAACCAAGAACGATATAAAAATATTTAACAGAAAGTATAAACAAAGGAGTAGTGAAAATAGCATTAAATAAATCTTATTAAAAAAATTATAATAATAAATAAAGATAGGGGAAACATCTTGATTTTTTGGAATACGCGTGGCGATTGATGGTGCCTACACAAAAAAACTGAAACAATATATTTAATTAATTTGAAAGTAAGAAAAAATGTGATTAAGCATTGAAAGCATGAATTCGCTTGTCATAATGGAGGAGACACCTCTCACGCAAGATGCAGGACATTTCAAAGATATACAGCCAAGATTATGCAATACCATTCCAAATGGATTAAGGGCACAGTCAATAAAACATATATATGCCCTGGCCTCCAGGAGGTTCATTATCAAACATAGTAATGCGATATTCAACGACATATCTAAATACCACATATAAGGTAAACAAACTAGAAAAGAGATTGGCAGTATTAGAGCTCTGGAAAATGGATCCGACTGAGAAGGAAGAACCAGTCTATGAGCTGTGGATGCTTAGTCAACACAAAGGGAAAGATGTAACACCTTCAGTTCCTCTTTCCCCTTCTGAAGAACAAGATATTGAGAATAAGGAGGAGGGGTTTTACCCTTTAAAGGAATTGAAAGCAGCAGAGGAATTGAAAGCAGAAGAAGGGTATGTTAATCCACCATATGAACGCCCCCGCCCCACCTATACTTGTAAAGAGACAGAAGAAGAGAGCAAAGAGAACAAAAATACATACACACGATGAAAGTAAACAGCGTGATGAGAGGAAGGATAGACATAATAAATAGACAGAGACAGAAGAAGAGGGAGAGAAACAAAGGAGAACAACAGATGTAGCTAAGGGTACAACAATAGTACAGAATGAATGGGTTTGAGGACAAACACTACTTAAGTTAGATGATAAAGGCTTTGGTGGAGTGCAAGAAAGAGAAGAAATGGAAGAACAAGATAAAAAGGTGAAAGAAAAGGAAGAAGAGATGCTATATAAACAGGATAGAGACAAGGAATATAAATGAAGGGAAGAACGAAGGAGGCGTGATGCAAAGAGGGAGAAAGAGCGGTTTGAAGAGGAGATGCCAGAAGAAGTAGAAGCTCAAAGATTGAAAGCACGTAAGTTACAAAGAAGGCGAGATGAAGAGGAATCAAGGGAAATTAGGAGAAGGGAAAACGAAATTAATAGAAGCAGGAGATTTAAGAATGATGAGATTGAATATGTATGCTATAGAAGCATAATACCCATAGAAATGCAAGAGCGAACCAAAGAAGAGAGAGGATCACAACAATCCTGTGGGGGATGGTAAGGACCATTAGATATGCCAACATGAAGAGAAGAAGATGCAGAAAGTATAGGAACAAGAATGGGGAGATTATAAAGACACATGAGGGATAATGAAGGGCTTAGAACTCAAGAGGGCGAACCAGGAGCATCCTTCCTTCAGGGGAACAGGAGGAAGGTTAGGTGATGCCTGGATAAACAATCATAGGATTATATCCTTAAGCGTGTTGGATCTTGAGGATGCGGAAGAGGATAATAGTCATACAAGTTGGGGTATAATGATGTCAGATGAAGAAAGGAAACAAAATAAGGAGACGCGACAAGAAGGCGGGTATGGATTTTCAAGGGAATCAATCGTAGATAAAGGGGTAAAATGGCTAGACCTAGAGAACCCTATAAGAAAAATACTACGACCAGTATCATATACTGACCAACCACAAGTACGATTGTACAGTACAGGGGATGCATACCTGCCCTATGTGAGTAGACTAAGGGCATTACCAGGGAGAAAGAAAATAGGTGATGATAATACTGTCTGGAACACAAGGAGTGTGGGTAGTTATGACAAGGGATCAGGGTTTACACAGTTCCCACTATTAGAGAAAGGAGGGGGTCGACCATAATATATACTGTGGCCCCAGATGGATAAGGATAATTTAAAATACACACTGCTGAGGTTGACCTCCGGTGTGGGAAAATGGATTAAGGAAATTGAGAAAAGGATGTCAGGGATGCCGTTAGCTATAGGTGATATAAAATGCCCATATATGGCTATTCTAGGGGAAAGATCTGATGATATTTGGAAAAGAGCAGGGTACACAAAAGTACCTGCACAAAATACAGTGTATGATGGAGCGCCATTCAATAACTGTAGAGAAGATTTATGCGAGCGCTTAGAGTACAATAGACTGATACACCGCATATTGGGGAGATGAGGACCCCATTTCCTTTATTCAAGATATTCAAGATAAAAGGAGTGTGGAGAAGCATGAACCGTGGTATAAAACTGTTTTGCATTATTTTACCACATATTATGTCAAGGGATGCCAGAACCAGTGCAACAGCCGTTAAAGAAACAGGTGCGAATGAAAGGAAGACCATGGCCAGAGATTCAAGTGAAAATCGTTCATTATTGAAGTATATTAAAAGAAAATGATAAGGAAAAACTAAGGGAAGAAAGCAAGAAGAGGCAAAGTTTGTGACGAAAAATTGTCACAGAGGGAGCATTGCTGACAAGCAATGAGGGAAGCACAGTGCATATAGTACAATTCCCACAGCAAAATAATATAGTCAATACTCAAGATCAGAATGGGAATACTTATATGCCGAGAGGCAGACGGAATGGGCCTCGAGGAGGAGGACGAGGAGGATTTTAAAACCCTCAAGGAAGTGGAGGATTTAATGGAAAGTGGAAAATCATTGATATGTTGGAATTGTGGAAAATTAGGGCAAATGGCTATAGTTTGTAGAAGTGGAGTAGCTATGCCACAGCAGAATTAGCAATCTTAAAGAGGTGGGATGGAAAAAGCTCCACAATATAACACAGATTCACAAGGATATTATGCCCAAGATCACACGCAAAATCAGGCACATGCGCCGTGACCACAGCAGTTTCACCAAGCGCCAATACAAACACAAATGTCACAACCACGGCAATTCCAACAAATACCAATGCAAACGCAATCATTCCAAGGGCAGCAACAGCAAGCACCCATGCAAATGCAACAGGCACCCCCTGAACAGGTACAATATATCCCAATGCAACAGACAGTCACATCACAATGCCAGGTGGATATGGGAGCTACACAGATAGTCAAACCCAAATTAGGGAGTGTAACTGTGGTTGGTATATGATATGGCATTTATAATGCGCCTATACACAAGTGTTTCAAGGTGCGATGAGGCAAGGGAGGGGGAACAAAGGGAAGAAAGACAACGATCTTACTAGGCCAGGTGACATTCTGATTACGCAAGTGCAGGGGAGGGGGGAGGAGAAAGGTGCGAGGGGAAGGGGAAGTGGATTAAATGGGATCACACAATAGAACAAATAAAACTAAATAAAAAGGGAGGCCAACTGGTGGCAAGTAGGGATACAGAAACAGGCTCTGAGTGCAAGGGTTGCCAGGGGGGCAACCATTGCAGGAGTGCAACTGGTGGGTTGGGCCCAAGATCAGAGGGTACCCAGGTGACCAGTGCAGTTTCAATTTCAACCAGGAGTTCTGCAGGGTAGAGGAAGAGAAAAAGCAGAAGCAAAGAGGAAGGTCTTGAGGTGCTTCCGGAATCGGAGATGGTTCTCCTCAAGTTTCAGAGAGGAAGGGAGGATGTTCCAGAGGGAGGCCCAGGCGAGGAAAGAGATCTACCACCAACTTGTTTCTTGGAGAAGTGACTGACCATGAGAGAGTTGGAGGCAGAGGAGCGAAGAGCTTGAGAAGGAAGATATTTACGAAGAGTGAGTTGAAGGTATTGAGGTCCCAGCCCCCAGAAGGCCTTGTGGACAATGCAGAGGGTTTTGAATGTAATTCTCGCAGCCACTGGGAGCCAGTAAAGAGATTTCAGTCCTGGAGAGATACGATCCCTGGGCTTGAGGCTAAGAGGGCAGAGAGTAGAAGCAGGCAGATTTAGAAAGAGGCTGTTGCAGTAGTCCAGCCTAGAGAGAACCAGAGCTCTGGAGACAGTGAGCTTCCGGGGGAATGAGAGAAATGAAAGAATACCTCTGAGGAGGTGCATTTGGTAATGTGACTTCTTAGAGACGTTGGAGATGTGAGGAGATACGAAGAGTGTTGAGTCGAAGATGACCCCAAGGTTTCTAGCCTCATGGGTGGGAGAAGGAAGAGGGCCAAGATGGCTGGCCAGAGAGTGTCAAGAAAGGAGGGAGAAGGTGTGCTGATGAGGAGAATCTCAGTCTTACTGGCATTAAGGCAGAGATCGTTGGCGGCACACCACTGATGAGCAGCAGACAGACAGTCAAAAAGAGATGGCAGAGGGGAGCCTGAAAATGGGCTGAGTGTCATCCGCATAGCACTGAAAGTTGGGGTAGAGAGTGGCAATGCAGTGGGCAAAAAGTACCAGGCATTGGTTGAACAGCCAGGGAGAGAGGTTAGACCCATGGGGAACACCACAGGTAGAGAGAGAGATAGAAGAAGGACCCAAGTTGGACCTGGGAGGGTCAATCAGAGAGGAAAGAGATCACCCAGGCCAAGGCCTGATCAGTGTACCCAGGTTATCACAGAGATGGTTGAGCAGGATGGCATGGTTGATTGTGTCAAAGGCAGAAGAGTGATCAATTAAGATGAGGACAGAGTGGGTATTAGAATCGAGGTTGAAGAGCAGGTCTTCACAGATGTTCAGGAGAGCATTTCCGTGCTTCTGGTGGCCCTGAAGCCAGATTTATGGTCATGGAGGCAACCAACAGATTCAGTGTGAGGATTAAGCTGGGAGATGGCCTGCTTTTCCAAGAGTTTGCTCAGGAAAGGAGTGATTGAGATCGGGCAATAGTTGGCCAGTCAGGAGGGTTCAACTGAGGTTTCTTAAGAAGATGGTGCACAAGAGAGTGCTTCAGGAGGGAAGGAAATACTCCAGTGGAGAAAGAGTGGTTGCAGAAGTCAGCCAGAGCAGGAGTCAGGGTGTCAATGTGGTTGTTGATGGTTTTGAAGGAACAGGGGAGAAACTGTTTTGACAAGACTTTCATAGATAGGACCTGTCTAGAAACCTGATCTGGGGAGAACAGGGAAAGGCAGAGAAGGAGGGAGGAGGGGTGGCCAAAGAGGGGCCAGAGGAAGAGCAGAGAGTAGAGGGGGAGGGGGATAGGAAGAGAGTGAGAGGACAGGATAACCTGAGTTTTAGAGATGAAATGAGAAGCTAGGGCCATGCATAGGGCCTGTGAGTAGACAGGAGAGGTAGAGACTGCAGCAGGATTGACCAGCTCCTTGCAGATTATAAAGAGTTTGGCTGAGTTGTTGGATGCCGCAGAGATGCAGGCTTGGATGTGGGCTCTCTTCTTGGTGTGGACAGAGAGCCGGTATTGCCTTTGGAGCAGGCAGCAGGCCCGTTTGTCAGAGGATATACCAGAAGCACGCCATTTCCTCTCAGCCACCCTGCACTTGTAATTAAGGGTGACGAGGTCTGAGTCGAACCAGGAGTTGCACTTGGCTTTGAGCTTCAAGCGGATCATCATGACGGGGGCAAGAACACCAAGAGTATCAGATATAGCAGAGTGGAGCATGGAAAGGGCTGTGTCAGGGTGTGCGTCAAACAAAAGGGGGAAGATGGGGTGAGAAAGTGGCGGTGAAAGCCTCAACTGACACACGTGTCATAGGTCGGATAACCCAGAAGGTAGGCAGTGCCGGAGTTGGCTTGGCCTGAGGGGTAGAGAGTATGAGATGGGAGGAAAGGAGAAAGTGATCACTCCTGGAGAGAGGAGTGGTGAGAGGAATAGAAAGGGGAAGGTCTGAAGAGATCAGAACATCCAAAGTGTGCCCTGCAGAATGAGTCGGGCCAGTGGGGAGGATAGAGAGTGAGAGAGAGTTGCACAGGATGCGAAAGAGTCCAGAGAAAGGACAGGAAGCATCCAGGTGGATGAATTTATATGCACAATAGGACCGGCCACAGGACGACCTAATGTGTTCAGTACAATTGGTAACACCAAACCCCAAGATGGACCAACGGTTAAAGTGATGATAGGAGGCAAGACAAACTCAGTCATTGTAGACACAGAAGCAACTCATTCCTGTGTATGTGAGGGAACATTTTCAATGTCAGGCATTGCCATGAATGCTCAAGGATTTACTGGGGCTACAACTTTAGTTCCATTTACAGACAAATTACCTATTTCTATAAGAGAACACAACATGCCTATGCCATTGCTACATTCTAGACAGACAGCTGTGAATATATTTGGATGTGATTTGATGACAAAACTCAACATGACGATATATTTTACTGACAAAGGCATAGGCCCTCATTAGGACTCCGGCGGAAAACCATGGTGCTGTTAGCACCATGGTCGCTGCCGGAGTCCGCCATGGCGGAATAGGGAATTACCACCCCATTCCAAGGTTGGCGGGGCGGTAATTCCCCATGCCACCATGGCACTTCCCCAATCCCATTTTTGCCCCATAGGGCATAATGGGAATGGGGAAGGCGGTAAGTACGGTACTGCAAATTGCGGTACCATACTTAGCTCGAGAGTCCCTTTGCGGGCCCCTACTTTAACGGCTGGTCTAGACAAGCCGTTAAGGTTGGGTCCCACAAAGGGACCTCGTAATCAGTCGTTAAGGGTTTAACGGCGCCGACACCTTTTATAGAGCCGTTAAACCCTTAACGCCAGGGTCCTAATGAGGGCCATAGTGTGTTCAACCCCGGGAAAACATTATATAAATGTGAGGGAAATTATCCTAGCTTTCACAGGAAGAAAGGATTTACGAGGAGCCCCTCTAGACGAGGAAGTATTCTTATATGAAGTACATGTTTTACTATCATGGTTACCTAAATTAACAGGTAAAATAATAAGGTGTTATGCTCACCTGGTATCCACAGGGACGCCACCCAGCTGCGGGGACTCTGGTGCCCTTCTCAGCCGCTCCCTGGTATAATCAGCGGAGAAGTTCTGCCTGGAAAACAGGTGTGCAATGTTCAAGACTGGGCAACTGGGGTAAGAGCCTCCCAACACCCCGTATGCCCGCAGCCCCTCCCCGTACCTTTCCTCACCTTGTTATGGGTTTTGGCGTGCTCTCCGTCCTGCCTTCTTGGCAGGGGCGCATTGTCCTTTGTGGGCGAGTACAATCTAGTTACTTCACTGATGCTGCCCTTTAGAGTCTTTCAGGTAGGTTTTATTACTGTTATACTGTAAGCCTTTATTGGATCCAATAATGTCTTTTCTCTATACTTAGGTGCGCGGAAGCTCGCTGTGGAACGGTGGCTGAATTTGGACTCACCGGCAGGTGATGGTGTTTTGAGAGCGCCTTGATGCGGTAAGTAGGCACTATGCCTTGCCTTTGCTAACCTGTTGTCTTTTGTTCCCGTAGGTTGCAGTGCTCACCCGGAGCAAGAAGTCCCAAGTCGGTGCTGGTCGATGGGCGACTTGAGAGGTAAGCTGCCGGCACAATTGTAAATGTCTAATGTCTTGTTTCTCTCCTTTTGCAGATCCGACGGTCCGGGAGGCTCGCTGTTCCTTGGATGCTGTTTGCAGGAGCAGAGGGCAGCTAGCGGTGGAATCACAGGTAAGCTGCTGCTAATAACGATGTCCCTTTTGTTTTTCAGATGCTGTTCTTCCGAGGTTCGCAGATGCTGCTGAACACAATGAGCGTCACGTTGCAGTATTGCAAAGTAACGCGAAGCGCGTTCTCCAAGTCGGGTGTGGTTTAAATAGCATCAAGAAAGTAGTCCAGGTAAAATAGTCCCTAGGCTACCACACCCAAAACACTATACCACATAGCTTGGTTCCAAGGAGCCAAGCTATGTGGATGCCTCCATGTTGACTGGCATTGAAATAAAGTAGTTCCCAAGCACAAGTCTTCATTAAGTATGAGCCTGGCTCCAAAGGGCCCAGGAAAAGGATGTCTAAGCTTGTTGGGGGCCCGAGCCGAGATCCCTCCTGGCCCATGGGCCTGTCGGGGGGGTTTCAGGAAGTGGGCCGTGACAGCACTCCTCCCCAAGGCCCCTCTCAAGGTGTTCCTTCTGTCCGGCCCTGGTTTAGTTGGAAAGTTGCGATGATATGTTCTGATCAGACGTGGTGCATGAATGTTTTCACAGGGTTCCCAGGATCTGTCTTGGGGTCCAAATCATTTCCAATCGACTAGGTAGTATAACCTTCCCCTTGAATACTTGGAATCCACGATGCTTCTGACTTCGATAATAATTGTTCTTTGGCCTTTTTGAAAGCCTGAGTGATGTTGGTGTGAAGAGTTTTTACTGCTGGCATTTCCAAATGTATTGGGACATCTAGTTCTGAGGTACGTGGGTGTCTACCATAAAGGGTAAAAAAGGGTATTTGTCCGGTACTGGAGTGCAAGGAGTTGTTATATGCGTACTCGGCTATACATAATAAATCTTTCCAGTCTCATAGTTCATGGTATAACATGCACGTAGGTATTGTTCGAGGGTCTGGTTGGTCCTCTCGGTCTGACCGTCCGTTTGGGGGTGATGGCTAGTGGATAGCCTGACGTCAATTTGTGCCATTGCACAACATTTTTTCCAGAAGTTGGAGATGAACTGGCTACCTCGATCGGAGATCAGGACTGATGGGAAACCATGTAGTTTTACAATACCATCCAGGATAACTTTGGCTAGAGTGGGTGCGTCAGGGAGGCCTTTGAGTGGAAAAAAGTGTGCCATCTTTGAGAACAAGTCCATGACTACCAGGATTGTGTTAAACCCTTGACTGGCAGGTAGGTCAGTGATGAAGTCGAGGGAAAGAGTATGCCAGGGAGTGGGAGGAATGTCTAAAGGTTGCAGAAGACCAGATGTTTTTTGTTTTTGCAACTTGTTTTGCGCACAGACTCCGCAGGACTGAACATATTGGGTGACATCCTCACGCCAGGCAGGCCACCTGAAGTTCTGTTTTACCTTGGCTAGAGTCTTGGTGATTCCTGGGTGCCCTTCGATCAGGGAATCATGATAACTAGCAACAATTGGTTGTTGTAAGTCTTTGGTGGGTACATACAACCGATCCTTAAAAAAGGGTAAGTGATCTTTAATGGAATATTGTTCTCCTTGCGCTTGCCATGCGAAGAAGGCATCTGGGTTCATGGTTCGTTGAATCTTATCCCTCAGTTCAACTTGGGTTAAGGCCGCAGTGAGGCCCAAGAGCTTGTCTTCCGGTATGATGGGGACTGGATCTGGGGGCGTATATACCAAGTCATCAGTGGTTGTACGAGAGAGTGCGTCAGCTTTTCCATTCTTGACCCCTGGTCGAAAGGTGATGACATAGTCGTATTCGGCGAAGAAAAGGGCCCACCGCAATTGGCATGAAGACTGGGCTTTAGCTGTCTTAAGGTATTGCAGGCTTCGGTGGTCTGTGATAACTGTAATGGTGTGTCTTGCCCCCAGAAGGTAGTGCCGCCAGGCTTTAAAGGCGGATTTGATCGCCAAGAGTTCTTTGTCCGTGATGGCATAATTCATCTCCGGGGGAGAAAATGTCTTCAACCAAAAGGCCACTGGATGTAGCTGGCCTGTTACTGGATCTCTTTGCGAGAGGACAGCTCCCATCGCTATGCTGGAAGCGTCTGTTTCCACAATATAAGGAAGATCGGGGCAAGGATGTCGCAGGATTGGCGCAGAGGTGAACCTTTTCTTGAGTTCCTGAAAAGCCTTCTCTGCTTCCTCGGTCCAGGCAAATTTCTTGTTATTTTTTCTTAGCAATATGGTGATTGGGTGTACGACCTGTGAGAAGTCTGGTATGAACCGGCGATAGAAGTTCGCAAAGCCCAACATGCTCTGTACCCCTTTTACTGACTTTGGTGATGGCCATTTCAAAACGGCGTCCACTTTATGCAGGTCTTTGGCCTTTTTGAAAGCCTGAGTGATGTTGGTGTGAAGAGTTTTTATGCTGGCATTTCCAAATGTATTGGGACATCTAGTTCTGAGGTACGTGGGTGTCTACCATAAAGGGTAAAAAAGGGTATTTGTCCGGTACTGGAGTGCAAGTAGTTGTTATATGCGTACTCGGCTATACATAATAAATCTTTCCAGTCTCTTAGTTCATGGTATAACATGCACGTAGGTATTGTTCGAGGGTCTGGTTGGTCCTCTCGGTCTGACCGTCCGTTTGGGGGTGATGGCTAGTGGATAGCCTGACGTCAATTTGTGCCATTGCACAACATTTTTTCCAGAAGTTGGAGATGAACTGGCTACCTCGATCGGAGATCAGGACTGATGGGAAACCATGTAGTTTTACAATACCATCCAGGATAACTTTGGCTAGAGTGGGTGCGTCAGGGAGGCCTTTGAGTGGAAAAAAGTGTGCCATCTTTGAGAACAAGTCCACGACTACCAGGATGGTGTTAAACCCTTGACTGGCAGGTAGGTCAGTGATGAAGTCGAGGGAAAGAGTATGCCAGGGAGTGGGAGGAATGTCTAAAGGTTGCAGAAGGCCAGATGTTTTTTGTTTTTGCAACTTGTTTTGCGCACAGACTCCGCAGGACTGAACATATTGGGTGACATCCTCACGCCAGGCAGGCCACCAGAAGTTCTGTTTTACCTTGGCTAGAGTCTTGGTGATTCCTGGGTGCCCTTTGATCAGGGAATCATGATAACTAGCAACAATTGGTTGTTGTAAGTCTTTGGTGGGTACATACAACCGATCCTTAAAAAAGGGTAAGTGATCTTTAATGGAATATTGTTCTCCTTGAGCTTGCCATGCGAAGAAGGCATCTGGGTTCATGGTTCGTTGAATCTTATCCCTCAGTTCAACTTGGGTTAAGGCCGCAGTGAGGCCCAAGAGCTTGTCTTCCGGTATGATGGGGACTGGATCTGGGGGCGTATATACCAAGTCATCAGTGGTTGTACGAGAGAGTGCGTCAGCTTTTCCATTCTTGACCCCTGGTCGAAAGGTGATGACATAGTCGTATTCGGCGAAGAAAAGGGCTCACCGCAATTGGCATGAAGACTGGGCTTTAGCTGTCTTAAGGTATTGCAGGCTTCGGTGGTCTGTGATAACTGTAATGGTGTCTCTTGCCCCCAGAAGGTAGTGCCGCCAGGCTTTAAAGGCGGATTTGATCGCCAAAAGTTCTTTGTCCGTGATGGCATAATTCATCTCCGGGGGAGAAAATGTCTTCAACCAAAAGGCCACTGGATGTAGCTGGCCTGTTACTGGATCTCTTTGCGAGAGGACAGCTCCCATCGCTATGCTGGAAGCGTCTGTTTCCACAATATAAGGAAGATCGGGGCAAGGATGTCGCAGGATTGGCGCAGAGGTGAACCTTTTCTTGAGTTCCTGAAAAGCCTTCTCTGCTTTTCTCGGTCCAGGCAAATTTCTTGTTATTTTTTCTTAGCAATATGGTGATTGGGTGTACGACCTGTGAGAAGTCTGGTATGAACCGGCGATAGAAGTTCGCAAAGCCCAACATGCTCTGTACCCCTTTTACTGACTTTGGTGATGGCCATTTCAAAATGGCGTCCACTTTATGCAGGTCCATTCTGATGCCTCCTGGAGTAAGAATAAAACCCAGAAACTCAACTTCGGTGACGTGAAAAAAGCACTTCTCCAGCTTTGCATATAAACGATGTTCCCGGAGCTTGGAGAGGACTGAACGGACATGCTTGATGTGATCGTGTTTTGAAGTTGAGTACACTAAGATATCATCTATGTACACTAGGGCGCAAACATCAATTAACTCTCTCAAAATGTCATTCATAAAATACTGAAACACTGCAGGAGCGTTGCATAACCCAAAGGGCATGACTTGATATTCGAACAAACCATATTTAGTGCATAAAGCATTTTTCCATTCGTCTCCACTTCTGACCCGCACCAGGTGGTATGCTCCTCAAAGGTCCAGTTTGGTGTAAATTTGGGCATCTTTGACCTGGTCCAGAATTTCTGGGATGAGCGGCAAGGGGTAACGGTTCTTTACAGTGATCTGGTTTAATGAGCGGTAGTCAATACAGGTTCTTGGGTCCCCTTTTTTTCAGTACGAAGAACAAAGGACTAGCTGCAGGGGACTTGGATGGCCGGATGAATCCATTTGCGAGGTACTAGTCTAAATAAGCCTTCAGATGAAGGTTTTCGGGTTCCGTGAGAGCATAGATTCTGCCGCAAGGAACCTGAGCACCGGGAACAAGGTCGATCTGGCAGTCATAGGGCCTGTGCGGCAGCAGCATGTTTGCTTGGCCCTTCTGGAATACATCCTGGAAATCTTGGTATTCCTCCGGCAAGGTACTAGTCACTCCCAAAGTTGCCACTTCAGGAGTCGTAGAGATACTGAAAGCAGGTTTCTGTTCTTGGTAATAACAGGCTGGAGAACAGTCACTGGGAAAGGTTAATTTTCTTGCCAGCCAGTGAATCAAAGGGTTGTGAGCAACTAACCATGGCATCCCTAGTATGAGCAGTAATTGAGGTGCCTTGATGAGATCGAACAAAATAAGTTCCCAATGTCTGTCCTGGCACAGCAAGGTTATCTCAGCTGTGCACTGGGTTACGGGTCTGGAAGCGACTTCTGTCCCAACCACCGTGGTTACCTTGTCTGTAGTCGGCTTGGAACACAGGGGAAGCCCCATCTCTGCAGCTAGGTCCTGATCTATATAATTCCCAACTGCGCCGCTGTCGATATATGCTTCAATGGCATACATTCTTGATGAACGTTGGTTATGAATTAAGATCACCGGAATTGCAAGGTGTGAGGTCGGTGGCTCTTTTCCTTCGCTCAACAAACTGACCTCTCCGTTTGCCGAGCTGGGCAGTTTCCTGACTGACACTCCTTCTCTTCATCTTTTTCCGTGCTCCAACGATCTTCCTCGGAGGTTTCATTGGGCATTCCTTCAGGAAATGCCCTGACTTTCCGCAGTACAGACATAGTTGTTGTTGTCTCCTTTTATTTCACTCTTGTTTTGTTAGTGGGGGTTATACCCCTCTGATTTGCATGGCCACCACAGTATTTTCTTGCACTCGAGTTACATTGTCTCTAGGCCGAACTTACCTTGCCCGACAGTCCATTTTAGAACGGTCTGCTTTTCGGTCTTGCAACCGGTGGGCCAGTTGCACAACCAAGTCTATGAATTCAGAACAATCTCTGGGAGGATTAACCACTTGAGCTAGAACGTCTTTTAATTCGCCTCGTAAGCCCCGATGAAACAACGTGGTTCTTTTGTTTTCATGCCACCTAGCTTCAGCAACCAATCGGTTGAAAGTATCTATGTATGCTAACAAATCCTGATTCCCCTGTCGAGGGAAAGGAGTTCATTGTCCACTGCTTGTTCTCTGGTATGGGGAGCAAAGAGTTTTTCCATTTCCCTCTGAAAGTCTCCAAAGTTATGTAATAAAGGGTCATCATGAGACACCAATAGTACCGACTAATCTGCGGCCCTGACACTTAGGTATGATAAAACAAAGGCTACCCGAGCTTGGTCATTTGGGAATGCTCCCGGCCTGCTAAGAAAATGAAGGCGACACTGATTCATGAAAGCTGCGTATTTGCGTGGATCACCAGCAAACCTCTCCGGTGGTGCCAAAGGAACTGTACCTGGCAACACAACTTGTACCGGAGTAGAGACAGTGGATGACATGCTAGGATTTTGCATCGGTGGGTTGTTCCCAGGTAGAGGCGTCTGACCCGCTTGTGATTGCAAGACTTGCCTGCTGATATCTTCGGTACGCTCTTTAGTCACCAATAAGCCTCTCCGGAGCGCGTTATTCTCCTGTCTGGCAGAGTGATCCTCGGCACGAAGTTCTCCCAACAATTGGGCCAATTGGTCTAATTCTGATGTTTCCATGGCACCCAGGTGGATTTGTTTGGCAGGCTTCCTGTTCTGTTACGCTCACCCGGTATCCACTGGGACGCCACCCAGCTGCGGGGACTCTGGTGCCCTTCTCAACCGCTCCCTGGTATAATCAGCGGGGAAGTTTTGCCTGGAAAACAGGTGGGCAATGTTCAAGACTGGACAACTGGGGTAAGAGCCTCCCAACACCCCGTATGGCCGCAGCCCCTCCCTGGACCTTTCCTCACACTGTTATGGGTTTTGGCGTGCTCTCCGTCCTGCCTTCTTGGCAGGGGTGCGTTGTCCTTTGTGGCCGAGTGCGATCTAGTTACTTCACTGATGCTGCCCTTTAGAGTCTTTCAAGTAGGTCTTATTACTGTTTTACTGTAAGACTTTATTGGATTCAATAATGTCTTTTCTCTCTCCTTAGGTGCGCGGAAGCTCGCTGTGGAACGTTGGCTAAATTTGGACTCACCGGCAGGTGATGGTGTTTCGAGAGCGCCTTGATGCGGTAAGTAGGTGCTATGCGCAGCGCTATGATGCCTTGCCTTTGCTAACCTGTTGTCTTTTGTTCCTGTAGGTTGCGGTGCTCACCCGGAGCAAGAAGTCCCAAGGCCGCGCTGGTCGATGGGCGACTTGAGAGGTAAGCTGCCGGCACAATTGTAAATGTCTAATGTCTTGTTTCTCTCCTTTTGCAGATCCGACGGTCCGGGAGGCTCGCTGTTCCTTGGATGCTGCTTGCAGGAGCAGAGGGCAGCTAGCAGTGGAATCACAGGTAAGCTGCTGCTAATAACGATGTCCCTTTTGTTTTTCAGGTGCTGTTCTTTCGAGGTTTGCAGATGCTACTGAACACGATGAGCGTCACGTTGCAGGATTGCAAAGTAACGCGAAGCGTGTTCTCCAAGTTGGGTGTGGTTTAAATAGCATCAAGAAAGTAGTCCAGGTAAAATAGTCCCTAGGCTACCACACCCAAAACAGTATACCGCATATCTTGGTTCTAAGGAGCCAAGCTATATGGATGCCTCCATGTTGATTGGCATTGAAATAAAGTAGTTCCAAAGCACAAGTCTTCATTAAGTATGAGCCTGGCGCCAAAGGCGCCAGGACTGGCCCCAAGAAGGCCTAGGCAAAGGATGCCTAAGCTTGTTGGGGGCCCGAACCAAGACCCCTCCTGGCCCATGGGCCTGCCGGGGGGGTTTCAGGAAGTGGGTCGTGACATAAGGTTGCCAGATACATTTTTGTTCAGTCCAGTAATACCCATGGGTAATGAGGAAGGGCAAATTATTCCTTTAAAATTATAAGGAGCAGTGGTAAGAGAAGAAAGGTTATGCTTCATGGAACTGACGATGAGAGAAAAGGTGGAGGACAGTGATAGCCCTCTATGAAGGATATAGATTGACAGATCTGACAGATTAACTATTTAAGGATGAACATTCAGATGATGATTTGGTATTCTTTATAAATCTCCCTTATTGAATTAAGGTTGAAGGCATAGAGGTACCAAAGAGAATGGCGTTGGTGAAAATAATGCTGGTATTTTTTCAGGAAGTCATGGAAAAAGTGCCAAGTATCTTATGGACCACAAGTCCATATGATGTGATCTTATTGAAAGGAGTAGGAGCAGTGAAGATTAGGCATAAACCAGGAGCTATTTTGGCATGCACAAAACAGCATCCAATGTACAGAGGAGCAGATGAGGGGATATTTGAAACCATATCCACACTGTTGAAACAAGGCATTCTAGTATCATCAGATTCGCAGTGCAACAGAGCTGTGTACCTATTAAGAAATCGAAGGGTGGGACGTGGAGATTTATCCAGGACCTTCGCCCTCTGAACCATATAGCAGAGCTTCCTTTAGTTCCAAACCTTGTGAAAATATTATGCAATATTCCGCCAACAGTCAGGTATTTTACGGTTGTCGATTACACGAAGACTCACAGGATTTGACTTCCTTTTCATATAGAACAATTCACCTGAAACATACTAGGTTTCTTGCGGGGTACTGTGAGCCCCATCCATCTTTAACAGAAGCCTTCAGATGGATTTAGGAAATGTTGAGCTTGATAGCGCCCTTATTCAATACATAAATGATATTCTAGTGTATAGTGAGACAGAAGAGAACTGCAGAGAGGTACAAAGTAGAAAAATAAAAATTACAGTATTATCAAGAAGAAGTATTATACATAGGATAGTTAATATCGTATGAAGGAAAAAGAGTGACACCTGAAAGAGCAGAAGCTATTATGAAAACCGTGCAGCCAAACACAGTAAGGCAAATGCAGCAATTAATAGGTTTATGCAATTACTGCAGCGCTTGGGTTTCTTGATTACAGTACACATATTAGACCGCTTTTAAAAGAGCTTAAAGAAAGCACAGGTGACTAAGACTAAATTGGTATGCACAGATGACATGACTGAAGGATTTAGTGAATCAAATAATGTGATTAGTACAACTCCTGAATTAAGAATTCCAAATTATTGTGAAGAATTTGACTTATTTTCACATTGAAATGAAGAAGTCATGACGGCAGTCCTTACACAGTAGACGACATTGGGACATGGTCACAAACCATTTACCTATTACAGTGGGATTTTAGATCCAGTTATGAAGGGACACTACCCTTGAGAACAATCTTTGGTGGCCGCTGCATTTATCATAGAAAAGGCTTTGAGTATAACTATGGGATGTTCCATAACTTTGTTTGCAAAGCATGCGTTATTTGCAAGTTTAGAGAAGCCCAAGAGCACATTAACCACTCAAAGGACATCAGGGTATGAAGTAATTATTTCAAACACAGCGATAAAAATTCTAAGGTGTAGTGTAGTGAACCCTACAACATTCATAGCAAAACCAATGGGAGAGGATGATTATATGCATTACTGTGTCACATACACTGAATGTTATAATGATATTCCTCATGTTACAGAAAATCCTCTGGTAAGGAGGGCAGTGGTTTCATTGATGGTTCATCCAAGATTAACCAACAAACTGGGGTGAGACATTCAGGATCAGTAGTAATAAGGCACCTTTGAATTATTAATGAGTAGACGATTACTATCAACCTATTCAGCGCAGCCTGAAGAATCAGCTGTGCTTATTGATGCATTGCGAATTTTTGAGGAGGAGGAAGTGATGGTGTACTCTAACGCTGCTTATGTCACGTCAATAGTACACGCAGGTCTAGCATGTTGAAAGAGGAGGGGCTTCCTCCGTACAGACAGTACTCCAGTGCAATATGTGGGACAATTAGGCAAACTTATTGAAGCCTTATGCTTTCCAGCAACTATAGCCATCGTAAAATGTAGAGCACATTGAAAAAGAACAGACTTAATCTCTCGCGGAAATGAAGTCGCATACATAGAGGCTAAACGTGGTGCATATTACTTAAATGTGTATAAAGATGAGTTAAAAAGTGGGGGTGTTACTTATCCCCCACAGAGGCAATTTGGAGGCAGGAAAGTAGAGGAAAGCCCGTTAAGCCTCTCGCTTTATTGAGAATAGTATTGGAGCAGCTCCACTATCCCATGCATGTTACTCGAGAGAGTCTAGCTGCTACTAGCTACTATAGCAGAAATTGGATCATACCAAACCTTAATGAGCATGTGGCACAGTTCATTGTCAATTGTATTCTGTGCCAAAAATGTACAGCAGGGCACACCCTGCGAACTGTAAGATGAGTAATCCCCAGACCTAATTGACCCTTCCAACATTTGCATGTAGAGTATATGGATCTGTTGCAAACATGTAATGGCTTGCAATATGTTATATTTCTAGTTTGTCCCTTTTCTAGATGGATTGAGGCAGGACCATGCATGCATTCTACTACTGTATGTGCCGTTAGGTTTTTGATTCGCAAAGTTTTCCCAAGATGGTGTGTGTGTGAAGTTTTGCAATACAATAATGGACCACATTTTGTGAATGAACATTTTGAAAATATAGTCTCACTACTGGGCAATGAGCATCATTTTGCTACAGGCTATCACCCACAGGCTAACAGAATATGTGAAAAATAAAATGGACTTTTGAAGGAGAGGATCACAAAGCTAAAGTTAACACTAAAGAAAGGATGGCTACATTGGCTACCTCTTGCATCATATGCATTAAGGAATCAGCCCGGGTTCAGATCACCAATTAATGCCCCATGAGTTGGTGACGGGATGCCGGATTACTCAAAGTATTTCCAACAGCAAGGTCAAATGTAAACAAAGAGGACAATCACCTTAACAATTTGGGAAACACATTAAAAGCACTACCCATATACATAGGGGGCCAGGTGTTAGTACATACATTCGTATGCACCTGGAGTACCCCTCAATTTGAAGGCCCATTTGAGTTGGAGGACATAAGCCCTAATACGGCTAAGATGAAAGGAAGGAGGCCTTGGATCCACCTCCACGACATCAAATTGTATAAAGGTGAAGCAACATTGACCTCTGCTGTACCCATTTCCAGTGAAGCGAGTGCCCACAGTGAAACAAGCATTTTCAGTGAAGCAGTCCTCACAGTGAAGCAAGAGAAGGACAGAAAATGATGACTATAGATTTGGATAAAGAAAGCAAAACATTTTTAGAATGGATTTACGGATTATTCCAGTTGCCATACCATTGAAATATCATCTCTAGAACTGACATAGAGAAAACCATGGAATAATTAAAGAGGAGACCGAAGATTCATGTTTTTATGTTGTCAATTGTCTATACATTCTTACTTGCTATTTTCTCTTATATACTTCAGTCTTACCCTGCATTGATTAGAAGGAATACAAATGTAGTTACTTTTTTGAGGGATCCAAAAAATGGTGTTATTGTTTTCAGAATTGTGTAGGCAATCATTTAACAGTTCTTGTTATAAATGGGACTTACAGTTAAAATGACAAAAACTAACATAAAGTAAAAATAAGGTGATGACAATGGAAATGTTTCAAGAAGAAAGCACTGTAGCATGAACAAAAAGATGTACTAAACAAAGAATAATTTGTGGAATTATTTGTGGTATTCTGATCTCGACCATTCTCATTATAACATTGGCACTTACAAATATCATAAGCAGTGAGAAAGAAGAAAATAAGACATCCCCTACCAGTCCCATTATTCCCATTTTCCAGATTAAAAGACCAAAAACCCCATCACGTTCTGATTTTTCAAAAAAAACTTTTCCCAAATGAAAAGAGATGCTGGAGAAGATAATGAAAGTATTAATTCCTATCTAGATAAGTCAGCTCATTAAGCAAATAATTTATGGTATCATCACATGAAAGAGTAGGAGAGAGAATGTTGAAGAAAGTTGCTATGTCTGTTCTTTAATACCGTATTCCATGAATGCTGCAAGGACATTTATTGCAAGAGAAATGTCTACACATGATACTAAATGTCTCGGTCATTTAGCAGCCTGCACTACAAGAGGCCAATTTGAAGGGAAGTGGGCCACTCTAAAATGGCGATCAAGACAAACGTTTCCCTACAAAGACATGTATGTAAAGACAAAGAAGATGGAGGGTTGATTAGGATAGACAAACACGCAATGTATGTATCCGTCCCAATCTGGAGAGAAGATACAAGTTGTAGATATGAAGAGATTGAATTGTTCTGATATGAATGAAAAATAAGCAGAACCACGATGTTGGGAAAGGGCACAGCTGTTGGTGTATGGGCGTGTAGCAACCAGTAGCAAAGATGGTCTAATATCATGCCCTGCACACTTATTGAAAACAGCAGGAATTCACAAGCTGCAGAAGGTGAATGATGAATGCCTAGAATCATGCGCCAAGCATACAAGACTATTAACCTGTGCTGAGGATGAAGCAGGACCAGTACATATATTACAACTGAATAATGCAACAACCTGCTTCAAGAATGATGGCAAGGTCTATGTGGAGAACAATTAAGGATGTGGAGAAATAATTTAAGTACGGGGAATGGATGGAGGAATTTCAGTTCTAATGGATCGATATTGGGCTTGTGGATCCAGAGCCTACAAGCAGCTGACTAAGGATTGGGAAGGAGTGTGTCCATGGTAAATGAACATGTCCCAGCACTAGTGATTCCCCAAAGTGACCTCCATATTGAAGAGTTCCTGAAAATGAACGAATATAACAGAAGGAAGAGATCACTTCATCTTCGTCGACTAAAAAAAGAGAATTACTTTGCATCAAAGTCCATAGATGCTTATGACAACATTCCGGATGAACACAAACTATTCAGCAAAACTGCTATGATAATGACATCTATATTCATACCAGGACTTCAAACAGTAAATGCCAAATGGCTCCAGATTGCAAAATGCAACAGAAAAATGATTCAATGCAATAAAGGAAAAACTGAGAGCCATCAGGATGATGACTCTACAGAATAGGTATGTTCTGGATATAAATACAGCAATGGAAGGAGGCATGTGTGCCAAGGTTGGACTTCCTTGCTGTACATTCACACCTGCTCATGATGGAGAAAATGGGATGTTGACTGTAGCAATTATGATGCTGACAACCTTGCATGCACAGATAGAATATGAAACTGATAAAACAACAGAAGCTGATTGTTTTTCATCATTGCTTAGATGGATTCCATCTTGGTTGTCAAATGCTGTTAAAATACTTGGAGCAATATTACTATTAGTAATGTTGGGATTCTGTCTCATAATGATCATCCTGGGACAATGTCAGAAAACAGCCAAACGAGCTACTGGAATGAAAATAATGATTGATATTAACAAACATACTGCAGAACAGATACAAATAGAGGAAAGTACCCGAGAACATATAAAGAAGAGTTCTCTTGCACCTCCAAGAACAAAGTTCTATTATTCCCAGGATCGGAAAAAGTATGTGGTACGATGGATATTTTATGTACCAGGTGATTGTCGATTGATAACCTGGAGTGTGGATGAACACATAAAGAATGAGGGTCACCTGAGGGAGGTGACAAAAATATGGGTTCCAAAGAAAAGAAAATATGATGAGATGATTGAAGAAAATGAAGCAGGATTTGCAGAAGCAGAGACAAATAGTATGGTCAAGAAAGCGACCAGAGGGGGAGATGTAGAGGAGGAAGTGGACGCATTCTCCCTAGCCAACACCCCCTCAGCTCCACCCTATTGGAGTAACAGATGAAGAGCTACAATTGGGAAACCGTGTATACGTTTATGAAACATGTTCCTACGACATCGACTGTATGAAAAATGATATGCCCTCAGGCAGCCATTCAGAAGATACCCTCACGTGGAAACAATAGAAGAAACTTGCCAAGAGGTAAGTTGTCGAGAGTTGTCGAAAAGCTGCCATGAATAAAATGATCTGTGACATAAATGTGCATTAAACATAGTCTTATAACAGCAAAAGAATGTCCAAAAGAAGATATAAGACCCTATGCTGAAACAATATGAAAATACTTAAGAATGATGATGTAACTGAAGTAGTAGTATAATCATATATGTTATGATGCAGTAGTTATGAGTACAAAGAAGAATGAAGGTAGAAAAAAGGCATAGAAGCTTGCGTATGAGAGGTATATATTCAACGTTTAGGACTAACATCAGAACAAAATGGACGAGGGCTCGTGTAAATCAAACCAGTTACCTGAAAATGCGAGCCCAGAGTTTAATATGGAAAGATGATGAAGGAGCTGTTTTTCTTGCGAAATAGGGGAGTACATTGGCTTTGAAGCAAGGATTGTGTTTCGAGAGATGAAGAAAAGCATGAAGGGAGTTTGCGAGCAGACAATACGCAAGTACATATTTTCTAAAGATTAGGAGGAACACAAACATTTAATGATGCCAAATATTGGGTGATTAAAAGGCACAGAGTCAATATGGTATAGAGTGAGCAAGTCCCTAAAGGACAAAAGAAGAACCCAGCAAAAATGGAACCATGTAAGGATAAAAACACTGTTGAAACTAAACCCACGCTGGGTGTGGCACGTGCACGTGCATGCGCACTAACTGCAGCACGGGGCTTGTGCTCAAGGATTCGACCTGAGCAGATGCACCGGCAAGAGCTCCAGCCACGGGGAAGAGCGCAGGGGCCACGCCTCAATGAAGCATCATTCCAGACCCTCGCTGGAATAAGATATGTAATGCTACTGCTAGAGGGGAAAAGCAGACCTCTGAAAACCACGAGCTTCATCAGGGAAGCAGCGCTACAGCTAAGGGGGAAGCGGAGCACCTAAGAAGCATGTGCCACAGCAAGGGGCATGCGCAGGAGGCACAGCCCATGCCAACCACGTCACCCTGCCCCAGAGAAAGCTAAGTGCACTGTGCATGTTGTGACTTGCAGCAGCTACCCCATTTTCGTGCTGCTGCCTTCCAACTGCTAGTGGTTGTGAATGTTGCCAAATGTGGGCCCTGATTTGCATGTGCTTTTATCGGGGGCAAGTGAGGGAGCTCTGCTGGGGGCACCGGGCTCCAGGCTTCTTCCAGCTGGGTCCACAGTGGTTGGTCGACAGATTGGAACCATGTGTATGCATGGGAGAGTTGGGCAGCATGTGCATATCTAGTCATGTCCGGGACTCCCATTCCTCCTGAAACCCTGCTCCGGAGCATTACCCTTTTTGCGATTCTGGGCTCCCCCCCTTCCCCCAGATGAAGTTTTGGATGTTCCTCTGTAGTGTGGTCAGTTCACTTGCTGGGATATTTACTGGAAGCGCTGCACATTGGTATAATAGTCTGGGGACAAGATTCATTTTTACCGCGGAGATGCATCCGAACCAGGAGATTTCTTGAGACTACACCCTGGTTCAGGTCTCATCGGAATTCTTCTAGGAGTTGGGGAAAGGTACATGAGTGTAGGCGAGAAATGTCCTTGGGGATCCGCACCACGAGGTAGTCAATTGTATATTCTGCCCATGGGATCGGAAGGGTGAGGCTAAGAGGTGCTTTTTGCCTGCTGGTGAGGTTGATTCGTAGTGTTGGGGACTTATCTAAATTCACCTTGAACCCAGAGACCTGACCGAATTTCTCAATTTCCTCCCATAGGGGCCGCAGGGATGTGTTCAGCGCTGTTGCTGTGACAAGTACATCGTCTGCGTATAGAGCGATTTTGTACTCGTGTTTCCCCACTGTGAGCCCTTTGATTTTTGGGTTTTGCGAAAGGCTCCATGGATAAGGCAAAGATAAGCGGTGATAGGGGGAACATGCACATTTTCTATGGGTAGAGATGATCCCCTAATCCAATCCCACTCCTCGATAGGGTTTTACTGTTTGCCACTTAGGATGACATCATAGATGACACATATAGCATTATATAAGCCAAAAACAAATGATAAAACAGTGTAATTCTGCATGAATTTAGTTGATGAGTGT
Source organism: Ambystoma mexicanum (assembly GCF_040938575.1). Taxonomy (NCBI): domain Eukaryota; kingdom Metazoa; phylum Chordata; class Amphibia; order Caudata; family Ambystomatidae; genus Ambystoma; species Ambystoma mexicanum. Next base: position 544,092,401 of record NC_090935.1, on the reverse strand, counting down.
ATATTCGCCCTGCTTTACTTCTTGAGATTAAAGCAGTGTTTTACCATCTTCTTTGAGTCTGTCCGGTTATTCGTTCTGAAGTATTTTGCATGGTAATTCCATCTAGCACAACAAATGCATCAAGCTGCTACAGCACAATACCATATTTTTGGCTACTTTCTCTCTCAACCATTTCCTCTTCGGTATACTCCGGTTCATAAGGGTATGACTAAATGGATGTCATAATTATTGAGGATTGAAGAAGTATAAAATCAACTGTGGGAGAAAAATAGAAACATAGTAATTTGGTTAAGTAATGAATTGAGGTTTTATTTTAAAAGGCCATGTAAAAGAAAATGAGGAGAAGAAACAGGCATGTTATAAAAACCCATAGTGCAAAGGCAACATGAATAGGCCCAAAGTTTGAAAGTTGTCATTGGCACATGGAAAAAAGATCCGATGTGAATATACAATTTAAATATAGTTTAGTAAAGACATTTGTCCTTTATGTAATAGTTATTGAAATTGAACACGCTTTCAGAGTAAATTCATTTGAGCTAGTATAAATACCTCTTTCAAATTAATTAATTGTGGTTGTTAGGTAGCTGAACAGAGAAAAAAGAAGTTGTGGAGGCTCGTAATGAAATAGAGAGGCACTAAGGCAGCAGAAACTCCATTGTTGTCTGTTCAGAAAGGGTTTGCTGATACTTATCGAATAAAGAGGCGTCTTGAAATTTCCATGAAGACACGTCTATAGATTGCACAGTTCAAACATGCATTGGCGTTGTAACAAGGAAAGTGCGTGTCTAATGATGTCAGTGTGAGAGGCGGCTGATCTGATTTGCTGCTTCTAGGGCACTTGAATTTAAGGCGATGGATCGACGGATAAGATGATCACAAAATGGCAGTTTTAGACCCGTAAATTGCGCATAACTCAAAGGTAAGATGCATTGGAAAAAAATTCTTGATCGATCGATATATGCTAAAAAATACATGCCCTATCCATTGGGCAAATGCAATTCCTGAGAGAACTTCCCTTTTAAACCATGTATGTGTGAATACACACACCCTGGAGAGTGAAAAGTGAAACTGCGAATGGCTCATTAAGTTAGTTATGCTTCTTTTGATCACTCAAACAAAACAATAAAGTGTAAAATTTAAATTGTGAGCCAAGTCAAAAACCAGAAACTTAGGCAACATAAAATATGGCAAGCGTCTTGCTGATGTGAATCTTTATATGTCTTTTGTACAGTCTAATTATTATAGAGAGTCCGGCAGTGTAAAGTACACAGGGTCATGTGTTTTTATTAATTGTGATACATTAATGTGCACAGTTTGTATGAAAACTATTTATATAATAAAAGAATTGTGTTCTGTAGGTAGGCATATTCATCAGATCTTTGGAAAAAAAATTGATAGGAATTTGGCTCACCTTGGTCAATACCATGTTGTGAGGACAGGACCACCAATGTTGCTGAGATTAGTAAATATATTGTAAAAAGTAGGGATCTCTTCTTATGTAGGATCCTCTACGCTATCTAGCTTTAGTTCTTCTCTTGAAAATCATCCCCTGACTTCATTGTGAATGACACTTGCTTTTCATGGTTGACTGTCTGAAAATTCGCCCATTCCTTTGTCACAGGTTAGGTATAATGTACACCACTTTGGCGAAAGCGCTCTATAAATTCAAATACATAAACAAATAAATCCACACATGCTTACATTTTGTAACTGAATGAGGTGTGCGCATGGTGGACAACAATAAGTGTGTTGGCTATCAATGATGTTGCTGTATGAGAACATATTTGATGAAGTAAGACTAGGAACACAAAGCATTTCCAGTGTGCTGATTTCTTTCCTTCTCTTTATGCGTACGAGCTTCATGGTCTCCAGTGGCACCCCTGAATGTGTAGCACTATTGCTCACTATGCTTCATTTACTGAATCACGTGTTCCGAGAGGCTATCATTTGCCGCACAAGATTGTGATTTTATGTTAGTGACTCTTAAACACTTTGCCGCTGTTGGAAGTTAATCTGATCCTGTATTCACTTATTTTTAAATGTTTCAAACTAGTAATTCTAATTCAGCGAAAGGGGTCTCACCCTGATATGAAATAGCAAAGGCGCCTTTTGAGTAGTTTTATTCCGGAGATCACCATCCCTTGCTGAGTAGTGAAAACATGATCAGAATCTAAATAGAATATAGCATATAGCAATGCTCGTTATTTTGGATACTCTAAATACTCTATATTTTGGAATAAGATCAATTTTTTAGAATGTAGCGAGGTAGTCCTACAAAATAATTAAATTTCAGAAATTACTTGGGTGACTTGCTTTGGCTCTTTATATTCTCTGGGAAACAGGGAATTGTGTACTGATGTTTGTCTTGTGGAACTACAGAGTGGAAGGGATTCTTGGTCATTAGGGATTTCATGACAAGTTGTATTAGATATTATTAATAAGGTGAGATCCTTGAAGGAAGCTGGCCCAAATAACTGTCTCAATATGTGACTAAACCCACATCAGAGACGTGGACAATATTTTAACTATATATTTTAACAATCTTCTATCGAATAGTCAATTTCCACCTTCTTGGGAAACCTCCCATATTGTCCTGATTTCTAAGAGGGGGGTGAGATCGGAACATTAAAATTATAGGCCGATTTCAGTTATGGACTCTGCTAACACCATTTTTGCTTCCATCCTCCTCTCTCACCTGAATTGCTGTGCTAAAAGTGTATCGCGTCCAAGGCCATTTCAAACAGGATTTAGGAGAAACCAGAGCACAAGATTGAATGGCTTCCTGTTAAAATGCTTTCAGATCAAAAAGAATCTCACCCCCACGAAGCAGCAATTATCAGCAGCGAGCACTCACTTCTGGAGAGAGTTCTAGAGGCACCTCAGTTACATTTTGTCAATCTTTGCCATGTGCTTCACTGTGTCCCAAACACTGCAAGTCAGGCAAGTCTCTGATTTGGTGTCCTATAACATTTGCCCACCTGCACATCGGCAAACATCATTGGCAAGCATCGCTCCTTTAGGGACCTTGTGCCTGTGCCCAAGTCATATTTTGTCAGACCTTCGCCATCAACCTGATCGTGTCCTGCAGGCTCCAATATGAGGGTCAGGCAAGGCCCTGAGTGGGTGGCCTGAGTCATCTGTCTGCAGCACAGAAGAAAGTTTCGGACCAAGCAAGAAGAATGTTTCAGGTGGCTCCAGAAGAGACTGTTGTCCCATCCAGCGGCAACCCCAGTGGTGAGCGCTCACTTCTTTAGAAAGACTGAGCCCTGTACCTAGGTTTAACTTTGTCTCAAATTTGACACACACCTAATCATGTCCCCTTGGTCTCATACAAGAACCAGGCAAAACGGCCTGAACCACAAGTGTACTATAACACCCCCTCACTCCAGACGTCTTTGCGATGACTAGTCCCCCAGTCAAAGGACAAGTTGTCTAAGGGCCTAACCTGATTGGTCCTGTAGACATGGTAGTCCCCCTTGAGCTTTTCCTGGTGCATTCCAGCTATTTGTACCCGGCAATGAGATTGTAACATGCAATTTTATTGGCCCTCGCCAGAGCTTTACCCGACCGGGAATCCCTCTCCCCCACAACGTTCCTTCCCTTCTGTCCCCGGAGGCAGGGTGTGATATGATATGACATTTATAACACGCCTATACACAGTATGGCAGCCACTCAGCCAATGAGGAGGCTCAGAATGGGGTAATCCCTGCTCCGAGCCAACACATGGCTGGAGGCTGCAATCTTCCCCCGCTGAGGATCGAGGTAAGTGCTGTCCCCCAATCCAAAGAATTTCCTCCCCGCCCTCCCAACCCCACTTACCTTCTTATCTGTCCATTTCGTGAGCAGACGCGCTGGGAACACTTCTGTTTCCAGCGTGTGCGCTCCGATCAGTGACAGGCCGTCATGGAAAGGAAGAAGGGACTAAATCTAGTCCCTTCTTCCTTTCCATGGCGGAGCGCTTCAGCACAAAATAAATGCTCTTAGAACCCCGGTCTTGGCTCAGGCCTGTAACTATAGGCCCTGGGGCCTTACCTGAAGTGGTAATGCCCACCTGCTCGGGGCCTATTGCCTAAAAGGAACCCCAGGACTCAACCATTCAGACATGAAGTGTGATGCTGCTGGTATCAAAGATGGTAGACAAAATTCAGCTTTAACACAGGCTAGTTTTCTTTACTATCGCTGGACAAGTGAATTTAGCTACTAAGGACCTTTATGTTCCTATGCGCATTACATGTAATTTGGTTCACTGAAGGTCTGTATATCCATATCTGTATTGTGGAAAGTTTAGTGCAGCCACCCAGGCCCTATATATCCCTATGTACATTACAAAAACTGCATTTAGCCACTATGGACCTATATGTTCCTATGAGAATTGCAAAAAAGCCACCGAGTCTCAGCATGTTCCTATGTGCATCACAATAATTGCATTGAGCCATGTGCACTCTCAATGATATCTGACACTTTAGGCCATTTTGATGGTGGAAGGAAATCATAACTAGCAAATCACTGCCAAATACTTTCTAAGGTCTTAGGCAACCACTACGAAGCCACTCTTTCATTCGGGCTCTTGCTTTAGTAATACCATCAATGTGTCTGATTCCAGGTGCCTAAAAATCAAACCGACTAAAAGATGAGACCGGGGTGCTCACTCTTTCACATCACCTTCCCACTCCCAGGTAGAGTGCCCGTTGCATCTCCCTTAGATCTAGTAAAATCAGTGACATAGATTTCCTACTTACTCCATTCAGTCGAAACTGAAACTGCTTAGAAATCCTCTACACTCCCCACATAAACATCATAAGAGGGAGACAGAAATTCCAACAACATTGCCTGCAACACTACCAGGAAATCCTTAGAGCCAACGCTTATCAATCATCTAAAACAAGTCTGACTACAACTGACAGGCCTCATTACCACTTTGGTGTTAATTCGGCTGTGACACCACCAATTTACTAGCTCTTACACCACTCGGTCTGTTGGAATTACTGCTGCATTACGAGTATGGTAACAGTGGTGTTGGTCCCCATTTCTGGTGTCAATAACTCTCTATTGGATTTTGGGGGATTTTCTAAAAGCTTTAATTATGCAACGGTATATCCTTGAATATTTGGAATGAAACATGCCAGAAGTAAATCCACCGCAAAGTCAGAATTCTGCACTGCAGTAAAACGAGATAATTCCAATACCGCCAAAAAACGTGAATGGAATCAGAGCCAACAATGTGCTGCACCACAAACTCGTAATGAGGCCCATAGAGCTTTTCATACACAGACCCGGGACCTGGGCCATGGCCATGAAATCATTCTTGCACAGAAGACTGACATCCAGCATTCAAGGTGGGAAAGAGTTATTTTAAAGTGTCTCCTGATGTGGATTGAAAAAGCCATGTTATCTTATACCAAACAAGACCCATCGTTATCCACGGCAGACCTAAACTGTTACAAAAAATGTCCTTGCTCCTGCATAGCCAAATTCGCTACCAAAACATGTAACAACGCTGTAACGATGCCACAGGCTTTGAAGGTGTTCCTTCCGTAATATATTTCAATTCTCTGACCCTTAGGGTTAAATTTACTAAGAGACAGCAGGCATGGGACCGCTCAAAGGGGAATGGGCATTCCATTACAATGCAAGTAGCCATATCCCAAATCAGGTTGGGACCTCCTCTGCCCGTTATGAAGAGACAGGCGGAGACCACCACCAACATCCCTTAGCCTGATAACAAAGAACTGCGATGACAAACTCAACCCCAAATAGGATAGGAAAACAATACATTAAGACAAACACTTCCAATGTCAAACCTTCCCAACTAACTCGATAACAGGAGTCATTAATGCCACGTATAAAAATGTAAGTCACATCCATGACTTAACTTTCAGAATCAATCTAGGTATTCTGGGGATCATGGACACAAGGCTTACTATTATCTCTATTGGAAAACTTGACACATATCTCGCCGGGCAACATATGGGGTCAACATCTTTACAAAAACAGGAAGAACCCAGGTTGACGTGGAGTTTCAATGATTACCCCCGACAAGTAGAAATTGTCCCTCATGCTCGATAAACAATTTTCTTGAATCAGATATATTTTGCTATTAAATGCAGTCCTAACCCCACATATTAACTAGTGAACCTAGTGACTTACAGGCTCCAGGGGACCAAGAGCTCCTATTTTGATCACTGCATGCTCAGCGATTTACCAAATAGCAGCATAAAGATGATGATACTGGGCAATTTAAACTTCTGGCTAGAGTATCATGACAGTAAAGACACAGAGGGCCGCCTACACAACATGGCCAAAATTGGCTTCCCCCAACGAGTCTCTGACCCCACTCATAAAAGTGGCCGCACACACAGATGTAGTATACACTCGAATATTAAAGGGTACTCCAACAATAGCTTCAAAACAATTCTGGACAGATCACTACCATATTACATGAGAAATCATAATTCCACCTCAACAGAATTAGCATTAAGCACAAGCGCTTACAACCCCAGCAGGATGAGGGGAGACCCCTGAGTTTGATAAAGAGAACATTAAAGGATCTTCTCGATCTGTGTTATAACATCGATTTTATTTTCTTCGAATACCATAACATTGAATTTGTTTTTTTCTTTTAAACGCATGTTGGTGCAATTTAATGCAAGGGAAGACCACTCGCAGCCCCCTCCCTGCATCCCCCCACAGTAATTAATCCCCTTACCCAAACCCCCATCTACATTTTGGCAAAATGCATTTAAAAAACTTGTTAATGTATTTGAAAAAATTTGCTTCGATATTTTGGTACGATACCACCATCTCTGAACACTTGATTACAAAACCAAATGTTAACTGCCCCGAAACTGTGCTCCAAGACAGCATGTCAGAATTGATGTGGACCTTGGACAAACTTACCGCACAATCATGAAAAGAACCAAAACAGGCATTGAAAGTACCAGAAAATTGTACAACATTGAACTAGACACATGCAAAGGGATAAGGAAGTAACTGGAGAGGACATGGTGAACCCCTAATACGAGAGAGAAGTAAACAAGTGTCTCATGCATGCAAGAGGCTACCACAGTTCCATACAAATGGCCAAACAAAATGATACTGCCAACAGAATATTTGAGGAGCAGAATAAAACCAGACATCTCGTCACACTTTCAAGGGAAATTAAAAACTCTCACCAAATCAAGGCTCAGATAACCTGATCTCAGCAATTGGAGGGAAATATCTCTAAGTTATTTAACAAAAAACATAAATAAATGCACTCACTGCTGGTAAACCAAACCTCTGAGCTTCAAAAGGTCTGCCTCAGCACAGAGGCAGAGATCATAAAGCTGGTCAACAAAATGAAGGCCTGAACCACGCTATTCAGACCATGCACCACCATCTTATAGCCAAAACTAAAAATGAACAACTGGCGGCAAAAGTAAAATACCACCTGCAGCACATATTCATTGAAGGGTTGGTAAGACTGACCCCCCCAGACCTCATCACTCCCCCATAATTACCTAACTGTTAAGTGACCGCATGCGGCTCACATATGAGGTAGCAGTGGCTTGTTCTGGCTTTGACCATTTGTTAACATCAGTTTAGAGCTTTTCTTATTACTGATGTTAAGTAACACTGTTTTTCAGTGCAATTGTTTCTGAAAACTGATGAAAATCCTATTACCACCCTTGCTAATTTTACCACTCATGGTAGCCTAGCAGAGTGCATTTTTCACTAGGCACTGTTTCTGTTTTTCTGTAATGAGTGTTGTGTTATCTTCGTCAGTTAAATAAATACCACTTACCTGTATCAGTAATTCCAGTGCCCTTTCTGTAACAGGGAACTGTGCTCTAGCACCTCGAAGCGTATTTTGTGCTGGATGGAATTACAAATGATGATCTCAGACCAAATAATAAGACAGACTCAAGGAATATGTCAAAGCACTACTTAATTGTCATTTAATAAAGTAGGGCGAACTCACAGTCAACGGACTGATGCTTGCACACTCGCATAGCAGCTTGATTACAAAAAGGTCTTATACCCCAATATGCATCATCTACGATGTCATTCTGTGTGGCAAAATTCAAATCCAATTGAGGAAAGGGATTGGTTTAAGGGAACATATCTACTTATCGAACATATAAGGATTAGTATATCATTGGCTATGTCTGTAGGACATGCCTTGAAGTACCTCTAATACCTACAGTACTGATTATATCTGACAAAACAACAGCGGATTGGTCTATGCTATATTTCACGTAGGTGTTTGAATCCCGTCAGACTACTCTCCATTTTCCAATTAGTCCATCATCTCTCATCGGTAGGCCATAAGCCAAAGTCTTCCATTTGTAGTTGACCTTGTTGCTTGCTCGCTGTCCTGGAACATTCAAGGGAGTGTGAGCACACCACTATCTGAGCTTGAGCCTCTAATAAAACAGTCTTTGTTTTCAACTTCTGAGTCACGTGTGAAGAGACCATGAATTTGTCCATTTCAGCTTTCTATTACTTCTACTTGATTTAATTATGCAGGGTGCCTTTGCTCCTCTTCGCCTCTAGAGACTTGCTCACTCTATCTCACATGGACTTTGTTTACTTTTAATTGACCAGTAATTTGGCTCTCACAGAGGTTTTCGTCTTCTTCCATCTATGAAGAATTTCCCACATTCAGAGTGCATCCATGTACTCTCCTCATCCCTTGACATAGCATTCTTAATTCTGGGCCAAACTTGACTTATCGTCAGCTCTGCACACAGAGCTGTTTTCCCGCATCTTCTGATTCTGCATCCTTGGTTTGTCTCTGAGGTACCTTGGATGAATTCGACATGAGCTATCTTCCTACTATGGCCATCCTTGCCATGTTATATATTCCTCTATAGCAAGCCTTTTTATGTTTGCTTTCTACCTTGTGTTATTGCATATTTACAGTTATTGGTCAGTAAGTTACTTCATCTTCTTTAGTTCCACGATTACTTTAGCTTTAGGTACATGTCTCTCTTAGTGCTTCATTTACATCATTACTTCTTGAGTATATTCATATTGTTTCAGCATAGGTTCATACATCTTCTTTATGAGATCACTCTGCCCTCGTCAGATTTCACTTAACATATGTCTGTGATGTCCATAGGTGCATTCTGACATACTTGCATGTGACATCCTTCGATATGGCATACTTCCACACTGCATGAGCGCCTGAGGACCAATTCCGTTGGTGATGGTGCGCTATCTTTAACATAACATAACATAACATAACATAACATCCTTCTCTGCTTTCAGTGCAAAGGCACATTCTGTACGTCTGCCTGAGTGCATAACGTCTATCATATACTCGATGCGGCATAGGAACGAAACAGGGGGGTCCCATTTACTGCTCTTCTGCTGATCCAGTATGACAGCAGTGAGGGGGTGGGAACCAGTGGGAAAGCATCTACCTGCTCCTCTACAGAACCAAGGAAGTAGTGAGCTTGATTACATATCAGGGATTGTGAAAAAGTCCTCGGGGGTTTCAAGCAGGAACGTACGAGTAGCAATTGTTTGCCTTAGCATCACCTAAATAGCACCCAGGGGTATAAATTAACATTACTCAGAATATGTGGCGCTGTTGCCCATCCACAGCTAATTTTATTTATAAGCAAATATTAAGTAACAAAACCTTTTTAAAAATGGGCACACCAGCACCCTGAAAGTCTACATTATAACGCACGGTCGAAATTCGGCCAAATATTGCTGTTTCAATGTCAGCAAACCAAATATGCACCCTATTTAAAACAGAAATATTTTTTGGAAAACATACCTCGTTAAAAAGGTAAGACAAGGTACACAAGTACTTACACAACTGAAATCATACATGTGGTTGAAACTCCATTTATTCGGTTGTCAGACATGTTTTTAAAGGATATTGTGCTATGTGTTATCTCTGGCCTCTGAAATCCAGCACTCTGGACTAAGGCATGTCTGGGATGGGGTCAGCAGCCTTGAGCAAACCAACTGCTTCAGAACTCTGCACTGTAAGTGTTCACTTGTCGTCACTTCCTTCCACTTTCACTGATTCCTTGGCACAGAGTTCTATTGTGTGGTCCTTGGTGAGCTGCTGGAGACGTTGCAAAAAGGTGAGTTCAAACAAGCATTGGGAATCCTAACAGTTTGGGCTTTTGAGTAGACATGGGAAAGGCACTTGCCAGGCACAGCGTAGTGGTATTAATTGCCCATTGATGGTAGCAGGTGCAAAATGGTGTGAGTAGTTGGGCATCTAATAGCAGTGCCTGGCAAATGTCTAATATGTATACACAACCAAAACTGTTGGCTTTGTCAATGCTTGTTTTTAACAGGACGTCTATAAAAGACAGGCAGAGTGCTTATAAATCGAGTGGTTGAAGGCAAATCTGGTAAAACATTTTTATTACACCAATAGCGGGTTTACAACTCGAATTAAGTCATTTACTCTCACTGCTTTAAAAATACTGGCAGGCACTTCGAGTGGAAAGCTTCATTAAAGCGAGCTCAAAGAGTTCTCATGAGGAGGTGTTTTGGGCGGGAGGGGCAAGAACTGGGTGGGAATGGCCATAGGGATTAGCATGCCCATGGGCAGTCAATGGTTGCGCACATAACCAAACAGCACTTACTGGCTGTGTGTCCCTCCTCATATGCAGGTCTCCCTGTCTGTACTCTAAAGCAATAGTTTAGGCTAATAGGTGCCGCAAGGGACACCTAATAGCCCAAACTAAAAATAATACAATGGCCCTCATTACGACCCTGGCGGAAAGTGACTGACCGGACCGCCACAGCGTAAATAGCGTTTCCGCCATTGCACGAAGGAGCAAAGTGCGGCCCATTCCGACCCATCGGGCACGAGCACCACGGCATGGCGGAAGTGCAAAGTCCGCGATGGCGGAAATGACCCCAAAACGGCCCACACCGCCGCCGTACGGCGCCCTAGGTGCAATACCGCCACCCATCACAGCGGACACCGCAGTGTGCGCCTACCGGAAAGTACGGTGACCGGAAATATACGGAAACGGAAGTAAAAACATGGGCCCGGAACGGGAAACATCCCGCCGTACACCTATAAAACCACTAAAACCACACAACCACCAAAAACACTACCCTGAGACACACCCCAACCCGTCATCCACCCTAGCGAAACCAAGAAAAATGGGAAAAGTAGCGAAGAAAGCGTGCGACCGCAAGCGGCAGGTCCACTTCTCCCGTGAGGAATTCACCGTGCTAACAGAGACCCTCCAGGAGAATGCAGCCGTCGTCTTCTCCACGCAAATGACCAGGACGGCACTTGCAAACAAGAAGGCCATATGGGCTCTGGTGGCACAGCGGGTAAGTGCGGTGGGGACCGCACCCCGCAACCCACAGCAATGCAGAAAGCGATGGGACGACCTGCGGATACGCGTCCGCAGCATACTCTCTGCCAACCGCAACATTGCCACAGCCACCGGGGGAGGTCCTGAATCACCCATCAAGTTGACCCCCTGGGAAGAAATCTGTGCCTCCACCATCGGAATGGAGAACATAGAGGGAGTCGGAGGGATGGAGAAAGGAGTGCAGACATCCGAAGATTCAGGTAGGTGGGCCAGATAAAACAATGCCAAATCCACAAAGTCCATTCATGTGAAGTACCATGTGTCCACATAGTGCAACAGAAACACATGTCCAGGAGAACGTCCACACACATCGGCCTGATAGCGCACGTTAAAACCCACAATAAATACATAATTAATTAAAAACCCCTAAAACACGCACTACACGTGCAGCAGGCACACCCTAACTGCAGGCTGCCAAACAACTGCACCCTCACTCCACACACAAATGAAAGCACCTCCAAGGCCCCGACCCAAATCACCCTCAGGTACCACCCCAATGCATGTGATACAATGCCATTCCAATTCCCACAGACCCATCAATAACCCTCGCCCTCCTTTACTCCACCACAGGGTCCGATCCAAACGACGAGCATCAGGACACCCCTACCAGCACACCTGCAAAGAGGGCCAAGACCAACGGCCAAAGACCCTCCACCTCAGCTGCACGCATCAAGACACGGCAGCAGCACAAATCAGGTGGCAGCACAGAGGAGGGAACATCAACAGGCACCCCAGCAACCAGCATGCCCACACCACCACCACCACAGGTCCCCCCAACGGATGCCACAGAAGGCACTGCCTCTGGTGGCAGCAGCACCATAGGTGACACCCCATTGATGGCAGCATGCTCCGACACAGAAGACGGGGATGTCGAAGTCAGATCCATCCATGACCTGTCCCAATCCCCCTGTCTGTCCCATCCCGTACAACATGAGGATACCACGCAGGGGCACCCACAAGACGACGACTGGCCATCCCCCACAAGCCCTGTGGCAAGGCAACATGAGGTGATCAGCCCCTCTGTGACACCACCGCAAATGGCCATGGCCCAGCAGAGGCAACAGTCCCTCGACCAGTTAATCGTGCAACAGCAGCAACTGGCCACGCTCCTCAAGGACCATGCCGATGAATGTGGGGGCACTAAGGCAGACATAGAAACATCAACTGAGACACTTAGGGCAGAAATGGAGAGAGGTACAGAGACACTAAGGGCACAAATGGAGAGAAGCACCGAGAGCCTGAGGGGGGAACTGCATGCGACGTCCAAAGACGTATGTGCCGAACTTGCCGCAGTGCGCCGTGTGCTCACTGAGCTCTCGCAAACCCTTAGGGACATGCATGGAAGTGAGCAGGCAGAGACATCATCCGTTGCAAGTTCCGTCCAGGGCAGCCCCCAACGTAGATCTGGGAGGAACCTGCGCTCCACAGGCAGGGGTGCCCCTGATACCCACAGAGGGGGCTTGCAATAGCGACAGCCCACTGACAATGAGCATCTTTGGACACTGGTGTTCGGGGGGGAGGTAGGAGGGTGGAGGGGGTGTGTTGGGCTCACTTGGGTGGCGGGTCGATAGGGTGTTCAACATGATATCACATATGCCATAAACAGTGCACGATCAACCAATGAGATGTGTGGACATTGATCTTTGTGTACTAGGCCATCATAGGCGTACAGTCCATATTGTGCATGTCCCAGACACACACAGTGCCACGAGTCCCGTGTCCATGTATCAGCCACCAGGCGTGAGTGCTAGAAGCATGCATCAATGAGATGCTGACGAATGTCACGGCCCTCCGGTGCCTCGCAGACTCCTTGAGGTGCTGCCACATCCCCACCCTCATCATGACCATCATCAGGTGCTTGCAGTTCTGCGTCAGGGGGCATGGGCACATTTCTACGTACGCACATGTTGTGGAGCATGACACATGCCATCACCATCTTTGCAACCTTCTCATGGCGGTACAGGAGTGCCCCGCCAGACCTGCTGAGGCAGCGGAAACGACCCTTCAGTAGGCCGAATGCCTGTTCAATGACTACACGGGTACGTGAGTGGGCATGGTTGTAGTCCTCCTCATGCTGGTCCCGTGGGTTCCGGACTGGTGTGAGGAGCCATCTCTTCAGTGGATATCCAGCATCACCTGTATGTGGACGATAAACGTATGATGTGGAATGCCATTGCTACGTACGCACCCCCCCCCTTCCTGCCAGGTCATTGCCGAATCACATACCCCACATTATCATGCATGTAATGAGACTCACCGAGTAGCCAGGATCTGTTCCCTGCGTGTCGCTCCATGTAGCGTGGTATTGTAGAGTTCCTCAAGACCATAGAATCATGGGTTGATCCAGGGAATCGGGCACAACAATGTGTAATGATCCTGTTGGAGTCACACACCATTTGTACATTCAGGGAATGAAATTGTTTTCGGTTGCGGTACTGGGCCTCCATGGCATGTGGGACGACCAATTCCACATGGGTGCAGTCGATGGCACCAATGCAACCCGGTATGCCGGCAAGTGCATGGAATCCCACTTTTGTGTTTGTAATTTCCTGCTCCGAGCGTGGTAGAGAGATGTAGTCGTCTGCGTGCTGCAGGAGGGCATCGAGCACTTGCAATAGTGTCCGTGAGAACAGTGGCTGAGAAATGCCATGCAACTGTCCGACTGTGTGCTGGTAGGTGCCTGTGGCCAGGAAGTGGAGTACAGACACCACCTTCAGTAGGGGTGGGATGGCGGTTGGGCTATCTATCATGCTGACAAGGTCAGCCTGTGTCATGTCCACAATGGCGGCTATGGTGTCCCGGTCCAGACGGTAGAGGATGTGGATCTGCTCATCAGTGAGGTTGAACGGATGTGCTCGGAGGCGTGGGATTGCGGGCTGCCTGCGTGGTGGTAGTGGCTGTGCTGGCGGCCCTTGCTGGCCCTGCCTTGCCCTCCTCCTCCTCCTGCGTCTCCTCCGTGCGGCCGGTTGTAGTTGGTGTTCGTCTTCTTCTTGGAGTTGGAGTACTTGCAGTGCTATCAGGTCCCCCAGGGCCAACATCGCGAGTCCTGCCGGTAGCATTTCGGAGTGGGTGTGGTTGTGGGAGGAGACTGGGTGTGCAATTTATGTGTTTTCAGGCTGTATGGCCTCCACCTGTGGTGATTCATTCCACCTGTGCAAACTGCTCTCCCCTTTGGCCGAGCACGTCCCGCACACAACGCTGCAATTCGAGGAATGGCATCTTGCTATTGCAATCATGTATTTGTACCCGATGGCCGTGTAACATTGGTTGATATGTTCATTCTGCTGTGGTCCCATTGTTTCACATACTATCTGTGCAGTCGCGAACAGACTTGTGAAGGGTCAGTGGAACGTAGTACTCGAGTAACGGTGGGCCCTCATGCATCACTGTACCGAGTTGCAACGACGGGCGGGGCGTCCCATTTGTGGGTGAAGGCAGTTGCCATTTTCACACACAGCCGCACTAGATGGATTAATTAGTGATTTCAAACGGCCACAGATGCCTCTTCGACGTGATGTTGCAAATGAGGAATTCGAAGGGCGGCGCTTTCGGTTTTCAGCTAGCGGCGAGGAAATGCCCACAGGTCTGACTGCAAATATAACGTTCTATTGTTCAATGTCCTTGAGACAGGGGCCATGGCGAGGATGCAATGATTGATATGAATGGTTTGGGATGCGCAATAGCGACGTGGGCGATGAGGCCGGACGTTCCCAAATACATGTTACTTCACTACACTGGAATTACGGGCTGGGGCACTGTGGATTTTGCAGGCTGCATAACGCACAGACTCAATGGATATTTCTAATGTTATGTGAGTAAATATTCAGGCGTTTTAATCCCGGGATGAGGGAATGATGAATGGATGCATGGGCAGGTGATTTGATACAGAGTTTGCCATGTACAGGGCTTCTTGGAATCTATCCGCCTCCCCTGCGCTATGTGATGCAGGGCTGCCATAGTGGGACCATCGTCTATCTGGCCTTGTTGAGCCCTCCCTGTCTCGACACGCCCTCAGACACTTGTGTCCATGCACGTTACCAATCCCATCTGA
Source organism: Ambystoma mexicanum (assembly GCF_040938575.1). Lineage (NCBI taxonomy): Eukaryota > Metazoa > Chordata > Amphibia > Caudata > Ambystomatidae > Ambystoma > Ambystoma mexicanum. The sequence goes on along the minus strand of NC_090935.1, from coordinate 544,077,002 downwards.
TGGATTCTGTTTTGACAGACGCATGCACAGGTACACTCGTTTGTGATGGTGTTTACACCTCGATATAGATGGTTATGAGTCGCAAGTGGTTTTGGGGTGGTGATGATCCTTTGGAGTGGGCTAGCATGCATATGGCTGTGGATTTAGTGTGATCATTGAAGTGAGTTGTTCGGATGTAGTTCTGATTGCCATTCTGTTCTTTTTCTTTTCTTTTGGTTGACAGGTATCTCCTCCCCTTTTGCCACTGCCATCTGTATGCCACTCCTGCAGATGGCTTTTACTCCCGACACCTGCTGCTTCGTGTTAATCAGTGGAGCAGCATTACGATCTTATGGGACGATCGCCAATGGGCCACATGCCCTTACGCAGTACTGGTGGCTCGGAGCAACATTTCGGCCTTTCAGCTGGACTAGTGCCTCCCCATTGGGACGGCCCTGCGGTTCTGTGCGCTTCCATGTTGCCTTTTCGTACGTGAATGTGGCTCTGTGTACCATGATGGAACAGGGCGTCACACAAGTAGTGGCTGGTCATTTCTTGCGGATGCAGCCCACAATGGTGAAATGTGTTTTGGAGTTCATGGCCTAATGGCTGTATGGGCTTGGTGATTTTGTTGTGCATTAAATTTCTATTCTGATTTTGCCCGTGTAGCGTTCTTCTTTGCAAGTGATGTGGCATATTCCTATTTGGGGAGCGATGTATTGGGAGGAGATCTGCATTGGGTTCCAGCTTCGGAGTTTAGTTGCGTGGTACTGTACTGGGCGCGTTTGCCTACGAAGCCCAGTGAGGTCAGGGATGGGGGCTGCCAATATGACTGTTTGAATGTTGTCATGCTCAGGGGCGGGGGATTGGGTTTTGTGTAACAGATGCCGGTCAGCCAGGTGGACTGGTGGAATGATGTGATTTTCGGAATATTGCTGGTCACAGGTGCCTGTGTTTGCGTGCGTTTCGGGGGGGGGGACTGTGGTCATGTCCATTGGATTGGCTTCTGTATTCGTGCCATCTGTGCCCTGCAGCTCCCATTGGCCCCTCTTGTGTTTCTTTTGTTCGTTGGCATGCATGGGTGACTTGTACATTTCACTGGTTGCATTGTGACTTCATTGCACCTACGGGGAGTTGTACTTTGTGGGCAGGGAGCGGTGTACAGGCACTCAGTGGGGCCGTTTACGGTTGATTCGCGATGCCGTACTTCTCACCATGATGGCGTTAGGTACACGTCCGCTAGGGTCGGAATTAGCGTACCCTTGCGCCATGGTGCTAATTACGGTTTGGCATGGCGCGCGCGCGCGTGTCTGGTGCAGTTAGCGTTGGCGTTCACTACGGTGTCGCTAATGGCTTCGTACTTTGCGGTGACGGGTCATAGTCGCACCGAGCGCTATTCGATGGCGGTATTGCATTTCCGCCATCGTTTTCCGAATTCCGCCAGGGTCGTAATGAGGGCCAATATCATTGTGTAAGTGGGGCGCAGCATCAGATCTACGAGAATTTGGCCTATTTTCAAATTAAAATCAATTTGTTACTCTGATCAAAAGATTAAGAAGACAGTCCTAACACTCCCAATACCTGGGTCACAAAAGGCAATCGAGACTATGGGCCTCATTACAAGGAAGGCGGTAAGGGTTAACGGTCACCGGTAATGGTACCGGTGACCATTAACCCTTACCGCCTTACTACGAGGTCCCTTTGTGGGTTGGTACTTTAACGCCTGCTGTTTAGCAGGCGTTAAAAACCAACCCGCAAAGGGACCAGGGTGCTAATTACGGTACCGCAATTTGCGGCACCGTAATTAGCGCCTTCCCCATTCCCATAGAGCCCTATGGGGCGAAAATGGGAATGGGGAAGGGCAATGGGGGAAGAGGGAATTACCGCCCTGCCAACCTTGGAAAAGGGCGGTAATTCCCCTTTCCTCCAAGGCGGTGCCGGTATTTTACCGGCAGGGACCAAGGTGCTAATAGCACCTTGGTATTAGCACCTTGGTCCTCCGCCTACCGTGTAATGAGGCCCTATGTCAGGCTCCACATGCGATTTGAAAACCCCCTTCCAGTGAGTAGAGATCACGTTCTACAGCTGAGTCGCCCCCTGGTCGCAGAGCCCCCGCCTGCCTGTTTAGCAGGCTGCGTGTTGTGGTCGGGCATCTGGCTGTGGTTATCCCTGTCTGGCTCGCCGTCTCGCTGCTGCCCTTCTGTTTTGTGAAAGTGTTTGTGTGCTGTGGGCTGGATCTCTTGCGTACAGTATGAGTTTCGTGTGGACACGTTTGATGAATGAGGTTTCATTTATTAGGAAACGCTGCTTCAGGGTAAGTTGTGGTGGCAGTAATGGACACCTCGTTGGCTACGCAAGGCCCGAAGGTTCTCTGCCTGGGTCGAGGACGTAGTCCCCCACTGAGGCCCTTTTTGGCACATGGCTTCCATCCATATTGTTATTGCAGATGGAGAAAAAAACGTTACTTATTTCGTGCTGCTTCTAAGGGAAGCAACAAAAAGACCAGCCTATAACTGTTTTATAATAATACACACAGCAGAACTTCCTTTATGTTGGCAAAAACGACCCCGCAATGTGCTTGGTGAAAGATGCCAGTTTGGTTAACAACTACAGGTGGATGCACCAGAATTAGATCGGAAATGCTGCCTGCCAGGCGTACATGGCAGCCATTGTTTACTTAATTTGTACTGCGAAGGAGAGGCGTAAAGGCTCGTATGCCACTATTTTACACCTCTGTGGTGTACTTTTTGCAGTGACGAAAATTGCCCGGATGGGACCTGTTTCCACGTGTAACAGATCCGACTCTTCCGGGAAATGTAGGCCCTGGAGGAAAATGGCTGCAAGCATGTCTGTAAAACCTCAGGAAGCTGCTTTTAAATGAGCATTTAACTTAAACAAAAGGAATAAAGCCCTCGGTAAGGTTTTTAAGCATTTCAGTGGCTCAACACCATTGAGCAGACCAGACTTCAGTCCCCCTGCCCCCGCCCACCGAAATGTTGTCCTATGATGTCTCAACCTGACTGACATACAGAGGTGTGGCCAGACAGGCCAGGACACAGATGTTAAACAGCACCTGGGCTTTGCTGTTAACAAAGGCCCTGGTTAGCACCTGCATTCATAATACACAATAGATACCTTATTTGAATACCAACAACGAGATTTCTTCCAATTTCACATCACACAAGGTGATTTAATTATAAATAGTGTTACATTTTATTGATATAATACAAAATATACAAAATAATCAAATACATTGCCATGTGTCAATATTTATTGTGCAAAAGTCAATGAAATGTACAATTATTTCATATATACTCAATCGGTTGTAGGTGAAAGGATCGAAAACAAAAGGATCGGAAAAAAAGGTCGAAAGGTCTCCCCCAAAACACTGTTTTTGGTGTAAAAAATGCTTTTTTTTCCGATACGGAAGCCAAAAAAAAAATACATTTAAAAAAAGGCATTCAACCTTTTTGTTCCAGTCCTTTTGACTCTAAACTATTGTATTCAATCCTTTTGTTTTCGATCCTTTGATTGGACACCTACTCAATCATGTTCAGTCACACCAAATCAGTCATACTCACTCATATTCACAACCTACTGGACTCAAACACCACATATATACTACAATTCACAATGGACAATTGTGAGTAAATTCGCTAATTGCATGCCCAGGAAGTGATTTGAAGGGTTGAGAGGGGACAAGAGACTGCTCATTCCAACAGCAGTCCTTAAGTGGGTGCTCCCATCAATTAATAGGGGAGCTGAAATACAAAATACACATAAACAGCTCACAGTAACTCAAATAAAAATGCTGTGTATTCGAAAACACCCTAACTTTATTCGATCATATCTAATATTGTTTGTGAATGACAGAACCAAAAGACATCTTTGTTTAAATGGTCATCTTCTGAGTACAGGACAAATGGATAGGCAAGATGTGCAGGTAAAGGGTGAGTGCTGTGCCTAAACAACGTCTAAAAGCCCAGAAAAATCACTTCACTTATAAACATTACAAAACAATTGAAATGATGTACATCCTCTTAAGAAGCCTCAACAACTGTGTGTAAAATCATACGATAAAGCCAACTGCGGCTGACTGTGGGCCAGATGGTCCATGTAGGAGCTGCTAGAGGGACTCCTACAATTGATAATGCGTTTTCATCATCCACCGGTATTAGAATCAGATTAAACAAAGATGGCCACCTATTGCTCGAATCAAGACGTTGGTGATTGTTTAGCGACTGCTGTGTTTGTATCCCCAAGATCCCTTGGCTTGCATACAAAAGTCATACAAGGACTTTTTATTATTTGATAACACACGTGTTGGATGACAGCGCCTTTTATCTGCCTTTTCAAAGGACAATGGTTTAATAATGAATCCAGGCAAAACAAGGATCCTGACGTTTACGAAGGGGAGCAAGTGCAGTGCCCACAAATAGTATCTGTAAAATACCACATTGACTCGCGCATTGAGCTTAACCTATCTGGGTTTTACCATTACGAATCAACCTTCGTCCAGGTGGTCTTATGGGTGGCTAGATAAAATGGAGGCTATGATTTGCAGGCACGTTTTGGCGATACCAAATGCCATCCCATTGGCGGCGATACGTTATGAGCTTGGTCTGTTGTCTCTTCAGGTGTGAGTTAAGTGGAAATGACTGGCTTTGTTTTGCAAAATCCTTGTATCCCGCCATGAACCTTAATACTACTATGTGCATTTTTGAAAGGAGACCAAGGGAAGTTCTGGGGTGTTGCTTCCTTTTATCGTTATTTTAAGAGAGCACTACAAATTTGTGAATGACCTTGTGGATACCCAGGATAAAGTTACATTTGCTTTGTACTATGCAGAATGGTGTTACACCATGGATCAATTCCACAATTACCTGTCCCTTTCCTACTTGTCCCATGTACATAAAAAAGGGGAATTGTGGCACCTTACTTGAACATTTGCTCTAATCGTTTCTACAAAGGTATTTTATTATGTTTTAGATTAAATGTGCTTTCAACTAGAGAAGATCTGTGTCGAGGAAAAGTGGTCAGAAGTGAGGTGTCTTACCCCTGATTCTGTAAAGATCAAAAGGAAATAGAAACCACAACACATTTGGCGCTAGATTGGACGTCTCTCATGCCAGCGAGGCTACATTGTTTTAGAAAAATGCTTTAAATGTAAATTGGGGGGACAGTGACAACATGTGGAAGAGATTAAGTGCCAACCTTACCTCAGAGGGGATAGCGGTCTCAGGCTTTTATAATCCATTGAAATGGGGAGAGAAATAGATAGGAGAGAGGATGAACTGTTATTGTCAGTTTGTCTATTTTTTAAGGTTGTTTGTATTAAAATGTATAGTTGATAGGCTTGAGAAGTTGTATAATTGCGAATTTGCACATCCCAGAATACTCAGACTCTCCTTTAAAGTAATTGTATGAGGTTCTTTTTTAAAAAATGTGTCTCGGATTTATGAATTGAGATATATGATTGTATGACACTGTTTTAGAAATGTGCACAATGTTTTGAAAAGGGTTGTTTCATAAACCACATAAAATACAAAACATATAAAAATCATCAAGCTTTCCATCTTCCATCTCAAATACCCTCTTTAAGAAGGAAAACTCTGCACCTCCTAAATGTGGTCCCTATAGTCACCGGGAGAGGTAGCTCTGGGAGTGAAGCATTGTGTCCAGTAAAGCATGCAAATGTCTAGTTGCCCACTACAGGAGATCAGCTGTAAAACGTCAATGGCATGGGAGAGACAATGACACGTATTAAGTTGAATTCAGAGAAATCAATTATTTATAAAGACCCAGCACAGGCACAATGTTCCATGGTGTTTGTGTGCTCTTTCTGTCATAAATGACATTTTAACATGTAAACTATTTTTCCCAATGGAAGCCTGATGCTGCACTTGGCTAATACACATAATTAGCATGGTAAAGCCCCTGTTCTGAGCCTCCGCAGAAATGGGAGGCACCCATCTTCCCTGCTGAGATGAAGATAACTGCTAGCCTGCACCCTTTTCCCACAACCAGATCCCCAATTTCACCTTGCTTATTCCCCCCACCCCTCACACGCCCCAGTTATCTTCTGCTTTCTCGTTCCTCACCCCTGACCGGGGCACAGGAGTGTTCCCAGCACTTCCCCAATATTGGCAAAGACTGCCATGGAAGTGATATGACACCATGTGTAGTTCCCTTCTCCCTTGTGCATGGTGGCCGTCTTGTTTTGTAGTTTTTTAAAGTTGAGAAACTGCAATCACAGTGTATCTCAACTTTAAAAAAGCAACTATTAGCATCACAGGGATTCTAATGGAAGTATACCCTGATGGGTGGGGGTATCAGCTTATCTGGTAATGCCCCAGGGTTAACATGATAGCCCTCACGTTGCTCAGGCCTGTGACTCAGCCCCAGGGCATTACCTGCCCCAGTAATGCCTGTGCCCTTCTGGTTGTATTGCTTAATTAAAATAACATGTATTACTTCAGCAGCACAATACCAAAACCCTTTTGCTACTAGAGATGCCTCCCAAGATCTACTTGACTAAATTATATTTGGCCTTCTTGCTTTGCCCAATGAATTGGGGAAAGTGAAAGTACTGTTTTCATATGCAACAGATGATATGCCAAGATGGAGTCAAGTGGATTAATCAGGGGCGAAGATGCTGAAGAGTTTCAGGTGGTCCTGTGTCACACAGTAGTCCTCTTTGGCACAATAGCATAAATGGGTGCATATGCCATGAGAGACCAATTTACTGTAGTACACAGGCAGCTGGTGGATAGTATAGAACGTTAGCACAGGAAGCTAAATGGTATGTAAACAAATGGATTTCAAATAAAGATGAACATCTGCCCACTCATTTCGACCTGTCGGAGACCAGCAATCTGGGTCCCAGATGGAGACGATGGATGAGGGATTTTGAGGTGTACATCAAGGCCATCGGGCCCCTTGAAGAAGACAACTAGCACAGCCTATTGACCCTATCCATAGGCCCCAATGTGCACGATATCGTGGATGGACTACCGACTGGGACAACGGACACCAATGCCAATCTCAAGACAGCTCTCACCGACTATTTCCCACCCCACACCAATGTGGATTACAATTGACACATGTTCCACACAACTAAGCAACAAAAAGTGGAATCAATGGACTACGCATTCGACTAAAACATTGCGATTTCAACAACTACTCGAATGACGAAGCACTAAGGTCCGAAATCATTGCAGGGTGTGAGTGCGCTGACTTTAGAAAGAGGCTGCTACAGAAACCCCGATCTGTAGAAAAGATCCTACGTCTGGCATGGTCAGACATGGCCCTGGCGCTTCAAGTGGAGGATTTGAGTGACATCAAGATCTTGCATGGAAAGGCTGAGAACGTCCAAAAACTAGAGACAATGCAACCAAGCAAAGGCAATGGAGAACCAATCTGCTACCAGTGTGGATATGAGTTTCCTCACAAAGGAAACTGCACGACTATCGGACAACAATCCTCAACGTACGGAGGGACAACCATTTCAAGGCCATGTGTTGCATGTACCGCAGTCCGGCATGAGGTGAAGGAAATGGCATCTAGACCAGCACAGGGCAGAGACAGGTGGATGCAGAGTCCCCTCGGGACTGCGAGCCAACCCTATGAGCCACCTCATCTAAAGTATAGAGACAGGAGGGAAGAAGGAAAACCACAAGAGAGAACACCAGTGTAATGGCGGTCAAGCAAAATAACGACACCCAGATCCAGAAGAAGACCCAAAAGTTGCCTGGTTGAACAGTCACAGACAGACAGCAGATCCAGTGCCTCATTGGAAGAAGACATGAGGAGAAGGGAAATACTCGAGAGAAACCACAGAAGAGAGGCTATCTCTATGCACTTGGAAATTCAACAGCAAAAGAACAAAGCCCAATACTGCTCCTCCAAGTGAATGACATGGCGGCTGAGTTTATAGTGGACACAGTAAATGTCGTAAGCGAAGAGTTTACAGCAATCTTCCTCATGCCTCACACCTACAACCATCAGAGGTAAACATCTACCCGTATGGGTCAAAATTCCGACTGCCCTGCAAAGGGTATTTCATGGCACAATGCAGATACAAAGCACAGACAAAAAATAAACCCATGTACGTTCTTTAGGCCACAATGGACAGTGGGTGCATTCTAAGCTTTAAAGCCGCCATAGACATGGGCCTCATACATGTGCTTTGCAGACTCATGGTACACACATACCTGGACCCATCCGCCAAGATAGAGCAACGGTTCCCAACTGTTCCCAACATTATTCATAGGTCTGGGCAAACTAAAAGATTGACGGATCAATTTGCACATTGATCCGTAAGTACTGCCTGTAGCCTGACACTTCCATGGCATTCTAGTGAACATAGAACGACAGGTGGAGGGAGAGCTATACAAACTACTGGATGCAGACATCATAGAACCTGCAGAAGGCCCTATGCCATGGGTATCGCCAATTGTTCCAATACCCAAAAAGGACTCACAAGATATGCGTAGACATGCCATGGCCAAATGAAACTATACTGATGGAGTGTCATCAAGCTCCGCGGATCACCAACATGGTACACCTGCTAAATGGTGCCACAATGTTTCCAAAACTGGACCTTAACAAAGGACATCATCAACTAGAACTGAGCAAGGAGTCAAGGTACATAACCATATTTGTCACACTTCTAGGGCTGTACAGATATAAATGCCCCAGTTTTGGAGTCTCCTCGGCCACACAGATTTTTCAGGCAGAGATACATAATGTCATTAAGCATATTCCCATCTGTTTAAGTTGTAGTGACGACATCCTGGTATTCGGAGAAGATCAAGAGAAACACGATAACACCCTCACAAGAGTGTGCATGACACTTGAAGAAGCTCATCTCACGCTAAATAGGGAAAAATGTGAATTCCGGAAGAACACTCTTTGTTTCTTTGGACACCTATTCTCAGCGCAGGGCATGACCCCAGAACCGGAGAAGGTGACCACCCTCACCGAGGCAGACCCACCAACAAAAGTGTCTGATCTACAATTGTTTTTATGGCTTACTAGCTATTGCACTCGGTGCATCCAGGATTTTGCATCAGTAAGTGAACCCCTGCGAGCATTGACGAAACAGCAAGCAACATTTGAGTGGTCAGGTGCATGTCAACAGGCATTTGAAACAATTTGACAATGAATAGCTGATGCCAAAAACATGGTGTATTTTAACACAGTAAGGGAGATGGAGCTGATTGTGGATGCTAGCCACATTGAGTCACATTGTCTCATACTGCAGCAGAAGTCTGTCGAGGACCGAACAAGCATACTTGCAAGCTGAAAAAGAAGACTGAGCTGTGGTCTGGGCCTGTGAGCATTTTCATCTTTGCTCTATGGAAACCTTTTAATTTACAGGAACCCTCAAGCAAAAATGCTCCCCCAGAATTGCACGGTGGGCTCGGAGACTGCAAGACTAAGGTTTCCGTATTATTCATGGCCCAGGGACGGATGACAATCCTGCTGACTTTCTATCAAGATATCCATGTAAGAACCCCATGCCTAGACCATCCATTGCAGATCAATACATACACTACATTGTGCATGTGGCCACACTCAAAGGAATTGAAATGGCACATGTTGCACAGGAAACCAAAAATGTCCAGGCCATACAAATCATTTTCAGATGCATGGAGTCAGGTCGATGGAAGCAGGCCAGGCAGGCGGGTGAGAGCACCAACCCAGATGTCCAACAAGATCTCAGAGGTCTGGTGGCTGTGAAGGAGGAGTTGGTCTGACCCGAATAAGGGCTCCTACACAAAGGGACTAAGATTCTTCAGACAATACAAAGAAAGATTCTGGAACTGGCACATGAAGGACATCATGGGATTGTGTCCACCAAGAGAATGCTATGACAGAAAGTATGGTTTCCACAGTTGGATATGCAAGTGGAAACATTGTTCCGACAATGTCCCACATGCGCAGTCATCAACCCTACCACACAACCAGAGCCATTGAGCATGACAGACCTTCCCGAAAAAGCATGGGATGAGAGAGCAGTGGATTTATTTGGGCCACTGGAAGGTGGGGAGTCCATATTTGTGGCAGTAGACAAATATTCTCGATTCCCAGATCTACAACTGGTACCCTCCACATCGGCCTGCCACACCGTACCTGCGCTGTACAGGATATTCGCCACTTACGGAATACCCAGAGTAGTAAAATCCAACATTGGACTTGTGTTCACAATCCAGGATTTTAAGACTTTTGCAGAATACATGGGTTTCACCCACAGATGGGTCACACCACTATGGCCACAGGCCAATGGAACTGTAGAGCACTTTATGAGCAACATCAAGAGAAATGTGCAGATTGCACGTATAATGGAAGAGCCTGTGGTGAAGATATTATATCAACTGCTGCATGATTATCGCAACATGCCCCACAGTACCACCGGAAAAGCACCGTCAGAAGTGATGTTTGGGCGCACCAGAATCCTGCATGTTATGACTCCTGAAGAGAAATATAGGGGAGACACTGAGAAGAGTGAGTGAGACACGAGTGCCAAGGAAACCATGAAAGAGCGAGCAGATGTGGCCAGGGGAGCTCATGAGAATGATCTGGAGGTGGGAGATGTTGTGAAAGTGTGCCAGTCCCCAACTCAGAAACACACAGCTGTTTCGACAAAGAGCCACTGAGGGTCACTCGGGTCAAAAGGTCTCTCGTCACAGCTGAAGGGGAGAGGAGAGAGGTGACCCGAAATTCCTTGCACTTCAAAAAGATGCCCGGGATCAGGATACTCCCTATGAAGGTGAGGGCGAGGATTCTAGTGAAGAGCAGGTCAGGTCAGCTCACCTGTGAGAGAGAGAGATGACCACTCGCACATAAATCTGGCGGCGAGGCCCCAGCGGACCAGGAACTGGCCCCAGAGACTCATAGAAGAAATGAACTGAGAAATAATGTTTTGTTAACAAAGGGGGCAAGGGCGACACGACATCATGTGAAGCTGGCACCTTTGTCACGTGGGAGCGGGGCAGCCCAAATCATGTGAGGAGAAAGGGCAGGGCAGTAAGAGTGAGGGACACGTAGAACAAAGGTGTGTGTTGCAACCCGCTTGTAAAGGGGGGCCCTCTGGATCCCCTCAAGCCCTCTGACATCTGTGCACTCTGCACAAGTTCATAGTCATCTTTAATACAGATTAAGAAGACCCTGGAAGCAGCACACTGAGCTCATACAATCAGCTTGCTTACATAGGCTTATTTCAATGATGCAATGTTTTCAATCAAATTCAGGATACATTTCTAATTTCTATTTATATTTGTATTTAGTTTATTTGTATAGCGCACCTGGCCCAAAGGCATCTGGGTGCATATCTTAGGTTACATAATGTTACAGTGGCATAGTGTACACAAAACAGTCAAGCATCAACAAAGAATAAGCATGTATAATACTAAAGCTAGTTACATTCAAAATAAAAAATACAGGATAATTACAGTGAATATACTTTAGAATTTACATAGAAAAGGTCATTATGTAGTGGGATTATGACCGATGAGACCAGTGGTTTGCGTGTCTTGTTCAATAAGCCACAGTTTTGCTTTGTTTTTGAAGGAATGGAAGGAAATTTCTGAGATCAGAGGGTTGGGTAGTGAGTTCCATAATTTGGAGACAAGGACCGGGAAGCTGGTCCCGTCAGCTTTCTGAAGCTTGAATCTGGGTAGGGAAAGGCAATTAGCTTGGGCAGTTCTCTGAGGGCGGCAAGAGGTATTGGGTGTGAACCGGCGCCAGATAGTTGGGAGCCTGGTTGGCAAGACATTTGTGTGTAAGAGCAAGTGATTTGAGGGAGACTCTTTGAACTACTGAGAGCCAGTGTAGGCTACGTGTGGTGTCTGATATGTGCGGATTCCTAGGAATATTCAGTGCTGCCCTGATAACGTTATTTTGAGTGACCTGAAGCCTGCTAAGATTACGTTATACCTGAGACACGCTTTACTTCCTGAGTCATTATGACCCCAAAAATATGTCACCCTATATGCACTCTTTATCTTCAAAAAGCACTATCTTTCTGGGGGGAGGTGTCTAGTACCTCTTATACACTCTAATGGTGTCCGCTTCCTTTTCTTTAATGGTGGCACAAATGGAAGCCGTGTGGGTTCTGGCGCTGTAACCCGATGTCAGGGTAGACATGAAAAACATTGTGGCTGGTTCACCAGATTGCCAGTGGAGAGAAGTAACTCCATCGAACCTTCATTGCCAGAGTGCCAGAGTGAAGCAACTTTCTGCAACTACAGTATATTTCTGCATTTCCCACATCCCCTCACAAGAAAGAGACAAAAGTGGAAGTTAAGGTACATGCAGTGGATGGGAAAGGGAGGAAAATTAGAAACCAGTGGGGGCATGGGTCAGCCATATAGTCATCACACATGTGTTCTCACCTTATGCAGGTTTACGGGATGGAAAGGGAATCTAAGAAGACTTGTGGGTTACATTTCAGCAAGGACACTGAGTAATCCCACTCCTTTTGGGTGGGTGCACGGAATATACTAACACCTAGTGTGTCCAGAGCACCTCCACTTGGGATTTGGGTGACAGATTCAATCCTGACCGGAGACAACCATCCTTCACTGTGTTCCCTCGGGAAGCAACCCATCTTAACCAGGTAAGGCATTACAGTGGCATTTAGCTGGTTATTATTAGTCCAACAAATGTCCAACAGATGTTTTTTGCTCCAATTAATTCAAGAGGGACTGTAGCATTACACATAGGTGTGAAGGAGGCATTATGGAGGCTGTCACTGTGAATTGCGAGATTACATTTTCAGATGGTGGGGAACACACTGATGGCCACCTGCACCATGCAACGTTTTCAGGCAATAAGTACATTTTGGTAATTGCAGACCATTCAGATGATTACAAAAGCAGTGTACTAGACTTTGGATCTTTAGCATGTAACCTTCTTTCACAAAATAATTGATAGAGGTATTCTAGTATTGAAGTGCAACATTATTAACATGATTACAATATATACTGGAAGTCTTCATTAGAAATTAACCATGTACAATTTCAAAAGGTTCTAGTTTACCATGTCAGTACTATTAAATACATTAATTTTTTTTTAATTTGCAGAGAATACACACCATGTGGTCTATCAAAATCTCCTTTCTTTTTGGGAAGGCACACCTTCAGATTAGAACCAATGAGCTGTTTCTTCTGTGAGCATGAAGGCAATGTTTCATTTTGAGTGCAAGCAACTGATTGGTGTGACCCAGAACATGTGTTACTGTATGCACAATCACTAATAATTAACAAACAATATAGACAAATTAAAAACACTATTGTAGACCCTGCAGCCTGGTCTTATTCCTTATAAGGTCTCCTAGAACCCCAAACCGCATCCCCTTATCATCCACCCATATGGAAAAGGTGCCATTAGTTTGATAGCACCTTTCAAATACCAGGTCTCTCCCCACCTCTGGGATGGAATCTGTTGTTTCTGTTTCTCATTTAACTTTTAGCCACAAAGAAACACACTACCCCACCTTTCAAGACATCTGTGCTTATGTTCTACTTGTGCTGCTGTCAGCAACTGCAGGGGTGGCTCTAGCAAACGTCTAACGGATAACATGACTATTTGCGTGAGAGAGAGAGCGTGCACAGAGAGAGTTAGATCACTGTATGATACACCCAGTACAGCTACTTGATATAATAATCCACTCACCCTAGTGCAAATTGTGCAGCCCAAAGTAGCGAAATTCAAAGCAGGCCTCCCTCAAATGCAGGAGGGACATTTGACCACTGGGAGCTGGTTAAAACACGTCAAAAATAGTCACATACCTGTACAGTATACTGCTCAACAAACATGAACACAAACAACATGAAAACACACGTTTAACCGTGAGTAACTTTCTAATTAAACACGTAAAACGGATCAAAGGTTCATAAACCAATCATTCAATTTGTTAATTTTTCACATGCATTTCTAAACGGGTGCCAGCTAAGCCTTTATGTATGGGCAATGTTTATTGTAAATGTATACACACAGGACCTTTCTATTATGTATTATTTTGATATACATATTTGTAGTGTTGCCTATTAGGTGGCACTTTAGTGCCATCTACAAGCCAAAACGAATGTATTAAAGTACAGTTAGGAGCAAATGGCATATGAGGTAGTATACAGGATCCTAGGATCTCTTTAAGGTAGGTTTATCAAGACTTATGATCAAACTTCGAGCTGGAAGTGGCTATCAGTGTTTTCTAAGCTGTCTTCTGAAATATAATGACTTAATTGGAGCTGTAAAGATGCTACTGGTTTAATAAAAATGTCTTAACCAGGTCTGCCTTCAGTCAGTCGAGTTATAAGCACTTTGCATTTCCTTCACTGAAGCCCTGTTAAAAAAACAAGCATTGGCAAAGCCAACAGTTGTGGCTTGTGTGTAAGTATTAGGCATTTGCCAGCCACTGTTATGATATGCCCAGGTACTGACACCATTGAGCAGCTGCTACCATGAATGGTCAGTTGTTACCACTACGGCAGGGCCTCGCAAATGACTTTTCCATGCCTACACAACAGCCCAAACGGTTGGCATTACCAATACTTGTTATTTGTAGATTGTGAAGGGTTGACTGTAATGCCGAGCTGACACATTGCCCACCATTGCAACACTGCACAAGCTGCCTCTGAATGGCACCCAATTTTCACGTGCAACTGGTGCAGAGTTAGTTTGCGAAAAGCTCTTGCAGGAGACCATGGATTATGGAGTGTTTCTCAACCCACACCACTCCTAAACCTTCATCTGCTTACATGTGTCAACACATCAGTTGCAAACGGAATAGGCAAGGGAACACACTCGGCCACTTCTCAAATCCCAGTGCCATTCTCTTCAGAAAAAAGTACATTTCTAGTGTTCAGCCCACAGACGGAAGGTGGGAAACACGGCCACTGTAAACTATATCAGCGACTGCAAAATGTCCCACTAGTGTTGCTTAGCGTAGGAAGAAAGAGAAATTCAAAGTGGACACGTTGCATAAACACTTTGTCTCTCAGTACCATTGCTAAGAGACAAAGGATGTAATGTACACCTTTATTTCATGCAAAATGCATTTATACAGGAAATCATTATTCTATTTATTTAGTAACTGTTGCATGTGAATGATTTACTTGCTTACCAGGTCCTGCACCAATTAGCTAGCTGTCAAGTCTGCATCTGAAGAGCATTCTCACATAGCATTCAGCTAAGCAGACTGGGAACAGCAAACATGTTCACACCGTTACAATTGAATACACCCATTGTAGTATTTAACACAAAACAGTCCCATTTCAAACAATCGCTGCAAGCCACAGCAAGTATTAAAGGCACACAAAGAAGACCAAACCATGTAGACCTGTGTCACACTTTGGAAATCCACTAGATCAGGGGTCTGCAGCCTGTGGTTCTCCACATGTTTTGGACTTCAACTCCCATGACCCTGCACCATTGATTATACTGGCGACAGCGTATGCAAGCTGTAGTCCAAAACATAAGCAGAGCATTAGGTTCCAGACTGGAACTGGATTGACTGCAGAGGCAGCCAATTTAAATTAAGGCACACACGGAAGGTCCGCCTTTCAACAAATCAAAAACCCTTATAAAAATCACTAATATAGATATACTTACAATTTGCCATCGGTCCCCTAATTAGACCATTGTATTTCCACTATGTAATGTATGGCTCACATTATCACAATCCAAGGTAACGCATATTTACAGAAGAAACTGTATTTCACTCCCTGCAAAACGAAATCTATTGTTATTTTAAAGCACACTTGTGCAAGAATATAATCCTAGAAAATTGGCAAATATGCAATTTTATAGGGTTCTAACATGTGAGCCAATTACTGAACATATATAAATATATAAATCACTAATCTATTGTAAAATAAACAATCTACCTGAATTAATTTTCCTACTTCACAATTTCTCTATTTCTAACTATATCACAAATTCACAAATTCAAGGTCACTTCTATAATTCAACTATCTCTATGATGCTCCCAAAAAACGAAAACAACTTGTATACTGTACTGGGTCCATACAACAGGGACCATCCAATTCAAACACTGATGCAACTTCACACACATCTGTGATCTTTGGCATAACTTGTTTTGTACAATGCATATGTGTGCTGATATCAGTGGTGGCATCTACTTAGTGCCCTGGACAGAGCTACTATTTTGTAAGATCTTTAGTGGATTCCATTATAGGCATTGCTAGGGTGAATCAGCTGGTCCCACCCTGCAATTCTGGGACAAGAAACAGCCTGTATTTGGAGTTAAAACTCTAATTTATTTAAATAAAACAAAACCAAAGTTGGTCCCCACACCTTATGCTGGGGAAATCACCACAGTAAAATATATGTACATTGGTAGCTGTTTTATAGAAATAAGAATTGGCCTGCTTGTGAAAATATCACCAAGATGTAGTGAACAAATACAGTCATTCAATGAATCAAGTAATTGTATTTCAGAATATTTATAAACCTGCATTTTCTAATAACAAGAAACCGTTCAAAATTCCTTTCCCTCCACTTCTCGTTCAGTATGTTTAAATACTTCACACAGCATATACATACAACTGATTTTCTTTTAAAAATAACAGATTTCAAAAAATATTTCATTTTCTCCAATATCAATGACATATATTGGTACAAGAGAAAGATTACATAACAAAGCACATTTGCTAGATATTTCCAATTATTTATTTATTTATTACATTTATAATACACCCAAACCCTGAGGCATCACGGCGTAGTTACAGACATATTGATTATGATTGGGTAATATACACAGTGCATTCATTTGCAAAACAATTACACAAAAAGTTTCATATTTTGGGAGCATTAGTTAGTACAGTGCTTCCATGTACAATGTATTGTGATTGGTTTCTAGCATATACTTGTAAATGAAATTGAAGCTCTGTTGGGTCGCATCCCAATGTTGTTTATATGGAAGCTGTGATATCAATTAAGAATGCACAGAATATTGATTTGTCTACACTATTTATTCTCCCAAGATTATGATTTTCTGAAAGGGCAACAACTAACCCCAATTGTCTCGGGTCATTTGGGTTTATCTAATTCAGGATAGTTGCACTTCAGCACAATGGGCCTCATTCCAAGTTTGGGAGAACAGGGAAAAAGGTGGCGGCAATTCTGTCACCACCACCTTTTGTTGTTAACAAAATTACAGCTGTTTTTCCTGCACAGCAAAATTATAATTTTTCGCAGATTTACCGCTGGCAGAATTACTGCACGATAAATGTGCTGCTTTTTGGAAAATAAGTGGCAGACTTACCTCCAGCTTGTTGCTAGATGTACATCCTCCACTTTACCTCCAATAAACAGTGAATTTACCATGCAGTAATTCCACCAGTGGTATGCACAAAAAAGCTTGCAGCACTATGGACTCCAGAAATGGGGAATAACATCGGCTTGCCAACACTTGTAATTACATGATGAACCCACAGGACCAAGTGGTGGAAACGGTAATAGATTCTGGTGGTAATTCAGCAGATTTACCAGCAAATTATGATCAAACGCAGAATGAGGCCTAATGTCATTAGTGAGATTTCACTGTTCATTTTAAATTGCATTTTTCCTATAAAAAAGGCCCATCTAATCTCCCTTTCATCCCAATATTAAATATCTGTGGTTTTCACAGGTCAGAAATTACCAATCACACATGGAAATGTCCAGGTCTTATGTCCTTTCACACATCCAAAATCAGACTGCATCTGTGAAAATTGTTGGGTTCAATTTGTTTAGCTATGATTTACAAAAGGCTGCACTCTCTGTATCAGGACATGCTATCGGTTCTACACTGTGGACATGCTATTGGTTCTACACTGTGCACACAGCACATAGAAAGATAGAACATTCAGTTTATCATTTAAATGTAATCTCTCTGTGTTTTGAATACTGTGAACGCAGCATACATTTCACACAAGCAAGTACAACATCTTATTCCCATTGCGCTGGTGATAGTTTATGAGCCACTGCGCTCAGTAAATAGGAAACATTTCATTTGCTCTACAATAAACCAGATTTCACTTGGCTTTAAATATAGTGAGGAAGCAATAATAATAATAATAATAATTTAGCATTTATATAGCGCTACGTACCCTCAGGAATCTGAGCGCTGCTTATTATTACCCACGGTGTATGGTGCTTATTTATCAACCTCGGAAGGATGAAAGGCTGAGTTTGGCCCTGTCGGGATTCAAACCTGCATCAGCAGGCTCTTCACAGATGTCAAAGCGAGTGCTCTACTCGCTGTGCTATCGGACTGGCTATAAATGCAATGTTGCATTTCACATAGAAATGTTACAGCATTCGACTTGGGATAATTTTGACTACTGGCATTCCCTTCGCAGTTCCTCCCACTTCATAGAGTTAGAAGGGATATTATTCTAGGGCACATCAGAGAAATTGAATAGCCACTTTTAAATCATTTTTAAAGGCACAGAGCCAGCATGGACCTAAAGTAATCTCCCTGTCAGCTAGGCACATCTGGTTTGGTTTTACATTGCTCTAGGAATTCAGGTCTGCCTGAGGTAAAATCTGCTTCACACTTCTTAATGGACAAGGCCCATTCACCTCCAGATATTATCCAAGCTCATCCATTTGGGATGGGGTTCCCCTTTCAGCACCCTTCAGAATCCTAGCTCTTCTCCCCATTTCATGTGTATTTCTCCTTGTATTATTAATACCGGCATCACACTTTTCAATTGGTCAAGTCTTTCAAATGGCTAGCTTAACAGGAAGACAATCCCATAGAATACACCCTTCTTTTTAATAGATCTGAATATTTCAACTTAAACATGGATGAAATATGGATTTGTGTATACCCAAGATCCTCACGAATTTAGGGACCGGCTGCATGAATTTGCAAGATGAAATGTGAGGAAGTTAAGTATTTCAGAGCATCTTTTCTTTTGGCACTGAGTCATATTGTTGTTGAGTTTGTCAAAATGATTATTTACATTTAAAAAAGAATTAAAATGCACATTTGCTTTTGACGAAGGTCATGAGTTATATTTTGGGAATTGACTTGTGGGCCTGTTCGAGCATGTGCTTTTCACTTCAAGAGTACCTGCTTGATTCATGAATCAGGATCCATATTTTAGGCACCCATGCCAAATAAACTAAGAAAACAGTATGTTATAATGTTCAGTTTGTGGTGATCACATGTATGAGGCGTTGTGTGTTTGTAGGTTTATGTTTTATGTTTCTCTGCATGCCTAATGTTTTCTAGTTTTGGATGACTCATTAGGTGTCACTATGATTTATTCTTCTTTTGAAATTACTGATATCTTCAGTGTCATGAGTTCAAATGTTGTGTACTTAGGAAGTGGGGTGAGTTTATGCAAGAGTTTTGATATGTGATTATTAAACACCAAATCAAATGGGTAGCCTTCTCGCATAACCTATGAAGGAGACCAAGTTGACCTTGTGTTTCAATAGAATCGGAGGGCGGGAGGGTGGATACCAGGAGTAGTCTACTCCCATTCTGGCACACTGGTCTCTGAAGGCTAGAAGTGGAGCACCAGTCGTGTGCAGGGGATTGCTTTCTTCAACTCTTAGATTCCAGATTTTCTCCCCAATGGACTCATCCTTTGTATGGGGACCATTCATGCATAATCTGGGAGTGCAAAATGTGTGCAAGAGGTAGTGTGATGCAAATGTATTGACTGTGAAGGCAGTCTTTCAGGCATTGAAGAATTTCCTGTAGAACAAGAGTGATGGCTGGAGGGTTTTAAATAAATGAAAACAACTGGCAAAGCTCTGGGAAACCCTTGAGACAATGGGCCTCATTACACGGATGGCGGTAAGGGTTTACCGGTACCGGTATTTTAACGGTACCGGTAAATCCTTACCGCCTTACTACGAGGTCCCTTTGCGGGTTGGGGAATTTAATGCCTGCTTCTTGCAGGCGGTAAAAACCAACCTGCAAAGGGACCAGGGAGCTAATTATGGTACCGCAATTTGCGGTACCGTAATTAGCGCCTTCCCCATTCCCATAGAGCCCTATGGGGCAAAAATGGGAATGGGGAAGGGCAATGGTGGAAGGGGGAATTACCGCCCGCCCAACCTTGGAACAGGGCGGTAATTCCCCTTTCCACCAAGGCGGTGCCGGTATTTTACCTGCATGAACCATGGCGCTAATAGCGCCATGGTTCACCGCCATCCGTGTAATGAGGCCCAATATGTTTCCAGCCTGCAATGTCTGTGGTTGCTTGTCTTCCCATGCAGAAGGTGTATGACCTAGCTGTTCGGGTTGGACTGCCCCTAGTGAGGTAGAATCAATATGGTCTTTCACTTTCTCTAGTGGCATGAAAGGCTTTAAAAAAAATTCTGGCAGGTTTCCCAGACCAATGTTAGAGGTTAAAATTCATTCTAGCCAAAGAAGGTATTGTCGGAGACAACCCTGCCTCAACTAACAGAGGAAGAAAATTATGCACTGGGGGGCGAGATAACAGCACAGGAGGTCAGAGACGCAATAACCAGCCTACCGACAAATGAAACCCCTGGACCTGATGGCCTGGGTGGTGAATTTTATAAAATCTTCCATACACAGCTACTGGAGCCATTAATAAAACTCTTTAATGTTATCAGAGAAGAGGGCATGGTCACCCCAGACATGGGTAGATCCATGACCCTGCTAATACCGAAACCAGGGCGGGATCCCTAGATTGTGCTAACTAACGGCCCATAGCACTGTTGAACTCAGATGCTAAGCTTTACGATAAGATTGTGGCAACTAGGCTGGGGAAGGTCCTCCCTCAAATCATACACGCTGACCAAACTGGGTTCATTACAGGTAGACATACTCAGGATAATGTGAGACGGGCCTTAAACATCATCGAGCTAGGCACCAGAACGGGTCAGCGCTTCTCGGTGTCTGCGTTGGATGCCAGCAGAGCGTTTGACAGTATCCAACTGAAGATGGTGATAGAGAAGTTTGGATGTGGGCCACATTTTAGTAATATGGTATTGGCAAACTTCCGGATCCCATCTACGAACCTTTTGGTCAATGGGCTAAGCGCCTCCCAGATCAATATACAGATAGGCACTATGAAGGGCTGCCCCTTATCCCCCTTAATTATCGCTATGGCAATGGAGCCATTTACAGCACAAATCAGACAAGATCAAAATATAGAGGGGGTAAAATGCAGGGGAACCAGACATAAAATTACATTATATGCATATGATGTCATGCTCTTCATGTCAAATACTGCCTAGAAGATGCAAGAGTTTGCTGGGGTCTCAGGGTTCCACATAAACTACAAAAAATCAAAGGCTCTGAATATAACAGAGGAACAGGAGGTGATCACTGAGCTCAAACTGTCACTCCCACTACTCTGGGAAAAGGAATCGCTAGAATACCTGGGTGTCTGCTTAACTGGGAAAATTAGTGATTTATACGAGGTAAAATATTAAACCTCTATGGAAACAACTGCAAGAAGACCTGCGCAGATGGGATAACCAAGAGCTGTCTTGGTTTGCTAGAATAGCAGCATTGATAATGACCCTACTCCCCCGTATGGTCTACACCTTTAGCTCCCTCAGAGTAGAGATCCTGCCCCGGGTTTCTAAAACTTTGCAATCAGCTATATCTGCCTATGAGTGGAAGGGTAAAAGGACAAGAATTCAGAAGAAAATTATGATGCAACCCCCCCCTCCCTTCTTGGGGGTCCGGGATTACCAGACATAGAGAGATATATTGGGCGGCACATATAGCACCTATGCTACACTGGGCGGTACAAGACACCAATCTGGTCTGGCTCCAAATAGAACAGGAGGTCACTACGCTCCCTCTGAAAACACTACATACCTTTCCACCGCACAAACGCCAGGTAAGGGGAAAACTGCTTGAAGCTACTAGGGTGGCGATCAATAGTTGGGACAATGAGTTAAGAAAGAGGAACATTCACCGTGGGCTGAGCCCACACTCTCCAATAGCATACAACCCCGAATTTACCCCTGGACTTCAGGTAAAATTCTGGGAAGGTTGGGTAGCTGCAGAAACTCTGATCGTGGCTGACATGTACCGGGATGGGGAACCACTGTCCTTTGCGGAATGCAAACAAAAATGTCTTATTGGGGAAAATGAAAGATACATATATACTCAGTTAAGGCATTGGATTACACACCGACTGTCAAAAGAGCCGCTAATTGACCCCTGATAGGCCTTGAACTGACACTACAGGAGGGTTCTGCTAGGAGAGAAATCTCTAGGCTCTACAAATTATTGGACAATGCCCTACCAGACGATGTCCTACAGTATAAAACGAGCTGGGAAAAGGACCTAGGGGAAACTATTATGGTGGCGGAATGGGGGCGATATGGGCGAGAGCACATAAAAGCTCTAGAAGTGCGGCAATAAAAGAATTGGCCTACAAGGTTTGTTACCAATGGTACATGCCCCCCAGCAGACTGCACAAGATAAACTCTAAATATTCCTACTCTGCTGGAGGGAATGTGGGGAAAGAGGGGACTTTTACCACATGTGGTGGACTTGCCCTAAGGCAGTGATATTCTAGAAAGAGGTGCTGGGACACATAAAAGCAATGACAGGAATCACTGTGCCATATGACCCGAAAGTCGTCTTTCTGGGAGCGGTAGCTAAAAATACATATGCGACAAGGGGGCACAATGCCACGCTTATCACGCACCTACTCTCGGCTGCAAGACTGACACTGGCCCAGGGATGGAAAACGGTACAGGGCCCAATAATTGCGTGGTGGTGGATAAAAATATGGGGAATTATGGCAATGGAGAAGATTTGCGTGCTGCAGTCTGGCAGATATCTCAAATTCCTGGCAATTTGGGAACCCTTTCGGGAAATGGTAAAGGATAAAGAACCTCACTACTACAGACCCAGGATACTTAGAAATGCTGACACCTGCTAAAACATTAAATGAGCTCAAGCTAGATGGACTAAGAAATCCAGCACACCTCAGTTACAAACAAACTCAGAACTGTACAAGTTGGGGAAAAGGGGTTGGGGGCGGATTTTGGGTTGGGGGTTTTGAAAAGTTAAACCCTGCAGAGCCAGCAGAGACACTTTATGAGACTCCAAAGGGACTGTGAGTTATTGTTGAAATATAACTGTTCATGAATGTTTCCTAATGGTTGTTCTCGGTAGGATTCTGCGTAATAAATAAACCATGTTAAAAAAAATCATTCTAGTCAGTGTGGGGGTCTGCGGCCTCTGGCTCTCCAGATATTTTGGACTATGACCAGGCTTGAACTGACCTATAGGGCAATGGCCGAACCAAAACTGCAAAATGCTAGTGCGGGCCAGTATTTTTTGGTCAAAGTGGGCCACTTTCTTGGCCCATAAGGGCCACTTTGATAATTTACTTCACCATGCGCCGAGTAGTTTTGACCAATGTTACTGAATTATTTATTTTTTTAAATGCACAATTTGCATCACATTTTATCAAAGACCTCGCCCTTGTGTACTATTCAAACAGTCTGTCACAAAAGGAATGTATTGCCATTTGCAATGGTGGGCCACTTTTTCATTGGTGCCGAGACAATTTTATGCCCCAGTCCGACCCTGCCAGTCTATGACTACCATGGTTCCACACCATTGCCTAGACTGGCTAGTGTTGTTGGGAGTGGTAGTACAAAGCATCTGGAGAGCCAAGGGTTGCAGACCCCTGCATCACTGTTTGGCCACATAGTTCTCTTCCTGACAGTGAACACCACTGCTGTGCTTTGCCTGTGCAATTTCTATTGAGTTTTTCCTTTTGTAGGCCATGTAGCGGCAGAGTCGACATTTAGGAGGACCCCCTCAGCAGGCAGGACTATGGTCCATATAAAAATCTGGAGAATCAGATCTTTACCTTGTTTGCCACAAGGAAGAGCAAGAACGTTCCTCTGTTCTCTTCATGGAAAGGTCTGAATAATGACTCGCTGAGCAAACCGTTCCTTTTGCAATGAGTGTGTAAGGCCCTTTGGGTGATGTCCTCTGCCTCTGATTGTGAAAGTGGCTCACATGCTGGCGACTAAGGCACTGCCGCTCGATCATAATAGCACCATAGTGACCAGGGAGAGCTTGGTTTTTAGACTTATAGCTGTTCAAACACACTCTTCAAACACAACTATAAAGCACAGAGGTGAGGTCTAGTTCTGCCCTCTTTCCTAAATCTCTTTGCTTAGTGGCCTGGTCGTAGAGAAGTTAAATTAAGGTAGTCTAAGCCTTATAAAACAATTGTTGGGCGTCTTAATGGCGACAAGTACGCAGTCTTTCAGGTAACATGTAAACAGACAAGATATTGCCACTGTCACTTGAGAAGGGCCTCAACTCTCCAGAGAGTACTGTGGACCAGGCACTGCCTTTTATACCATACTTGCCAGTATCATTCCTAAAACCGGACCCCTGCGGTCCAGATGTAATGGTAAACTGGGATTCTACATTCTGATACGTTTTTTTCACTCTGTATTCATTGGTATAAGCTCTTCCCTTGTTTGTCCTTCCCACATTTGCATTTGTATGTATTTCAATGTTCCCTATGCTATGCCTCGCCTATGCCTGACAAAACCGTGCCCTATGTCTGACCAGCTTTTAGCAGCCATTCTATCCATGTGGGAGGGATGCGGGGTAGTGGCACAAAGCAACAGCTAGATTCAGAACGGGACTACATTCAAAATGACAGTTAATTAAGAAGTTACAGGTCTACAGGCATATCTATGTGGGAAGGAATGCAAGGTAAGTGGTCCAATGCAGCAGCTAGATTCAAAATGGGGCTAGATTAAAAACTACAGTTCACTTTTAGCATTACTGACCTATAGCCCTTTCCCTGTTGGAAAGGGTGCAGGGAGGGGCAGAAAGCAGTGGCAGATTACAGGCTCACAACAGTATAAAAAGGTATTAAAATCTACGCCACTTACCTGAATGATGCAGCAGACAGAGTCATGGTTTGGCAGGGGCACCCAGAGTGAACAGGCAAACAGGTGATGAAGGTGCCCAGGGAGAAGCCATTTGTCTGGGCTGTTTGCCTGAGTCCTTTGCCTGAGCATTTTGCCTGCACCCTTTGCTTGAGTCCTTTGCCTGAGCCAGGCTGCCTGGGGGGGTTTGCTTAGGGAGTTGTTAGCCTGAGTCAGCTGACCCTGTCTCTAGGCGAACCACAGGGTTGGGGGGCAGGCAAGGGGAGAAGGGCCCCCCAAAAAACACTGGAGCATTGGAATCGAGGGATGGTGCAGAAGGAAGTCAATTCCCTGGATCTCACCTGGTTTATTCTTCTCTTCTACAAGCCTCTTGCAGCTGCAAATCGTGAAGCTACTGTGAGAAAGGTGTAGATGACTATATACCTCTTGGGGAATACTTGGTGCCATATAATGGATTAAATGACAGGGAAAGGGAGTAATAACTAGCTTTCTGGGTGCATAGGGATAGAAAAGAACCCCAGTGTAACATAGTGAAGTGTGAAGCAATATGTGGAATGCCGGATATAATGGTAGCTGGATTGGGCACCACTGGAAGAGCAGAGGTAGCTATTTCAATTGCAGCTCTTGGATCCTGATCAAATGTGTGCTCTCCTGCCTTCTTAACTGGCACCATTGGTGTGCTACAGAGGCTGGTTGCATGCAGTTTAGTCCCTTCCTTCAGCAGCAATTCATTTACTGGTGCTATGCCTTCTTCAGCTTCTGCTCACAAAGGGTATTAAGGAATATTATGTGGTAGTTTCTTTTGCTTTGATACATCTTGATCTTAACAGGTTCTGAATTTGTAAAGCAGCCTACCTCATTGTGTAATCACAGGGTCTAAGGAACTGCACTAATCTTGCAAGTATGTGGACCAGCTAGTATTTTGTTTCTGTTCCAGTTAATATTGGACATATAAAGTGCCCAGGACTTCTTCAGTGTTTCTACTGGGAATATTCAAGAGCACTCCATCCAGAGTAGAATAGATGGTGCAGTTTAACTTGCACAATAAGTCTCTCCCCCACAGGTTAACGGTTAACGGGTGCTGAATGGGTAAGGATGGCCTTTTACCTGCATGACCTAGACTTTATTGTGATCACAGAAACATGGCTAAATACAGCTTCTCTAGCATTAGCTAGCCCAGAGAACTACTCCATGTTATGCTCAGATAGGGAGGGCAATACCTCAAAGGGAGGAGGAATCGCTATCATTAACAAAACTGCACTTGATCTATGAATAACAAATGCCACCTACCATCAGCGGAACTACTATCGGTGAAATTAGCCACATCCTCAACATCTACCATCACTTTACACCTGATCTACCGACCCCCAGGACCAACTTCCACATTCGAAAATGACATTTCACATCTGTTATCTACAAATACCAAAAGAATCTCCCAAGTCATTATATTAGAAGACTTCAATCTAGGCCTTCATGACCCAAAAGATACCAAAGCTACTTCCCTTAAGGACACCATATCTGAGTTAGGATTTTCATACTGTATCAGCAACCCACTCACAACAAAGGAAGAATAGACTGGTTAGCAGACCACAACTGTAACATCAACATACTCGCTAACTCACCATGTGCATGGACCGATCATCACCTAATCACCTTCACCATCAATAAGATAGCACGCACCACCTTACAAACACAAGCGCCTGCCATGATGGCGAGAAGCAAACGGAACCTCACACTTGAGAACCTATTGCCCCTGCTTAAACCCATCACCCATCTAGACAACCGGCATTCAGACCCTTCTACTCTAGTGAACATTTACAATGACACTATACTCAATGCCTTCAATGCCTTAGCTCCACTTAAACTCCAAAAATCCAAACCTCACGCTCACATTAATAAATGGTACACCCCCCAACTCAAAAATCTAAGGAAAATAAAAAGAACAGCAGAATCCACTTGGAGAAAATCACCATCAGAGTCAAACAAAGTCGACTTCACAGACGCCTCAACTATCTACAAGGCAGCTATCGTCCAGGCTAAAAAAGATCATTTCAATGACTGTATAGCTAAAGCTACATCTAGTACTAAGGAATTATTCAATATACTGTAAGGACTAGAAACTCCTGCCCCTGAACCCGACACCTGCACCAAAGATATTTCTTGGTGCTCGAACATTCACAAGGCGCTCCAAGATAAAATCAGCTTACTCCTAGACAAAATCCAATAAAAAACGAATTATTGATACTGCCGGCCATCAAGCCATACCGTCTCACCCAGTAATGAATATACCGCAATTTACCTTCAAACCTCTCTCCATTAAAGAAGATGAATCAATCATACTCAAACCTAAACCATCTAAGTGCCAGGATAACATGTGTCCCGCCCCGCTCATCAAAGAAGCAGCCGCGGAACTTGCACCATTCATTACCTCATTCATTAACGCCTCATTTAACACAAATCCTGCACCTAATAATCTTAAAGATGCCTGGGTACTCCCCCTACTAAAAAAAACTCCCTTGACCCCAATAACCCATCTAACTAGAGGCCCATCACTACAGTCCCTTTTCTATTGAAAATTCTGGACCGGGCAGCTTATCTCCAGATAGAGCAACATCTGGAATCAAACAATCTGCTAGGACTAAGACAGTCAGGATTCAGAACTAGACACAGGACAGAGACAGCACTCATTGATTTGAAATCCCAAATTCAGATTTTAAAAGACAAGGGCAAATCAGCCCTACTTCTACTACTCGACCTTTCTGCGGCTTGGTGAACCATAAAATCCTATATACACACCTGTCATCTGCCGCACACTTCTGGGACCAAGCTAATGCGTGGATTGAATCCTTCCTTAGCAACAGGTCCATGAGAGTCTTCTCCCCTTCACCCTCCTCTACAGCTTCCCCTGTGACTTGCGGGGTACCACAAGGATCGTGCGTCTCTACACTAATTATGCAGATGATAGCCAGATACTCATTCCTATCAATGGTGACCACATTGCAGACAGTAAGACACTAAATGACATTTATAGTACCATACAAATCTGGATGGCGAAGCACGGTCTTTGTCTTAACAACGATAAGACCGAGCTACTCCTTCTGGCCTCTCCCACCAAACTGAACAAGCTAGGGCCTTTGTTCTCATCTTTTAACATTGATGGAAACATCATAAAAGTAGCAAAGGATGTAAAAACATTAGGAATCTACATTGATTCTGCCGTCACATTTACTAGACAAACCAATGCCCTAGCCTCATCTACGGTATTGACCTGCAAACTCATCACAGCCTGCCAACCCTACCTAACACCGGCTCACTGCACCTCAGTAGCAAGAGCATTAGTTTTATCTAAACTTGACTACTGTAATGCACTTTACTTAGGCACATCTCAGCAGAACATCAACAAAATGCAAATCATGCAAAATAATGCCGTCAGAGCGGCTTGTAACACCACCCGAAAGCATCACATCACATCCACCAGACAAGCAATGAAGTGGCTCAATATTAGGCAAAGGATGGATCTTAAGTCACTTTCACTCACTCATAAGTGCCTCTATAACCAAGCACCAACCTACCTAGTGGACACTTTTTCACGCCACAACCTGATGCAACCCATCAGAACTGCCCAGCACATAGTGTCTCTGTCCCACGTTTTAAACAACAACTGGCAGGCGGAGTCAGCTTCCCACTCCTTGCGGCTAAGAAGTGGAATAATCTCCCCATCCACATCAGAGAAGAACCCTCATTAGCACAATTCTGCTCAAAGGGAAAAAGTTGGTTCGAGGTACAAGACAACAACCAGTCAACTCATGCAAACTAACCTACCTAACCTCCTTTCAGTACTGTAAATACCTGCCTCTATCTCTTTACCTATTCCTCACCTACACTGTCAGCACACCCTATTACACGTAAGGATCATTCCTCTGCACTTGTTGCGCATTCTTGCTTACCTAGTCATGTACGCTTATCATGTGAATTGATGACTGTTTTCTGACTATAAACATTGTTAATGACACACCCCCTCAGGATCATTGTGATATTGTAACTTCATGCCTATGCAATTTGATCTGTTGTATATACATAGATGGCATGGATGGCCTCACACGGTCTATGCCTGAATGATGACAAGACGGAACTCCTTATTCTAGGCTCTGCTCACTATCTCAACAAGCTGGACCACAAATACTCTTCGTTCATAATTGACGATAACAAGATTAAGGTAACTAAGGAGGTTAAAACCCTCGGATTCTATCTAGATTCCACCCTTACCTTCAACAAACAAGTGAATGCAATGGCCTCTACCACCTCATACACTTGCAAACAAAGCCAAACCTTTTCTCTCCCCCACCAACTGTACCACCTTGGCCAGGGCGCTGATCCTGTCCAAGTTGGACTATTGTAACACTCTATATGTAGGTTGTAACAAATATATCACAAACAAAATTGAAATCCTCCAAAATAATGCCCTTAGAGCGGCCCTCAGTATCCCGAAGAAAGCCCATATCTCTGATTCCAGAAGATCTGTCAATTGGCTATCCACCAAGGACAAGATGTTCCTTAAATCGGTGTCTCTGTTTCATAAATGCCTCCACCAAGCAGCCCCTCAATACCTCATCTCCAGATTTACTAGACTCTCGCCCCTCGAGAACGGCCAATTCTAACCTTCTTCTGGTGCCCAGGTTTAATGGTACTATGTCTGGAGGCAACAGCTTTCCAGTAAAAGCAGCGAAATTCTGGAACTCCCTTCCTCCTACCTGCAGGGAGGACCTACCCTACCTACAGTTCAGAGCCAGGACTATCCACTGGCTCAAAACACTTGACTCATAACGACCTTGCCAATGCCCGGATGATTCACGTGGCTCCTTACCTCATTGAATGTAAATATGTATATAGTATTGTCTATAGTGTATATGTTCTACCCTTTCGACTGGGCACTGTAACCGCAGCTGGACCTCACCCTACTGTATGTAACTAAGTTTTGAAACCCTCTTGCTGCCTTTGCGCCTGGCTACCCTTGGGTTAGGTGCGCATTATAAATAAATACAAATACAAATACCTGTATAGTCCTTATCTATGAAACCTGTAATTTCACAATGCCTACTGTATATTCTATAATTTCTGTAACTTGTGAGACTAGCGCCCAGCTGCCTCAGGGCTTGGTTGCGCATTACAAATAAATAAATACAAATAAATACAAATACAAATGGGCAAAGTATGTTTTCCAGTGATTGGGCCTAGAGAGTCTGTTGCTAGTTCAGAAACTGTATGGAACTGGAGTATTGGCAATGGCCACACACTCTTTACCATCTTACTGGACAAAGGGATGTCCAGGAAGCAGTCAGATAAATAGCAGATGAATGGCTCCTTTTTCTACTAAATTGGAAATTGCTTGCCCACACTGCACATGACCCATCCTGATATATAGATGTTAAAGGGTATGTAGTGATGTCTTCTCTCTGGCTAGGTCAGTAGTACTAGTAGTGGAGGTGGGCTTGCCGATTCAGCATGAATTTCAAACCATTGGGGCTGTGGAAGGTGCCCTATCCAAGAGGGGGGGGCTATTATGCCGCTGGCGTATCTGCATGCACTCATTCCTCCAATGTCCTAACTGCTTGTAGTATTTCCAAGCCATATAATATACACATTCCCTGGGCTGACCTGGTTGGTTCCTCATGTTGTATTTGTGTTCTTTTGATGTGTTACTTGTAGCTACATTTTGAGTGCAGTCCCCATGTACAATTCAGCCACTTTTTTAGGATAGCCAAAGTTCAATATTTTGAGTATTCCTTCTGTGTAAAACCTAGCTACTGTGTTGAATTCAGTTGTTTTTGATTATACCAACAGTGTAATATCTAGCCACATGTTGGGTATAGCCACTGTGTTGCCTTTTGCTTCACTTATAATTTGGCCACTGGGTCAAATTTAGCTGCATTTTAAATATAGCATGGTGTTATATAGCTGTGCCTTGATTTTGCCACTGACTTAAATTCAGCTGCTTTCTGAATATAGCCTCTGCCTCTAACCTAGCCGCATTTGTGGGTATAGCCGATGAGTTGAACATAACAGCGCTTTAATTTTGCCTCGTAGTTAAATTCAGCAGCATTGTGAGTATGGCCCTGTGTTAAATCTAGATGCATTTACGAGTACAGCCACTGTGTAATATCTAGCTGCATTCGAGTTAGTGGAGTAGAATCTAGCCTCACTTGATACTTGCCCCCTTTAAATCTTGCTTCCTTGAGTATATCTACTGTTATATTAAATGCATTTTTTAACACATCCGCTGTCCTATTTACCTGCTTTTTTTTGTTTAGCCACAGTATATTTAGCTGCATTTTTCAGTTCAAGTGTCATATTTAGCTGCATTTAGTACATCCTCAGTGTCAGATTTAACAGTATTTTTGTGTTTAGTGCCTGTTATATTTAGCTGCATTTATTAGTTCATCATCTGTGTCATATTTAGCTGCATTTTGGAGTACATCCACTGTGCCATATTTAGCTGTATTTTTTGCACATCCACTGTGTCATATTTAGCAGCATTTCTGAGTACATCCTCTGTCATATTTAGCTGCTTTTTGGTGTAAACACAGTTATATCGAGCTGCATTTTGAGTACATCCACCGTGTCATATAAAGCAGCGTTGTTTTAGTATAGCTTCTATGTTATAGTTAGCTGCAATTTTGAGTACATTGAGTGTCAATTAGCTGCAATTTTGAGTACATCTAATAATTTAGCTGCATTTTTCAGTACATCCACTTTGTAACATTTAACTGGATCTTGAGTTTAGCCACTGAGTAGAATCTAACCTCACTTCACACTCGCCCCTTTTCTAAACCTAGCTACCTTGAATATAGCCACTGTTATATTTAGCTGCATTCTTGAGTGCATCCGCTGTGTCATATTGAGTTGCATTCTGAGTATAGGCACTGTTATATTTAGCTGCATTTCTCAGTATAGCCACAGCGTTCTATTGAGGTGCATTTTAGAGTACATCCACTGTGTCGTAGCTAGCTGCATCTTTTATTTGATTGCCACTGAGTTTAATTCAGCCGTATTTTGAATATAGCCACTGTTTAGAATTTAGCCGGGCTCTGAATTCGCCCCCTTTTAAATTCAGCAGCATCTACGAAACGAAGAAACTATCCAGGATGTACGGGTATGTATCACACTCCATGCTTACGGAAGATAGCCGAAGGCATGGCCACCCAACCGCACACATCTGCTATCACACACTACTCTAAGACACATCACACAACACCTCTGCCATAAGAATACACCTATCTCCATGAGACAAATTCGGTCTGGCTGCACACATAGTCTCCCTGCTCTTGCATACTCTCTAGACTACCTTACATCCCCCATCCCCATGCCAGCTTGACATGGGTAGTTAGCAGGGACTTGAACACCCCTACCAATCTTCGTATTAGCTGAAATGCAAACACGCAGTTAAAACTCCTCTGATGAAATTCCCATAATCTGAACTTCCGGGGGCGTTCAGAGCTTTGAGACAATACAAATGGGGGAAAGCACTATACAAATAACAGTTACATTATTACATAAAATTAATTTCTATGGCCTTTTACATTATCAGTTTAATTTCTTGAATTGTGAATGTTAAACCTCATGGCCAGGTTTATCTTTCAGTTTATGCTTAATGGGGGTAGTTAACAGAGGATCCTTTTGTTTGTTCCTCCGTTATCTGGGCATCTGGTGGATTTTAATCGCTAATGCTGTGTCAAAGGTGAAACATGAAGTGAGATTGGCTGCATTTGAAGCACTCAGCCTAGGAAATTGAGCTTCATGCCATGTGATCAGTTTAGATTGTACCTCTACAGTGGTCCAAGATCTTACATTATGTTCAGTTATTTTTCTGTATTTAGGGAAGCCCTGAAGAGATGACTCTTTTGTTATGGTGAACTAAATACGTTTTTCTGATGGCTGGATAAGAGCTTTGCCCTCCTTTGGTTTCAGACCTTCCCCCATCAGCAACGTGTATTCTAGAATGAAGAGAAGTTTACTTGTTGCCAGACTCACTGCAAACCCAGCAACAAAACATGTAATGCCAAAGCCAAATCAAAACACCATATGAGTTACTAATATATAGAAGTATTTTTACTAATGTTGTATTAACGTGCACAATCCATTCTTTATACATAATTTACAGTTATTTCTCTCTTTTGTATGCCATCGAAATGTAACAATATAGGGAAAAGATCTATTCCACTTTGTAAAGGTAAACAACACTTTCATTCACATTAACCTTCATATTCTGAATGAGAAGCATATTGCAATTTGTGTGCAATTACGTTTTTCAGACATTTCTTTTGATAAGAGGTTTAGAATCTTAATGTAGGTCATTTCATCACGCTTAAAGTACAGCTGCACTCCATTTGAAACACATACATGTTCTTCTGCACTTAGCAACATTTCATATGTGTTTATTTTCACAAGAGTGTTAACACTTTGATATCTACATCTTTTCCTCATGCGTAAATGCAGAAAGTCTTATTAAGAAAACAGGATTTCAGCATTTATTGTTCTAATTTAAAGTTGGTCAAAACCCAGGCCTTGGGCCTGCCAGCATTTTTGCTCTCCATAATTCGTAGGGGATGATATTGTATTGTTTAGAAGAAGTGCTGCTCTGCATTTCACAGATCCCATATTATTTATTTGTAGAGTTCTGTAAAGTACATTGTTTCAGCGGAGTAAGGTAGCATTTTTCAGATGAAAGTAGAACTTTTTATTTTAGGAAAGCGGCTTTGAACATACTTTATTTGGAAGTTAAAATTCAACAGAACCCTCTCTCTGGACCTTCCTGTGTTTTAGCCTAGGCAGTTCCAGGAAAATGCGGTTTGTCGTGATATCATATGTCTGTGTTTGTCTCTCAGGTGTGAAGGCAAATACTTGCATTTTACAGGCACACGTTTTCATGGTATTGAAGAAAAACACAACTCACGTCAATGAAGCAAGGTACCATTCCGGCACCTCTCGCTTTAGATTCAGCCAATGTCCATGTTGATGCAGCCCCCTGCAAATTTAAGTAGATGTTTTCAGAAAGAACAGAAGGGCATAGGGGAGGTTGGAGGAAACATCAAAGGAGAGCATAAGGGAAGAGTATATAGGAGGTTGGTGGGTACAGCAAAGGGGAGAAAGAAGAGAGGAGCATCCCTAAGACTAAGATGCAATATGATAAAGGGGTGTGAGCAGTGGCAGCTCCTATGCATGGGTGTAGGTGCACTGACCCCCCATTGTAGGTGAAAGACGTACGTTTTGATTGAAATTACACTTTCACCTTCCACCTAACTCTTATTTCATCTAGCGATTTATGTGCAGGTATCACATGAAAGCAGTGTAAGTTTCTCCTCATGCAATCTGCATGTGTGGGGTTTGCAACAGGCCTGCGATGGCCTGTGAGTACAGGGGCACGTCCGTGTTAAGCAGACTCTCTATGCTTCTGCACAAAGGGCTTTATGTATATAATGTTATACTTTAACAATGGAGGCCGGCGGGCCATAGGAATACTGTCCCTGCTGCCTCTGTGTATACACAAATATCGCAGGTTGAGGCACATACTGTGACTGACAGCAGACTTGGGTCAATGGGAAGCCAGGGTCAGCTGTCAGTCAAGCATGTATTCCAAATTCCAATGGCATTTCAATGTGGGCTGAGCAGGGGTGGGGCAGCTCGTTCTGTTCCCTGTGTTTATCATTGGGGCTGCATTACATGATCCACCTTGAACATCATCAATCTCCCAGCATATTCACTGCCCCACTACAAACAGCTGAAAAGTGGGCAAATCCTGCATTTGAGTCTCTAAACATTTTGCAACTTTGGAACCCATGACTGAACAATGAATACAAAACATTCTACTAAGCCCACAATTTGCACTCACATTTTGCATTCACAGTTATAGAATGTCATGATCTGTTTTGCGTTCACAACGTTTTAGTACCAGCTATATACTCAATACAATTTGAAAAACACACCATTGTACACGTCAGAGTAATTTATCATCATTAGTACCTGAAACCAAATGATTGTTTTAGACAATTTGGGTCTGAAATGTGCAGTAAATTGCATAATTTGAAATCCATTTTCCAAACCTTTATCTGGGGAGACCCTCAAACCCTCCTTGTGGTGTTTAGGCCCGCTTACTGCACTCATTCGTGAATTTCGAGGCTAGCATTTATGCCCCACCAATTCACAGAGTCACAGCTGCCACTGGGTGTATGAACATGTGGAAAAGCACTGGGGTCAGGAGAGGAGAGGGAGGAGTAGAAGACTCCTGCAAGGTCCTCCTAGACACAAGACCATTGTGACTCATCGAGGAGGTAGAGAAGAAGGCGGGGGCATAGGACCAAGGATCGACAACAGGGAAGGGCCAATGTTTACTGGGCTCTGTACATTGCAATACCTATATGACCAGACTCCCAATGGTGCTTCAGAGCATTTAGGGCTCACCCTAGATGTCAGATCTTATGAGAAGCGGTCTCCAAGCATTTGAGGACAAGAAGCAGAGGAACATTGAATATGACCCTGAAGCCAAAAAAGAGTTGTGGGGACACTCTAACTCAGAGACTGTGGGAGACTATGGGTCTCATTACGAGTTTGGAGGCAGCCATGGAGCTGTCAGCTCCATGGCTGCCTCCAAACCGAGCTCCTTTTCCGGGTTCCTGCAATGGGGACTTACCGGGTCATTCCGACATAGGAGGACCCGGTAAGTCCTCCTTGCAGGAACCATTCCCCATTCCCATTTGAGCCCCCATAGGGCTCAATGGGAATGGGGATGGAGGTAACAACGGGCACATTATAAGTGTCCCATTGTTACCTCCCTCTTCCCCTCGCGGGACCCGGAAAGGACGCCTGGTTTTACCAAGCGTCCGATCCGGGTCCCGCGATGGAAAGCTCGTAATCAGCCCTGCCGGAATGAAGGGGGCCGGTCCCGTATCGGCCCCCTTCATTATTCCGTCAGCGCCTGCCTCGTAATGAGGCCCTATAAACTAAGGTCAAATCCTGGGAAGGGATTCCTAAATGAGAGGATGCCGAAACCTCAGAAATATTGTTGTAGGAATCCCAAAGAGAAGCCATCCTGCTGTTGTGCATAAAAAGGGCCCACCGTTTTATCAGAGTGGGGGTGTTTAAAGGCAGACAAAGGGCACAGAGGAAATCTGGGGACAGAGTTAGAAAGAGGAGAAGGAGGAAAAAAATTGGAGAGTGGTGGAAGGCGGGAGAGAGCGGTGAAGGATACCAAGGAGGTAGGGTGAAGGAATAATAGGGTGTAAGAGAAGGTTGAAGGAAGCATCAAAGTGGAGAAAGTAGGGAAATGTGTAAATAAGGGTAGAGATACTAAAGAAGTGGACAAAAGGATGTGTATCCTTCAGAGTAAGACACCTAAGGCATAGGCCCTCATTCCAAGATTGGAGGTAGCCATGGCGCTATTTGCGCCGTGGCTGCCTCCAATACCGGGTCCGGCACTGCTCTGGTTGAATGGGGACTTACCGGGTCATTCCGACCCTGGAGGACCCGGTAAATCCCCATTCAACCAACCATTCCCCATTCCCATTTGAGTCCCTATAGCGCTCAATGGGAATGGGGAAGGCGCTAATAACGGGCCCGCGAATAGCAGGCCCGTTATTAGCGCCCTGGTCCCTTAGCGGGACCCGCAAAGGACGTGTGGTCAGACCACACATCCTTTACGGTTCCTGCTAAGGGACCTCGGAATTAGGCGGTAAGGGATTACCAGCACCGTTCTCCTTACCAGTGTCCGGTATCCCTTACCGCCCAACTCATAATGACCCCCATAGTGTGTGTGTGGACTAGCATGGGATAATTCCTCAAGAATGTGGAAGATAATGAGAGAGGAGTGTATGAAGTAGGAGACTCAGATGAGGTCTATATGGGTACGGGAGCAGTGTGACATGTGGAGGAGGTAGATGAGAATGGGGTTTGGGGTCTAGGACCAACAAGCTAAAATAGGGGAAGGACGAAGGCCACCAAGCCCTGGGCATAACATTCGTAACTGTGTTGTTTAAAACCTCATTTGCCTGCATCTGTTTTTCCTGCTGGCTACAAATCTATACATTTTCTAGGCAAGCCCAGACTGCCCTATAGGGAAAAAGTGCAATAGGCTAATGATAAAAGCACTGGCCTCACATGGAAATGTGGGCCAGTTCTATGGGTCAATGTGGGCCAGGTTCAAGACTGAGTATACTATTGAGCTGGTAGATTTGCCCAATGTTACTTGCCGATATACTTTGAAAACCGCAATTTAAGACATATTTTCCCCAACCTGTAATCCCAGGTACCTACTGTGAGCAAGTCATGGTATCAATAGTAGACACAGGGCCTCATACGACCCTGGCGCTAATGGGTTAACGGCGCCGTAAAAGGCTGCGGCGCCGTTAACCCATTAGCGCCTAATTACGAGGTCCCTTTGTGGGACCCGACCTCAACGGCTGGTCTAGACCAGCCGTTAAAGTAGGGACCCGCAAAGGGACCTTCGTGGTAAGTATGGTACCGCAATTTGCGGTACCGTACTTAGCGCCTTTGCCATTCCCATTATGCCCTATGGGGCAAAAATGGGAATGGGGAAGGGCCATGGGGAAATGGGGAAATACTGCCCCGCCAACCTTGGAATGGGGCGATATT
This sequence comes from Ambystoma mexicanum, assembly GCF_040938575.1. NCBI lineage: Eukaryota > Metazoa > Chordata > Amphibia > Caudata > Ambystomatidae > Ambystoma > Ambystoma mexicanum. The sequence continues at coordinate 544,039,484 of NC_090935.1, read as the reverse complement.
TCCCCATTTCACCATGGTGGACACGTTACGATATCGGCACCAACCATGGTGCTAATAGCGCCATGGTTTAGCGCTGGTATCGTAATGAGGGCCACAGACACATGGATGCATGTTTTGAAAACCTTTATTTATACACTTGATTGGGACGGTAACATTTCTAACTGGCCCCTTACTCTAAAATAAGAGTAATCTCGACCATTAAACAATAACAAATATGTCCAAGTCAGCCTGGTCAAAATAAAAAGGCCTATACTAAGAAAACCTAACCTTGCCCTCCTTCTTAGAATAACAAATGTGTTAAGGGAATACAAAATCAAAATAGTGTCTCAAAAGGAAATGTCAGAATGGCTTCAGCACCAACTCCCTTGCTCAGGTTCAACCCCACGTGGTCTAGAGAGTTTCTCCAAAAAAGCAAAGGATGGGTGAATGGCACAAATCTGGCCGTCTTGTACACTTTGGCTTACTGGTACAATTGAACAGTTCACTCTTAGGCTTTGAATATCTGGTAGCTCATTCACTTCTTTAGGCTTTGCCCGCCTTGCCATCAATACTCAGTTCATATATTCTCAATTTCTCACAATTCTGCACAGCCTTCCCTCTGCCGTGCTCAAGCCTATTTTGTTTCACTTTATCATACAATTTCCAACAGTTCTGCACAGGCTTCCCTCTGCCGGGCTTGGGCCTGTCTTGTTTCACTTCATCACACAATTTCTCACAGTTCTGTCGGCCTTGAGCCTGTCTCTCTTTCGTGGAGGTTCCCTTCCCCACGTTTTTATCTCATATATCTTTTTCAGTGTCGAAGACTTTCGAGACTGCAAGGGATTTACGCAGACCTCTGCATGGCCACTTTGACTTCTCTTTCAACAATCCTTCAATTTGTAATCAACAACATTTTATGGCACCAATACTTCTTGATCCTTATGATTTTCACACTCTTTAGTCTGCTCCCTTGGCCTTTTCAGACGTTCATGTGTAATACCAATACTTGTAGTTCTTACTCTGTTTTACTTTAAAAGTTCATATTCAACACCAGTTGCCTCTTGGTACTTGCGGTTCTTATTTCCTAGTTCTTAGTTCTTTCACTTGCCTTCTTGGCCTTTTTCCAAGGTTCTTATATTTTACTTTAGCCATCGGGCATATTTCACAGTTCATTTTACTTTTTCCCCCTTGGCATATTTCACATTTCACACAGTTGACTTTACTTTTGGCCTCTTAGCATATATTACAGTTGCCTTATTTTACAGTTCACAAATGTCACTTTCCTCTTATTAAACCTTCTTTCTTTATTGCAGTTTGTGTTGACCTTTGGAATATCTTTCAAATTCCATAAACATTTCACAGAGACTTTCGAATGTGATCCTTTCTCTCGCATGACCACTCTGCTACTTTGAATCCTTGTCTTTTAACAATTGTTCTTTTCATTTGCATTTTATCAGCACACGCATACCCTTCAACTTTCAAATTACAGTCACTTTCCCTTTAACATCAGCTAGACTTTTGTTTCCCTCGATAACTCACTGGGGCTATAGGGGAAAAGTACAATAGGCTAATGATAAAAGCACTGGCCAAACATGGAATTGTGGGCCGGCTCTATGGGTCAATGTGGGCCAGGTTCAAGACTGAGTATACTATTGAGCTGGTAGATTTGCTCAATGTTACTTGCCGATATACTTTGAAAACCGCAATTTATGACAAACTTTCCCCAACCTGTAATCCCAGGTACCTACTGTGAGTCAAGACATGGTATCAATAGTAGACACAGACACAATGGATACACATTTTTAAAACCTTTATTTATACATTTGATTGGGACGGAAGAATTCCTAACTAGCCCTTACTCTAAAATAGGAGTAATCTCGACCATTAAACAATAACAAATACGTCCAAGTCAGCCTGGTCAAAATTAAAAGGTCTATACTAAGAAAAGCTAACCTTGCCCTCCTTCTTAAAATAACAAATGTGTGAAGGGAATACAAAATGAAAATAGTGTCTCAAAAGGAAATGTCAGAATGGCTTCAGCACCAACTCCCTTGTGTAGGTTCAACCCCACTGGGTCTAGAGAGTTTCTCCAAAAAAGCAAAGGATGGGTGGATGGCAAAATTCTGGCAATCTTGCACACTTTGGCTTATTTGTACAATTGAACAGTTCCCCCTTAGGCTTTGAACTTCTGGTAGCTCAATCACTTCTTTAGACTCCGCCCACCTTGCCATCAATACTAAGTTCATATATTCTATGCCTGGCTCCAGCCTATTTTGTTTCACTTTATCATACAATTTCCAACATTTCTGCACAGGCTTCCCTCTGCCGGGCTTGAATCTGTCTTGTTTCACTTTATCACACAATTTCTCACAGTTCTGAACAGTCTCCCCTCTGCTGGGCTTGAGGCTGTCTCTCTTTCATGGAGGTTCCCTTCCACACGTTTTTATCTCATATATCTTTTTCACCGTCGAAGACTTTCGATACTGCAAGGGATTTACGTTTGCTTTGACCTTTGGAATATCTTTCAAATTCCATAAACATTTCACAGAGAGTTTCGAATGTGATACTTTCTCTCGCATGACCACTCGGCTACTTTGAATCCTTGGGCCTCATTCCGAGTATGGCGGTAAGGGATAGCGGCCACCGCTAACGAGAGCGGTGGCGGTAATCCCTTACCGCCATACTCCGAGTTCCCTTTGCGCCATGGAGGTTTTAACACCTGCTTTTAGCAGGTGTTAAAATCCATGGCGCTAAGGGACCTTGATGTTAATTACGCCACCGTAATTTACGGTGGCGTAATTAACGCCTTCCCCACTCCCATTATGCCCTATAGGGCAAGAATGGGAATGGGGAAGGGTAAATGGGGATTGGGGAATTACCGCCCCGCCAACCTTGGAATGGGGCGGTAATTCTGCCATCCACCAAGGCGCTGCCGGTCCGGGTACGGCGTCAACCAAGGCGTTAATAGCGCCATTGGTTAGCGCCGTACTCGGAATGAGGCCCCTTGTCTTTTAACAATTGTTATTTTCATTCGTGTTTTATCGGCACACATGCACCCTTCAACTTTCAAATTAAAGTCACTTTCCCTTTAACATCAATTAGACTTTTGTTTCCCTCGATAAATCACCAGCTATGTTTATTGGATTTTTCTCATCTCTTTTCTGCAGCTCATTGCCGTTACCAACACCTCTTCTGCTCCTCCCCAACTCTGCCGTTTACCTGGGAGGGTCGCAGGCTGCTTTCTGGGAACTTGAAGGTTTCTTTTCTCCACTCGCTCTGTTTTTCAAATGCTCACGGCCTCCCAAAAGCATGGAAATCTTGCCTGGCTTCCTCTTGATCTTTCCCACTGTCGATTCGCCCTTTGGTCTTCCACCTTCCAAAGCCTGTTTTGCAACAGCCTCGGAAGAGCTGTTCCTTCTCTTACCTAGCCTTGCTCAAAAGTGTGCTGTGTGCGCCACCTTTTATCTTCATAGGGAGTGCTAATAAGTGGCAGGTGTACATTGTTGGAGTTAAATGCCTGACTCTGCCTGCGCTAATTACAGGCACAGGGCCAATGCAAGTCAAGGGAGTTAATCCTTCTAACCAGATTCCTCATCTTCTCTGGTACAATACTTTCGCCAGGGAGAAGTGTGGATAAATTATGGGAGTTGTAGTTTCCAATAAAATAAGCGGGCATAGGGGTTAGACGGGTTGTAGAAAAAGGGGAATACCATGTCTCACCATTGGTTGCTTCTGCTCCACTCCCTGAGGACCCCCTACAGAGGTGATCCTCCCTCATGTGTCCACCAGCATCGCCGAGATTCAAAACGATGGCCTTCCCCTGGCCATCTGAGTTTGGGATTGTGAAACACCCTCTGGTTTTTTCGCACTACCAATTACTTTGCTATAAATGGCCCTAGTTGCACTAAGTAAATGTGAGCAATTTCCTTTGTGCCATGACCCACAGTATTTTCTGTCATAATCTGCTTCAGTTTCTAAGTTAAGTGATGGTTTAAGAACAGACTCTACTGTTATCAAATTATTAAATTAACAGAAGGCAATACATCGATCTATATAGCAGAGCTAAGGGATATTATGCATACATGATGTGCTGACAGATGGTGGCCCTAAATAATTTGGAAAGCTGTCCTTTTAGTTCACAAAATGTAAAGAGTATGAAAGGTTACATGAAATTGTACATGCCAACTTGGGTACTCAAGCTATACATTATTCTAGAGCATCTACATGCTATTGACTAATTCAAGATAATGAAGACTTGTGCGCTAGGGCTTGCTCAGAATAGAATTTTGAAGTTCAAATGGGCTGGAGATTTGAATCGTGCTTACAGGCCCTCTACTCTGGGAATTCCTCCCAGTCGTGTTGCCTCTTTTTGCAACCTTGTTATACTTATTGGGCCTCATTACGAGGTTGGAGGTAACTATGGCGCTATTAGCATCATGGCTGCCTCCAATACCTTACCGACTCCGCCCTGGTGAATGGAGCTATTACCAGCCCATTCCAAGGTTGGCGGGACCGGTAATTCCCCATTCACCAGGGCCCTTCCCCATTTCCATTTCAGCCCCCATAGGGCTCAATGGGAATGGGGAAGACGCTAATAACGGTACCACAAATTGCGGTACCGTTATTAGCTCCAGAGTACCTTTGCGGGTCCCGTCCTTAACGCCTGGAAAAGACAGACGTTAAGGGAGGATCCGCAAAGGGAACTCGTAGTAGGGTGGTAAGGGATTAATGGCACCGGTGCCCTTACCGGTGCCGGTAATCCCTTACCACCCACCTCGTAATGAGGCCCATTGACTCTAGGCTACGTATTTTATTCTTGAGTGGCTCGCTTTATGGTTCCTTTTCTAGTAGCTGAAACGTCTTAGGCATATTCCTTCCTAGCATTCTTTTAATCGTCACACTCACAAAATCACTATCTCCTCCCATTTGCACTATAGTAATCTTCAGTATCTTGAGCTCCCATTTTATTTACCCTGAAATCTACAGCTTGTACGGATTGCTGCATGTGGCCTGTCTCATCATGGAGGCCCACAAGTCTGCAGACATCCCTGTTCTCTATCAGGGGGAACACTAGGGGGATGGAGACTTTAGCAGTGAACCCCAAGGAGCAGTCCCTCCTTGTCTTCCATCATCCCCTCAAGCCACTCCCCTTCCAATCAGGCATCACAGGAAGATGGTGGGCAAAGGGATGACCCCCCTGCGAGTGAGCTTAACATGCTGGCTCCGACTTTACTGCCGTCGGTTAGGTACAAGCTGCACACCTAATTTGCTTGGTGACCAGTGCCATATCGCCTCGTCGCAGCCACGGGGGACGCTGTGTGATGGTGTGGTGGGGGAAGGAGCATGGTGAATGTGTGTCTGCTCAGCAGCACCTGGGACTGTGAGCCTGGAGTTTAGAGCAGGAACAAAAGCTTTGTGTGAAGCGCATTTGCTGCTCTGCACGGTAGAACTGTTAACTGTTAACACACCAACAGGGATTGCACAAAAAGAAATGTAATGTTCAACCAGAACTATCCCATGAAACCCCAAAAAACACTGCACTAAATGAATTTGGCCCTGTCCAAGCTTAAAAAAACGACTGAGATTCTGCATAAGAAGAGGAATAGCGTGGTGCCTGGCACAACCAGTCAGTTTCTGCAATTGTGATCAATGTTGTATGGAATGCAGCGCTTATGTATGGGTACATTGAGTTTTTCTTTAATAATGTGTGGCATGCCACTCAAGGCAAATTATCGGCTGTAGCACTAGGATAGGGTCGCACAACAAAGCTCTTGTACTTAAGAATGGGCAAATACGAGGCAACAGGCCCCAAGTCTCCCCCCTAACCACAGAATCAGCCCACCAGGTAACCCCTCCCCCCTTTATTTCCACTTGCATGTGTCTATGGGGTGGGGAGTCACCTGGGTGGAAGCAAAGGGGAAGGTGTGGAAGTGGGCCCTTCCACAGAGGTGCACGAAGGAAGTTGCAGCATAATGGAAAACACGAGAATGGATTGGTTGCATTATGGGCTTGTACAGGTCACCTGTCCAGGTGCACAAGAATGCTAGCCTATCGTTCAACCCCGCTCCTCGCCCTCCCTTGCTGCACCCCCCAGCCTGCCACAATAATTCGAACTGTGCTAGTGTACCGCAAGAGGTAGTTATTATATTGAGGCACATGCGCATGGTGTTCCAATGCCAAGAAAGCAAGAGAAGAAATCGCACAGACCCGCTTGAATTCAAGCACATTCAGAACTACTGATCTCTTTACAATACCGGGGCCTATGCTGGCCCAATGCTGCTCCCTAAACTCATGTGGACGTATTTCACCCAACGGGAAATTCCCATTCGCACAGAACTAAGACAATGGCCTCATTACAGGCCCAGCGGTAACCCTCCCAGTGCTACCGGCGGATTGCTCCCAGACCCGTAAATGATTACCAGTGCCTAACTTCCCTGTGTCATCGGGCTATTACAAGTCCCGCGGCCGGGAAGTCAGGCACCTGGTAAATTTGTTAATCCCATACAGTCCCATAGGACTCTATGGGAGTGGGGACATGGAAGCACCAGCGACCTTGTTAACGGTGCCAGTGTTTCTGTGATGGCTTTGCTTACTGTGACCGCTGTGCCTGGCAGGGTCAGACCTGTTGGGCACAGCGGCTCTGGCAGGCAAACACGTAGTTTGCCAGTCCCGAAACAAGGGTGCTGGTGAGCTTATCGACGCCTGCATCATCACTGATGATGCGACCGAGCCGGGAGGTGCAGCCGGCCTTAAGACAAGGCCTGAAGTTAAGGCCATTCTCACCCGGCTTTGCCGTGGGATGCCTAACCCTACCCTTCCTCGCCTGAGCACCTAGCAGTACACCCAGCTACCTACCTCCGGTAAGAGTCGTTAATGTGCGGATCCTTCTACCTGTTGTTCCCTTGCCCAATCTGGGGGCTATCTGATACCCATTATCCGTGCTATGCAAGGCTTGTCTCCGGCTGCCCATTCAAACCCAGCTGTGCCCGAAACCGACGCAGCCCCCAATCACCAGGAGGCTTCCCACGGCCGGTCTGATAAACCCCCATTTCTTGCACTCTAACTCATCCCTGTCTCCTCCGATTCTGACCCCCACTACCGTCAGCTGCTTTCTGCCACCTACCCGCCTCAAACTAAAGTACAATATTGATGCAATCGGTATTGCTAGCAGCTACATGCATCTAAACACTTTCTGAAGCCTACCTCATGTTGAACTTTCCCAGCTTCACCCAGGTTACAACTGTCTTCACGTTGGATGTAGCCTTTGCACCACGAAGCGTTGCTCGACCAGCCTGTGCACACCTTTCTTCACAAACTAGCTAAAGTGACTTTACCAGATCTACTCCCTGCACACGTACCAACCATCTCTACCGGACTGCTACATGCTCTCACTTTATTCTATGTATATTACCTATTGTAGCTCACCATAATGCACGGAGTAGCCTCCCTAGCCTGTATTTCGTCTCCTACCATGTCACATGTATGTAACATGCATATCTATAATATCCTATGTATGCAACCTGTTGTAGATTCCCATAACCTGAGGTACCGCTTCCACAATCTGTATATTTGCTCTTATTGTGTCCCACTTATGCAACCTGATGTAGCTCCCTGTAACAAGTGGCGTAGCCTTCCCAGTCTGTATACCATACCTACCATGTCTTATGTAAGCAACCTGAGGTAGCTCCTCGTAACAAGAGGCATAGCTTTCCCAGTCTGTATATCTATACCTACCATGTCCTATGTATGAAATCTGATGTAGCTCCCTGTAACAAGAGGCATAGCTTTCCCAGTCTGTATATCCTTACCTATCATGTCTTATGTATGCAAACTGATGTAGCTCCCTGTAACAAGAGGCATAGCTTTCCCAGTCTGTATATCTATACCTACCATGTCCTATGTATGAAATCTGATGTAGCTCCCTGTAACAAGAGGCGTAGCTTTCCCAGTTTGTATATCCTTACCTATCATGTCTTATGTAAGCAACCTGAGGTAGCTCCTCGTAACAAGAGGCATAGCTTTCCCAGTCTGTATATCCTTACCTATCATGTCTTATGTATGCAAACTGATGTAGCTCCCTGTAACAAGAGGCATAGCTTTCCCAGTCTGTATATCTATACCTACCATGTCCTATGTATGAAATCTGATGTAGCTCCCTGTAACAAGAGGCGTAGCTTTCCCAGTTTGTATATCCTTACCTACCATGTCCTATGTATGCAATCTGATGTAGCTCCCCGTAAAAAGAGGAGTAGTTTTGCCAGTCTGTATATTTGCACCTTCAATGTGACATGTATGCACTTTCTGTAACTAGCGCCTAGATACCTCAGGGTTTTGTGCGCTGAAATAAATGCTAAATAAATAAACACCTGGTTTCTGTTTCAACTTCTAGGATCTATATCTGCTGTTTATCCAGACTTACCATTGACAACCCAGTAATCGCTGATCAGTCTCTGTTCTGCCCCTCACACTTTGTAACTGTTGGCACCCAACCCTCAAGATACACTTTATTTCGCATCACCAGTGTGTGAAGGCAGTAAAAACGTGGATATTCCATTGATGGGGTTCTGTCCCTTTTTCTTCCACTTTCTACAGCACCTGAGCCAAGATGCCTTGAGTGCGCCTGCGCTCCTCATATTCTATACCAAATCTAGAATCTGTTGAGAAGTATTAGAGCAAATATTTTGCTTTCCTGTCACAGGAAATAGTGGCATTCAGTCACTCTGTTTCTCGCTGAACAGATCACTGTAAACTCCACCCAAATAGTGAAAAGAAGGGGTTAGGGATAGTTAACTGTGCAACGCACATGTGCTCTTCCGTGTGTGTGGTTTGATTCTCCAGAGAATGCTGCATTCTAGGAGAATGCTTTTTGGATAATGGAGTATTGACAGTACATTTTTAAAACCCCATTGGGGACCGTAGATCACTAATTAGGATGGCTTTGAGCGACCTTACTACAACACTCAAATGAATTCACACAGTCAGCAACACTGAAGGGTGGCTAGTGCCTGTTTCGTCCATACATGGAGACAAGATGCATTAAGAATCCTGGATGCTTAGATTCATGTCATAGCTTATGCTCCCTTCTCACTAAATACTAAGACATGTCAGTTGGGAGAGATTCAAGGTTATACATATGCTGTTTGCGTGCTGCTCTGCATCCATGTCGGTCTCTAATTATGTTGCAATGGGTAACTTGAGTTTGCATCAGCTAGTGATATGTTATCCACATGTTACAGGGTTGCCCTGATCCCCACGATACCAGTGCACCCCCAACACCTCAGGCACATCAGGCCCTCCAGGCACTCTATGCAATGAATGCACAGGGGACCAGACGTAGAGAGAAATGGGCTGCTAATCACACTAGTGCATGGGAGGGCTGCTCAATGCTCTGCCCCTCCCAGGCCTGGCTCATCCGTATGGCTAAATCCATTCTCCAGCCATGCATCAGTACATATAATACATAATACAACAAGGTCCATTTCGGAGAACAAGGGCAAGGGAGCCTGTCGTTGCCTTTCAGTGCCATTTCTGGGAGGCAGCCTCTGGCAGCCTTGGGATGTGAGCCAGCAGCATTGTAGCTGTGTGCATTCTGCAGACATCACGCATTCCACAGCTCACCTCCGCCCTGCGACCTCGCTTGGCATGGGTATTTCAGCTGTAGGCCAGTCTGTAGGCCAGTCTCATTGCATCCGATGTGCCTCAAAGAAACCGAAACAAAATGCATTATCAGAGTTGGTAAAACACATGCATAGTTTGTACATTTAAAATCAACTCAAGTATTTCTCCTATCCATTCCCATTCTGAGAATATATGATATTACCTTTGTGTGTTGGCGGTTAAGTGTGTCTGGTCCACCAGTGGTAAAAGGCGATGGCAGGGTTGTCTATTTTTGAGATTTCATCTATTCCCTCAGGAAATTAACTCTCCACCTGTCTATAACTTATTTAACAGCATACACATTTACAATAGAAAACCAATAAAGAACATTAACTCTAACAACTATTGATTGTTGTGCAAGGACAAAGCAAGTGTGTGATTCCTTCGCACAGTATCGCACAGTGCAAGGCATGAAGGTAGATGCAGAAGAATGCCCAGAGCCAGCTTCTGGTGGGAGGTACCAACCAACACAGAAAGCAAGAAGGGACCCGCAGGGAAAACACTCCACTATACCGGTGCGCGATTCAAGCCTGGACCTACTTCTTTGGGTGAAATTCACACAGAAAGGTGGGAGCTAAGTGGGAACTGCCATACGTGAAAAGAGAGTCGGCAACAGATGCAGCACTGTCATGTGGCCTGCCCCTGCAATATGGTTCCTGCCCGGATTCAGCATCTAACACGAGTCACATGTATGTTGGGAACGTAGGCGCTCAGGTTGTGGCTGTTTAACTAGGGTGATAATGTGTGTTGCCCCACAAGTGGCAAGAAAGACACTAATACAAATGTTTAATGTCAGAAGACAATAGACTGACTGGGGAGCATCAAGGAGCCAGAGAGTTAAAATCTCCACAGGACTTCCTGATACGGTCAGTCTTCAAGGGGGCGGGCGCGGGGCATCATGGAACCAGAGAGTTAAAACCTCCACGGGACTTCCTTATACGGTCTGTCTGCACATGGGTGGGCCGGGCATCAGGGAGCCAGAGAGTTAAAATCGCCACAGGACTTCCTGATACGGTCAGTCTTCACGGGGGCGGGCGCGGGGCATCATGGAACCAGAGAGTTAAAACCTTCACGGGACTTCCTTATACGGCCTGTCTGCACATGGGTGGGCCGGGCATCAGGGAGCCAGAGAGTTAAAATCGCCACAGGACTTCCTGATACGGTCAGTCTTCACGGGGGCGGGCGCGGGGCATCATGGAACCAGAGAGTTAAAACCTTCACGGGACTTCCTTATACGGCCTGTCTGCACATGGGTGGGCCGGGCATCAGGGAGCCAGAGAGTTAAAATCGCCACAGGACTTCCTGATACTGTCAGTCTTCACGGGGGCGGGCGCGGGGCATCATGGAACCAGAGAGTTAAAACCTCCACGGGACTTCCTTATACGGTCTGTCTGCACATGGGTGGGCCGGGCATCAGGGAGCCAGAGAGTTAAAATCGCCACAGGACTTCCTGATACTGTCAGTCTGCACAGGGGGGTGAGGCATCAGGGAGCCAGAGAGTTAAAATATCCACGGGACTACCTGATACAGTCAGTCTGCAGAGGGGACATCAGGAGGGGGGGAGATCATGGAGCCAAAGAGTTCAAATCTACATGTGATTTCCTGATACGCTCAGTCTGCAGGGGGGGGTGGCATCAGGGAACCTCCACAGGACTTCCTTTTATGGTCAGGCCGCACAAAATATATCATAAACCAGATGTTGGTTATACATCTGGTTTATGAGTAGGCCGCCTTTATTGAGAATGGGCCATATTGGTCTATTGGCGCTTTAGTTTCTTTGTGTGCCTTTTCATTAAATGGGAGTTTCATCCCACACCGAAGCCCCTTCCACACCTCTCCTTTTCTCCCCCCAACTGCCCTTTTTTCATTTCACTTTGTTATGCCGCTTCCTGACTTAAACATATATTTCATTTCCTACCATTATTTTTCTCATTATTTGGGTTGAAATGGTGGCTACCTAAAAGGAGAGCAACAGCCTTGTTTACCCTCGGTGGGTGTGCATACACACAATACCTAGGTTCGCCCAGAAACTGCCAGTCAATAGCCCCTTTAGCAATTTGCACCTTGCCCAATCTGCCATCAATCAGATTTGGGACCTAGACAAATTTGACTTTTTATGCGTTTTCACTATAAGTGGTTTACCTCACCCAATTATTTTCACCACTTTAAAGTATAATTAGTAAACAAGTATTTTTTCACTTTTTGTCTTCCCCAATTGACTTTACTCACCTGATGATGTCTTTTTTTTCTGTGAGTCAATTTAATTTGCATGTTCCAAGTGCGGAGCGTGCAAATTGCACATGGAGCATTAGGGATGCTTCGAGAAGCACAATGCGTGTGTAGTGCGCGGATGGTGTATAGTGCAACGTGGTAAGGAAGGGTGTCCATTCGATGAGGCCTTTTCATAGTAATAGAGCACTCCTCCAGTGTTGACTGTCCTATACATATCAGTCCTTTTTGGACTGAGCTTTGTTGGTTAATTATTGTTAAGAAAGGCCGGTTTGTGTATGTAATTAGTGAAATGATTGGTAGTAGTATCACTTTTAATGTGATAACATCGCAGCAGCTAATTATGGAGAGTGACGCAGCCTAGGAACAGAGCAAGCATTCACCAGAAAGGCATGAAAATACACATTTTCAGCATGTTGATTTCTTAGATAAAAGGCACTCCTTGCTGCATTTCACTCTGAATTGATATCCTGTGTCACAGCGGGACGACGCAGCTCATAATTCAGATTTATAGGCTAAGGTACTAAGGCATCACAAACCAGTCACTGAGGATTGCTGCCTATTTCCTGTTCATTTTAGCACATCCTGCAGAGACAGACTTTCCACACAGTTGGACACAGCTCAAGTGTGAGTCCTCTTTAGTGTTCATGTTGTGTCTGCGGAGAAAGCCTCTTCCTGAAAGCGGCCTCGGATCCCTTGCCCCTCAGTAGAAGCAGCCATAGTAAACATGTGTACCACTTGCTTGCGTGCGTGCCTATCAGCAGCTTGCCACAAAGCACAGTAACGTTTCCACTTAATGGCGCCAATGTGCAACATGCCCTGTCAGTTGACTCTCAGCTGAACCAGCATGTGGAATAGAGCATAACAAGGCTGCACGATTATTATATTTGAATGGTATGGCAATACCATTGTCAATGGGGGCGGGGGGGAGGACCTGACCACGCTTTGTTCTAGACTCCGAATTGTTATCTTCTTTTTTTTACCTTTTTTATTTTGCGATTAATGTTTACATGACTTACAAATAAACTATTAAGTTTAGTTTAGTTCATTTTCTTATATCGCGAACGGCATCTTGGCGCTTATACTTAGACAATGAAGCAAGGTTACACACATGAAGTAAAAAACCAATATACAATATACAGGGCCCGCCAGGCGGGGAGGAGGTGAGTTACAGTTCACCTTATTGCAGAACGTCGGTTCTGGCGGTGTGTTACAGATCACCTTGAGGCAGAGTCAGTGAGCATCTGGGATGATCATAGGCAGGTAATAGAGCTACACGAGCGGAGCAAGGTTAGGTAAACAAATGGCTAGGCATAAGCTACAGTATGCAGATCATTAATATTGGTTACTTTTGTAATTATAATACATAGAATGCATAGAATTGGAGCAGTGGTATAGTTATGCAGACCAGCAGAGGACTGCTTCCACAGGGAGTGTGTGGTTAGTATGAAGGGGATAGGATATTCTTAGGGGTCGTTAGGACTGAGGAGCCAGGCTTTGGTTTTGGCTCTAAAGGTCCAGAAAGCAGGTTCTGCTCTGATGTCGGAGGGGAGAGAGTTCCAGCGTTTGGCCGCTAGTACTGGGAAATGCCCCCCCCCCCTGCTTTTTTTAAGTTGAATTTGGGTATTGTGGGCTAGTTGAGGTAGTTGGATCTGGTAGGTCTGCTGGGCTGGTGTCTTGAGAATTTAGCTGTCAAGTACACTGGGGCTGTGTTGGCAAGGCACTTATGAGTGATGACCAGAGACCGGAGGGTAATTCTGTCCCGGATGGCTAGCCATAGAGCTTTTCTTCTGAGGGAGGAGATGTGGCTCGATCGCGGGATATTGAGGGCTGATCTAAGGGCATTGTTTTGCAACACTTGGAGTTTGTTTAAGTTCTGTGTTGAGGTTCCGATGAAAAGTGTGTTGCAATAGTCGAGCTTGGAGAGAATGAGAGCTCTTGCTAGGGTGGTATAACTAGTGGTAGATAAGAAGGGCTTGCACGCGTTGATCAGTTTGTTATTATAGGCTGTGGTAGAGGCTAAGGAATTAACTTGTCTGTTCAATGTCAGCGTGGAGTTGAGGTAAATACCCAGAGTTTTAACTTCCCTCAAGACTTTAATAATATTCCCATCAATGTTGAATGACTCATAGCAGGAGTCTAATTTGTTTAAACGATTTTGAGACCCAATGATAAGTAGATCAGTTTTATCATTGTTTAAGCAGAGGTTATGGGTGGCCATCCAAGCTTGTATCTCTAGATAAATGTCGTTAATAAGTTTGGTGTCTTGAGAGTGACATCCAGTAAGTGTGACGAGAATCTGTGTGTGGTCTGCATAGTTGGTATACGTGACACCCAGATTATCGAGACGGTTGAATAGAAGTTTTGTGAAAATATTGTAGAGTGTGGGTGACACACAAGAACCCTGAGGGACGCCACAGGTAATGGGCACCAGGGGTGCTGAAGCTACGGGTGAGAAGACCCTTGTAGTTCTGTTAGAGAGAAATGATTTGATCCAGCTGGCTGCGTTCAGTGATCCAGCGGCTGCTGATGTTAGGTGTTGAGTGAGGATTTCATGGTCAACCAGGTCGAAGGCAGCTGATAGGTTCAAGAGCAGGAGAATGGCAATCTTTCCTTTGTCTTTAAGCTCATCCATCTGAATCTTGAGATCTAGCAGTGCTGTCTCTGTACCATGTCTAGGTCTAAATCCAGATTGACGGAGGCCTAGTATGTTGTTGTCTTCAAGGTGTTTTTGAATTTGTATATAGGCTGCACGGTCCAGGATCTTTAGGAGAAATGGTATTGTTGTGATGGGCCTGTAGCTTTTGGGCACATTAGGGTCTAGATTAGGCTTCTTTAATAGGGCCATGACCCAGGCTTCCTTTTGGTTGTTGGGTACTGTGCTGTTTTTGAATGATGCATTTATTAGGGTGGTAATAAATGGGGCTAGTTCTCTTGCACTGTCCTTGATGACTGCCAAGGGGCATATGTCACCCTGACAGTTAGATGGTTTAATTCGTAGAATAATATTTTCCACATCTTTGATGGAGACTTGGGAGAATTGGAAGGGGGCACAAGGTGGAATATTGTGCTTAGAGTCTTGGAATGAGTGGGATTTGGGGAGTAAGTTGTTTTTATTGGTATTGATTTTAGATTGAAGGAGAGCTATTTTGTCTGAGAGGGCCTTTTTGATGTTCGCACACCAGGTCTAATTTTTGGAGCAGTTGTCGATGATAGAGGCAGGGGACTCTAGTTCCCTCAGGATAGTGAAGAGTTCCTTAGTGCTAGATTTAGCCTTATGGATTCTTTCATTATAGATTTCCTTTTTGGTTTTACTGATGGCTGTTTTGTAGGCGGTGGCAGTAGTCATGTATTTTTCCTTATTCGCTGGAGAGGGTTTTTTTCCAGAAGGTTTCTGCTGATCTTTTTTTAGTCTGGAGCACTTTCAGTTCCGGGGTGAACCATTTGTTTAAATGGGAGGTGGGTTTAGCTTTTTGGAGTGTAAGCTGCGCAATCTGGTCAATTGCTTGCTTCATTGTGGTGTTAAAGGTGTCGACTAGTTCTGAAGGGTTAGCATCAGCATTCAGTGGGGTGTTGGTGACAGGTAGCAGCAGGGGGAGAAGTGAGTCAGGTGTAAGGTTACGCTTATTCCTTGCTAGGGTGGGTAGGACTGTAGTAGTATTAGAGACAAAGGAAGTTTTTCCCTGAATGGAAAAGGTGATGCAATGGTGATCTGACCATGCACATGGTTCGTTGTTGAGTATGGTGGTGGTACAATTGAAGTCGGCCAACCAATCCAAGGTTCTGCCTTTATCGTGTGTAGGTCTAAGGATGCGAGATTTAAAGCCAATTTGAGAAATGGTATTCTCTATGGCAGTGGCGTTAATGTCTTTGGGATCGTGGAGGCCTAGATTCATGTCCCAGAGGAGAATGATCTGATAGCCAGGCTTGGTTTTTTGAGGAGGGTTGAGATGTCTTCCTCAAATGAGGAAATGGGGCCAGGTAGACGATATATGAGGTGTATGAGTATGGTACTTGAGTGGGATAGGGGTAGTTTAACTGAGAGCATTTCTGCAGAAGGGAAGTGGTTACTTGTAAATTTCCTGAGTCCTAAGTGGGATTTGGCGATAAATGCTACGCCGCCTCCTTTTCCTGAAGTTCTGTCTGTTCTAATAATGGTATAGTTGGCAGTGAGGGCTAGTGCTAGAGCTGGGCCTGATGCTTGGTTGAGCCAAGTTTCCGAGATAGCTAGAAAATCCAGTTTGTTAGCGATAATGAGGTCACAGCAATGTCAGTGGCGTGGACTACTAGAAAGCGGGCATGAATTAGGGCTCCTTTAATGGTGGTGAGGCAGTGGGGGTATGTTTACTACCCTTTGGAGTGTGTTGTTTGTGTGTTGCATCAGGAATGGGAGTGATGCAGGAATCTTGAGGGCAGTGTCGTTTCTGGAGAGTCTTTGGAGGGGGGGCATAAAGCGGGACCCTAGTCTGGTATTACGTGTGAGGAGTGAGCAAGGGACAAGTGGTGTGGGTGGGGTGGCGAAACGGTGGATCCATTCTTCAGGGGTGAGTTGGTTGCCTGTGTCCAGGGGGGGGAGACCCATGGCGGGGGTGTTGTGCTGCAGTTGTGTAATTGCAATGTTGAGGAGCGTTAGATGAAGGAGTGCAAGCGTGAAAGCTTCAAGGTGGGGCAGGCCATTCAAGCATATAACAGACCAAAGGTAGAGCATATGGGAGCAAGTGCAGGAGTGTAGGTGGGTGTGGTTAGTGGTGGTAGTCAGGGGGTGACGTGTTAGGCTAAATAATGCTGGTCACACAAACAGCATGTGTACATGGAGCAATACTAAGAGTTAGGCTAATAAATGCTGGTCACACAAGCAGTATTTGCACACGTAGCAATAGTAAGAGCTGTGAGAGGTAGCACGGGAGTAGAGTACGGTAGTTGGGTAGTAGAAGATGCTAGTCACCTATACACAATATGCACATACAACAGTTTCCCAAAGGATCAGATTAGGCAATTAGGCAATCAGGAGTGTGGGACATTAAGTGTCGGGCCTGGATCCTGAATGGTAGATGTTGTGTGAGTTATAGGGTGCAGCAAATCATGCGTGACGAGCAAGTTACGGGCAACAGGGTTTTATTTGTATTTGTATTTTATTTGTATTTTATTTATTTATATAGCGCAAACCAGGCCCGGAGGCTACCGGGCGCATATCTTAGAAGCAGTGGTTACATAATATTACGGCATTTCAGATAACATTTAGAATGACATAGTAATCAAACACATTGGTAATTATACAGAAAGCATAACCAGGAAGCAATATGGGGACAAGCAGGGGCTACTCACATTAGTGATACACTATACTCGGTGCCGCAGCTGGTTTCTGTATTGCAGTAGAGGCATAGGGCGCTTGGTAGGCAGCATTGGGCAGAGTTCGGTGCCCTGGTCCTGACAGTCCTGCACAGGCAGGGACAGGCATAGGCCTTCTTCTAGAGGCCTTCGTCTGGGGAGGCCAATACAAGTCAACAAGGCTATATTATGTTATGTAGCAGTACTTCTGAAGTGCATGGCACTTTTGGGTTAGGTGCGCTAAATAAATAAATAAATAAATAAATACATACATACATACATACATACATACATAAACGGTGGGTGCCACAAGTGGCCTCTTGGCACTGGTGAAAGAATGCATTGCTTGATGGTCTGTAAATTTGCTACGTATGTTTGTGAAAGTAACACAAAAACAGGCGTATTGTTAAATGTATCTTGCCATTTGTGAAGTGCAAAAGAGATGCTGAGTTCCAGAACCTGGTAGCCAATTCGATGAACGATCGTCCCTCAATGCAAGTTCTGCTGAGTCGACAAATTCTAAGATGCAGCTCAGAGGCAGATTTCACGGCTCAAATAGAAGCTTAGTGGTGCATTGTTCAGTGACATATGTTAATCCGTGCTGCTGGAAATAAGCACATCTTGTTCAGATTAATGCGCTGCCACACTGGGAGCCAATGCACAGGATGCAGCGCTAGGGTGTTCTTTTCCCGATAATTGGTTACTGCGATGTTTTGCAATCAATGAAGCTAAGTTAGTAATCGCAAATATAAGTTATTGACATAGTCGATTCAGGAAATAAGGACGTCTAAACTAGCAAGGGAAGATACATTTGTTTAAAAATGTGTAAAGTCCAGGAACCTATTTTCACCCCTGAGATAAGCTGGGGTCAGTGGCAGAGGTAGGCGCTGTGTAGAATGGCACTCAGATTTCCGATTTTCAGCAGGAATTCAGCCGGTTTCGACAGCCAAAATTTCTGATTTAGGTGGATTAGCCTTTTTTAGACTATCACTCATGCAAGAAATGGTAGCTATTTAATATGCTGGCAACCTTTGTTGAGAAGAATCAGTATCAGATCATTTAACCAGGAATTATGTATGATCTGCATTTTGGAAATGTATGCTGAAGTTTCTAATCACCCTCATTAGTGTTAATGTATAGAGATTAAAAAGAAGGGGTGACAGAGTTTAGCCCTTGTGAATTCCACATGTAGATGTAATAAAAACAGATCTAAAAGCTAGCAAGGAGATAGTAGGTGATCTATCTGATAGAAAATATGTGATCTATTTATTTATTTAATGGATATTTGTAAGCCGCCTATATAACAAATGTGTGTCAAGATGCCACAAGACAAAATTAAAGGCCCCAAACAGAAGTCCCTTTCACAAGAATTGCAGGAATATAAACATTGCAACAAAAACGGCCTGGCTTTTGCTTTTGTTGTCACATGAATGGCAGGCATTTAAACACTGCAACAAAAACGGCCTGTTTTTGCTTTTGTTTTCCATGTAAAGTTAAAGAGCCATGTGGAAAGGGGCCTACCTATCATTATCAATGGACAAGCAGCAGTTTCATTCACAAAAGAAGGAGGAATCAAAGAATCCTGTGACATGGAAAACAGGATTTTTAAACATTGAAAGAAAAAAATGCCAGCACATGTGTTTGCAAAGAAAGTCGGCTTTAAAAAGCTACATTGCCAAAAAATATCACTGCTCACAGAAAAATGTCAGGAAAGCAAAACATGATGTGGGGGTTGACCAAAGCAATGCACATTTTGTTTCACCCACAAAACTCCAGTGAAATTTGAAGAGGCACTTAATCTTCAGAAAAAACCTCTTCAATCAACTCGAAATTTATTTCGACCTAATCAATTACAAAGGCTGGTCCTGACTGGGGTGTAACCCCATGGGCTTTGACAATCCTGAAAAGGCATTTTGGTCAGCTCAATTGCTGCCATATGCAGTTGAAATTCAAACTGGAGAAGAGGTCACCATCTCAGGACTGGTCCGACAATTCATTGTTCACTGTTCCCCATAAAATTAAGGGAGGACAGAACCTCCAAAACTCAGACGCGTATATAAATTTAAATGATCACCTCCAATAGCAAGGACTGTATTTGAACCCGACACCACTAGTTGATCTAGAACACAACACCATTTGAATATTGGTGGATAACAGCGACCCTAGGAGTATCACTCTGGGCGCACACACCTTTATTGGAATGGCTGTTGATGCCCAACATTTTTCAATCGACTTACGGAATGAGATCATGGGACCAATTCCAAATGACTGTTACCTCAGTGATGATGATGTATCTCCAGAAAAGATTTTCACCCGGCAAGGGGGGAATTTCCTGGTGTACTCTTCCTGCCCTTGTGGGGGGTTGGTGAGGTAACCTGCAACATCAGGAAAGATGAGATGGTATTTTAAGTCAACAGTGACTGCCTCCCCTCCTTGAAACCTCCTGTCCAGGCCAACACCATAACAAGAGATCTCGCCATGCAACTGGATGATGCCACAGAAATTGCTAAACCAAAGGTATTTCCAGGCTTCAGGCAGATGGATGAGGAACGGATCAACCTCGCTGATGCCCTGTGAGACAGAGGAGCAAAAGCAGAAGTTGAGACAGATGTTTTAGGATTTTCAAGAGATTTTTACCTCCATTCCAACAGACCCTGGGATGGCTCCTGTATTCGTGAATCAATACTGGTTGCCCCTAGCGTCTATGGAGTCACTCACGGGGGTAATAAAGAACTTAGAATCCTGTGGGATAGTTCGTCAAGTCCATAGTATGTTTAATATCCTGGTACTGGGGATACTAAAACCCAATACGAATGGAAACTTTGCGCAGACCCTAAGGAGTTAAACAAACGAGTCCACATGTACCGATGGCCTCTTCCCTACATCGAGCCAGGACTGGCCCAGAGCCAAAGGTCAAAGATGTATACCACCATTGACCTGACCAATGGTTACTGGACAGTACTCATAAGTAGGGAAGACCAGTACAAGATGGCCGTTACCTTCGGGAGTCAGCAGTACACGTGGACTTAAAGCCCCTTTCGATACATAAACTCCGGCAACAAATTTAACATCTTTCTGTACAAGGCCATTTGGGTGAAAAGGGAAACCTGGCCTATGTAGATGATGTTCTAATCAAAAGCTCAACTGTGGAGGAACACATAGCTGTAATACGCTATGTTCTGACCTAGTTGAAGAAAGCTGGAGCAAAACTGTCCTTCCAGAAGGCACAATGGTGTAAGACCTGCGTGAACTTCCTAGGGCATGAAATCACCCCTGAGGCTCTCAGTCCTCAGGTGAAAAAGGTGGAAGCCTTATTAAAATTAAAAGTCCCCACGACTCTGCTTGAACTAAGAAGGCTTCTTGGACTTACGAATTACAGTCGGAAGTTTATCGAGGACTATGCAGAGGTTATGAGACCCTTGGTCCAGTTACTAAAGGCAGAGGTCAAGTGGGAGTGGGGTCTAGAGCAGGCCGAGGCAGTAAAACAACTCAGAAGAAGCCTTTCACAAGCGCCTTGTTTGGCTTACCCCATCAAAAACAAGGAGTACTTCTTGGAGACTCAAATACTTGCTTAACAGCAGTATTATACCAGAAGCACGACAAGGTCAACAAAGTCATTTTGTATGCGAGTAAGACATTGTCCTCTGTGGAGGAAAAACTCAACAATTGTGAAAAGGCACTCATGGCAACGGTGTGGGCATTGAAAAATGACCGCCCGTTCATCCAGTGGGAGCACATCATTGTTGAGACTTCTCACCAGCCTTTGCAATATCTCCAAAGTGACCAAATCCGGGCAGGGAACGTGAATAATTCAGAATTGCTTCCTGGATTCCGTCCATGCAAGGCTTTCCTGTGTTGGTCAGATATGGCCAAAACAAGAAGAGTCACCTCGCGCAAGGTTTGGCTGACTTGCATGATTGTGCTCAAAAAAACTGTCTTGAGGACGAAAGTCTAAAAACCAGACTACATGGAGGCATCCCTGACTTCCCTGCACAAAGTCTATGAGGAAGACACATGGCAGGGGATACCCACAGTTTATGTGGATGGGTGCTCCTACCATGTGGACAACAACGGGGAAAAAGAACTTGTGGCTGGCTTTGGGAATGCCTGGGTGAATGATATGATATGATATCATATGATATGGCATTTATAACGCGCCTATACACAAGTGTTTCAAGGCGCGACGAGGCAGGGGGGAACAAGGTGAGACAGACAATGATCCTACTAGGCCAGGTATCATTCAGATCGCACAAGTGCAAGGGTAGAGGGGAGGGGAAAAGTGCAAGGGGGAAAGGGAGAGGGGAAGTGCAGTACAGGGTTAGTAAAATAACAAGATAAATAATAAGGGCCAGCTGGTGGCAAGTGTAAGGAAAGTGCAGACAAGTGCTGGGGCGGGGGGCTGTAGGGATACAGACACAGTCCCACAGTGCAGGGGTTGCCAGGGAGGCAGTGCAGGGGAGAGTGGCTGGGCCAAGGACCGAGTTCGGTGAGTGGCCCAATTGCAGATTCAGTGCAGTTTTAGGAATTTTAGCAGGGGAGAGGGGGAGAGAAAGCGGAGGCAAAGAGGAAGGTTTTGAGGTGCTTCCAGAACCTGAGATCATTCTCCTCAAGTTTCAGGGAGGCAGGAAGGCTGTTCCAGAGGGAGGCCCCTGCTGCGGAGAGAGATCTACCCCAAACTCGTTGCTTGGAGTAGCGGCTGATACTGAGGGAGTTGGAGGCGGATGAGCGAAGAGCTTGAGAAGGAAGATATTTAGTAAGAGAGAGTTGAAGGTATTTTGGCCCAAGGCCTTGTGGACAATGCAGAGGGTTCTGAACTTAATCCTCGCATCCACTGGGAGCCAGTGTAGCGATTTCAGTCCTGGAGAGATACGGTCCCTGGGCTTGAGGCCAAGGACAAGTCTTGCAGTCCTGTTCTGGATGAGTTGCAAAGGGCGGAGAGTAGAGGAAGGCAGATTTAGATAGAGGCTGTTACAGTAGTCCAGCTTCGAGAGAACCAGGGCTCTAGAGACAGTGAGCTTCTGGGGGAAGGAGAGGAAAGGAAGGATACCTCTGAGGAGGTGTAGCTGGTAGTGTGACTTCTTAGAGACGTCAGATATGTGTGGAGAGAAAGAGAGTGTGGAGTCGAAGATGACCCCGAGGTTTTTTGCATTGCAGGTAGGAGCAGGAAGAGGGTCAAGAGAGGCCTGCCAGAGAGCTGCAGGGAAGGAGGGAGTGGGTGTGCCGATGAGTAGAATCTCAGTCTTACTGGCATTAAGGCAGAGGTCATTGGCGGCACACCATTCCTGGATAGCAGAAAGACAGTCAGAGATGAGGGAAGGAGAAGAGGAGGCCGAGGGTAGCCTGAAAATGAGCTGGGTATCATCCGCATAGCACTGAAAGTTGGGGCAGTGAGCGGCGATGCGGTGAGCAAGAAGTGCAAGGTACTGGTTGAACAGCCAGGGAGAGAGGTTAGATCCCTGGGGGACACCGCAGGTAGAGAAAAAGATGTCACAGAGGAAGGACCCCAGTTGGACCTGGGAGGGTCGATTGGAGAGGAAAGAGGTCAGCCATGCCAGAGTCTGACCAGTGATACCCAGGTTATCACAGAGACGGTTGAGCAGGATGGTATGGTTGACAGTATCAAAGACAGAAGAGAGATCAAGCAAAATGAAAACACATGGAGTGTTAGAGTCAAGGTTCGAGAGCAGGTCCTCACGGATGTTCAGGAGAGCAGTTTCCATGCTTCTGGCAGCTCTGAAGCCAGACCGATGGTTGTGAAGACTATCAACAGATTCAGCATGAAGATTAAGCTTGGAGATGGCCAGCTTCTCCAGGAGCTTGCCCAGGAAGGGAGTGATAGAGAATGGGCGATAGTTAGCCGGTCAGGAGGGGTCGGAAGAAGGTTTCTTAAGAAGGGGGTGCACAAAGCAGTGCTTGAGGGGGGATGGGAAGACTCCAGAGGCGAAGGAGTGATTGCAGAGGTCAGCCAGGGCAGGAGCCAATGAGTCGATGTGGTCCTTGATAGTTTTGGAGGAGCATGGGTGGACCTGTTTTGACAAGACTTTCATAGATCGGACTTGTATGGAAACCTCGTCAGCAGAAAAAAGGGGAAAGGCAGAGAAGGAGGGAGGAGGGGTGGCTGCAGAATGGCCAGAGGAAAGGCAGGGAATACAGGGGGGGTGATAGGAGGAGAGTGAGGACAGGATGTCCTGAGTTTTTTAAATGAAGTGAGAGGCCAGTGCCGTGCAGAGGGCCTGGGAGGGGACAGGAGCGGTAGAGACTGCAGCAGGGTTGGCCAGCGCTTGCAGATTTTAAAGAGTTCGGCCGAATTGTAAGATGCCACAGAGATGCTGGCTTGGATGCGGGCTCTCTTCTTGGTGAGAACGGAGAGCCGGTATTGCCTTTGGAGCAGGCGGCAGGCCAGTTTGTCAGAGGATGCACATGAAGCATGCCATTTCCTCTCTGCCACCCTGCACTTGCGTTTAAGGGTGACGAGATCCGAGTCATATCAGGAGTTACATTTGGCTTTGGGCTTCAGGCGGATTCTCATGACAGGGGCAAGGATATCAAGAGTATCAGATATAGCAGAGTGAAGAGTGGAGAGGGCTGTGTCAGGGTGGGAGTCAGCCGAAGGGGGAGGGGGGACGAGAAGGTGGCAGCGAAAGCCTCAACTGATATAGCAGAGTGAAGAGTGGAGAGGGCTGTGTCAGGGTGGGAGTCAGCCGAAGGGGGAGGGGAGACGAGAAGGTGGCAGCGAAAGCCTCAACTGACATGCGCTTCATGGGTCGGATGACCGAGAAGGAGGGTGGCAGTGATGAGGGTGGCTTTGCCTGTGGGGTAGGGAAGGTGAGGTGGGAGGATAGGAGAAAGTGATCACTCCAGGAGAGAGGAGTGGAGAGAGGGACAGAGAGGGGAAGGTCAGAAGAGATCAGAGCATCAAGAGTGTGCCCTGCAGTATGAGTCGGCCCAGACGGGAGAATAGAGAGTGAGAGAGAGTCGCAGAGGTCGAGAAAAAGTCTAGAGAGGGGACAGGAGGCATCCAGGTGGATGTTGAAATCTCCAAGAAAGAGGAGTTGAGTGGTTGAGGACAGGAGTGAGGAGGAGAGGTCCGCCCACTCGGAGAGGAAGGAGGAAATTTGACCAGGTGGCCGATAGATAATAGCCACGGTAAGCTAATGGCTAGGAGAGAGAGAGAGTCGGCAGACACGGCATTCAAAAGAGGAGTAAGTCTGTGTAGGAGTGACAGTGGCAGGAATCCACTCAGGGAAGATAAGGGCCACACCCCCCCCCAGCACGGTTGGGCCTGGGCACGGAGAGGATCTTGTATCCATCAGGTAGGAGTGTGTCAAAGCTGGTGACAGAGCTGGCTGTGAACCATGTCTCAGTGAGACCGAGGACATCAAGGTCCAGTTCCTCAAGAAGGCGACAGATGTCAGAGGAATGTTTGACGGCAGAGCAAGAGTTAAGAGTGGCAATGTGGCGAAGGTTGCCAACCTTGAAGGACTTCCGGGGAGGGGTACAGATCAGAGGTACGCCCAGCGGAGGTGAAGGAGCACAAGAGGGGGCAGGGAGGGAGGGTGGAGGCAAGGTAGCCAAGGACAGAGGAGGGGGGACAGCAGGAGAGGAAAGGAAGTTGATGAGTCGCGGGAAGCGTCTATCAAAGAGTTGAAGGTTGGCATGAGGGCCTTGGACCAAGACGGTCCCATTAGCGTAGACATTAACAATGGCCTTAGAGGAGTGGAAGGAGGCCAAGAGGACATCCCAACGGGTGCCACCATTAATGGGAGAAGAGGAGAAAGGAGAGAGCACAGAGACCATATCAAGGGTCCATAGGTCAGGAGAAGGTACAAAAAAGAGGATGTCAGTGAGAGTTTCCTTGGAGGAGGCACTGGTGTAGGTGTCAGCGATAGGGAGGTCTGGGTTGGAGACCAGGATATCCTTTTTAAAAATTTTCCTACCAGATTTAGTGAGGAGAGCAGGATAGTCAATGGAGAAACAGTTAGAGAAGATAGGCGAGATGGAGAGCACCATGGAATAGGAGGGAGGGGGGGGAGACAGATGAGAGCAAGCGGACAGTGAGTGAGCGGCAAACCCTAGATTACCACATTTCAGAACAACATTACATACAGTAATGCGTATTAGGTAACCAGTGGAGAGGCCACCTAAGTTTGAGAGTCCTGCAAGGGGAGAAAAAGCCCTAGTTTACCACATTTCAGAACAACAGTACATACAGTAATGGTATTAGGTAACCAGTGGAGAGGTTCACCTAAGTTTGAGAGTCCTGCGAGGGGAGAAAAAGCCCTAGTTTACCACATTTCAGAACAACAGTACAAACAGTAATGCGTATTAGGTAACCAGTGGAAAGGCCACATAAATTTGAGAATCCTGCGAGGGGAGAAAAATCCCTAGTTTACCACATTTCAGAACAACAGTACATACAGCAATGCATATTAGGTAACCATTTGAGAGGCCACCTAAGTTTGAGAGTCCTGCGAGGGGAGAAAAAGCCCTAGTTTACCACATTTCAGAACAACAGAATGATGCCCCGGAGCCCTTTGCTGGGTACAAAACCGGTCACCGAAGTAGTCAGGTGGCGGAGTTGATGGCGGTCTGTCAAGCCATCCTCACTCCCGTGCAACACCAGCTCTAGGAACTGGTCATAATCATTGATTCAGATTATGTCCGGAATGGGTTGGTGGAGCACCTTATAAAGGAAAAGTCGAGGTGTTCTGTGTGCAAACAACAAACCGCTCAAGCATGGGAAATTAATACAAGCCATTGATGATCTGGTCACCTCTAAGGGGATGACCATCTACTGGAAAAAGATCAAGGGTCGCTCCAGAATAAAGGGACCTGACAAAACTGGAAATTACTTGGCTGACCAGTTGGCCAAAACCAGAGCCATCCACAGGGATCTCACAGAGATTGAGTACCTGTTGGGGGAAATCCAGGTCGCTGCTGTGACCAGGTCCAAAGTACATGGAATTGCACATGTAAGCATGTGCCACACTTAGGCAGAATTGTGAAGGATTGCTGTGCCACACTTAAACGGAATTGTGAAGGATAGCATGTGCCACACATAGACAAAATTGTGAATGTTATCATGTGCCACACTTAAATGGATTTGCAAATATTAGCATGTGTCACACTTAGATAGAATTGTGAATGTTAGCATGTTCCACACTTAGACAGAACTGTGAAGGATAGCGTGTGCCACACTTAGACAGAATTGTGAAGGATAGCATGTGCCACACGTAGACGGAACTGTGAAGTGTAGCATGTGCCACAAGTAGATGGAATTGTGAAGGATAGCATGTGCCACAAGTAGACGGAACTGTAAAGGATAGCGTGTGCCACACTTAGACAGCATGTGCCACACTTAAATTGATTTGCAAATGTTAGCATGTGTCACACTTAGACAGAATTGTGAAGCATAGCATGTGCAACACTTAGACGGAATTGTGAAAGATAGCATGTGCCACACTTAGACAGAATTGTGAATGTTGGCATGTGCCACACTTAGACAGAACTGTGAAGGATAGCGTGTGCCACACTTAGACAGAATTGTGAAAGATAACATGTGCCACACGTAGACGGAATTGTGAAGGATAGCATGTGCCACGCTTAGACGGAATTGTGAATGATAGCATATGCCACACGTAAACGGAGCTGTGAATGATAGCATGTGCCACACTTAGACAGAATTGTAAATGTTAGCATGTGCCACACTTAAAAGGAATTGCGGATGTTAGCATGCGCCACACTTGGACAGAATTGTGAATGTTAGCGTGTGCTACACGTAGACTTGCCCACGTTGTATACCACGTGAGTGGCATGCAGCACCTTACGTATGGGCACACTCTGCTATGCAAGTATGCCTTGGGTAGCTGTCTCAGCCCTCCAGAGCCTGCTTGGCATTCACGTGACTCACCTAGATGGAATTATGACTGGTAGCATATCCCCCACGTAGTTAGAAGTGTAAATGATCGCATGTGCCACATTTGGATGGAATTGTGAAGGATGGCATGTGCCACACTTGGACAGAATTGTGAATGTTAGCTTGTGCCACACTTGGATGGAATTGTGAAGGATAGCATGTGCCGCACTTAGACGGAACTGTGAAGGATAGCATGTACCACACTTAGATAGAACTGTGAAGGATCGCATTTATGACTGGTAGCATATCCCCTACTTAGTTAGAAGTGTAAATGATAGCATGTGCCACATTTGGATGGAATTGTGAAGGATGGCATGTGCCACACTTGGATGGAATTGTGAAGGATAGCATGTGCTGCACTTAGACAGAATTGTGAAGGATAGCATGTGCCTCATCTAGATAGAATTGTAAATGACGGCATATGCAACACCTTGATGGAACTGTGAATGATAGCATGTCCCACTCTTGGGTCGAATTGCGAACTAGAGCAAATCCCTCACTTAGAATTATAAATGATAATATGTGCAACTTGTATATGGAATTGTGAATGATAGCATGTTGCACACATGGATGGAATTGTAAATAGTAGCATGTGCCACACTCGAATAGAATTACAATTGGTAGCATATCCCTCTCTTGGTTAGAATTGTAAATGATGGCATGTGCAACACCTAGTTGGAATTGTGAATGATAGCATATCCCACAATTAGATAAAATTTGATCGATGGCATGTGCAACACCTGGATAGAATTATGAGTGGCGGCAGGTGCAGCACATGGATGGAGTTGCAAATGATAGCATGTCCCAGTCTTAGGTGGAATTGCGAATGATAGCATATCCCGTACTTAGTTAGAATTGTAAACGACAGCATGTACAACACCGAGATGGATTTATGAATGAGAGCATGTCCCACTCTTAGGTGGAATTGCGAATGATAGCATATCACTCACTTAGATAGAATTCTAAATGATAGCATGTTCAACACTTAGATGGAATTAGAAATGATAACATGTGCCTCACCTAGATTGAACTATGATCGGTAGCATATCCCTCACTTAGTTGGAATTGTGAATGATAGCATGTGCCACACTCAGATGGAATTGTTAATGATAGCATGTGCCTCATCTAGATAGAACTATGATTGGTAGCTTATCCCTCACTTAGCTGGAATTGCAAATGTTAGCATGTGCCGCACTTAGATGGAATTGTAAATGTTAGTATATGACACAATTTGAAGGAATAGTAAATGATAGCATATGCCACACTTAGATGGAATTGTGAATGATAGGTAGGAATAGGTAGAATGAATAGAGTGAACAGAATAGGTGGAATAGATGACATAGATAGCATAGATGGAATGGATTGAGTAGACGAAGCAGAAAAATGGTCAGAGTAGACTGAATGATTGGGGAAGCATAGAATGAGTGGAACCTACTGAAATTCAGCCCACTCGTTGCTTCCCTGTGCAACTGTTACCATGTTGTTGCCTTATAAATGTATCCCCTATATATGCTATATATGCCAAATTTCTGCATCCCCAATATATCCTGTGTACCTGTATCCCCATATATATATCTATATCCCATATATACCTCTACCCATCCTGTCGCTATATATATATGTTTGTCACTATGTACATCCCCAATGTCCTGCTTACGTGCCTGGTCTCAGGCGCTCATACTGATAGCCACCATATCACACCACTATGCCTACTCTCTACTATACACCATCACTCAGCCAGAACACAGCTATACCACTGATAATTCGGCCTAGCTGTTCACATACGAACACGACTCCATGATCACCTCATCACCCTAATAAAAACACAGCTAGCAGAAGCACATTCCGGCTATCTTAGGCTTTCCTCATGCCTAACACAGCCAGATCCCAGTCTGGGTGTCCTCCCACTAGACTGGACACATCCAACTGATTTCCTCAGCACAACAACTATCGCTAAGAAGCAGCTACCATCCAACAACTACACCATCTGCACACATATTCGGTGCTCCAACGCACCATAGACTCTCTCTCTCTCTCTCTACTGATTAGAACTACGGTTCCTGAGGGCGTTCAACTTACCAGCGCTTTGTGATCATACCAATGATACATAAGGCGCTATATAAATGCCAAGTAACATAACATAACATAACATAACTTGCCCAAAATCAACTCTCAACTGCCCAGTGGAGTAAGGAAACCCCAGATGCTGATTTAATTAGGGCACAAAAAGGGGATCCGGTTATTGGGAAATGTTATCAACACCTTGAAGACCCCGTGAGTTTACCTCTGACCGAATCCGATTAGATCGGGAAAGTGGATCTCTGCGGGTTGATGAAGTTTTCCAAAATGTTCCGAATCCAAGATGGTGTATTGGTACGGAGATCCATCTCTGGATGTGACCAGTGGGTGGTACCTTCCTCATTCCAAAGCCTGATGTTAAGTCACACCCATGACGTGGCCATAGCCGCTCGTAGGGGGTTTGATGCAACTTTGGAAATCTTGTGAGAGGTTGCATACTGGCCACACATGGGCCAGGATCTTGACCATCACTTGATGGGGTGTCTTGTGTGTGCGCAATTTCAGCTAAGATCCCTCACACACCAAGCTCTACAGAAAAGGGGGATGACACTGCCTTGGTCAGATTTGCAAGTAGATTTCATTGGGCCCGTGATTTGCTCCTCTAGAGGAAACAAGTACATGTTAACCGTGACATGCTTGTTTACCAAGTGGGTGGAATATCTACTGGTCGTAAATTGCAAGGCAGGAACAGCAGCTGCCCTGATGATCAATCACATCTTCTCTCATTTCGGCCTTTCCCAAAGGATTGAGTCAGACCAAGGAAGTCACTTTACTAGCGAGGTGATGACAAAGAAGTGGGAGATGCTTGGGGTAAAGAGAAAACTCCACATTGCCTACCACCCAACCTCTAGTGGGGGAGTTGAGAGGTACAAGAAAATGATTGTGAGCAGCCTAAAGAGGTTTGTGGTGGACTCTGGGCCTAGTTGGGAAATCCGACTACCACTTGTCCTGATGGCCATTAGGTCTACACTATCTTCAAAAATGTCTCCATTAAAGCTAATGACGGGACGAATAATGGTGCTACCTCAGCATTTGCTCTACAGAACTCAAGAGCAGACCCTGATCAACACATCCACGACAAATGAATATATTGAGAACTTGAGAAAACACCTTCATCATGCTTTTGCGTACGCTCAACGAAATCTGGAAAAGTCGGCAGAGTGGATGAAAACCCACTACGATTTAAAGACCACTAAGAGAGAGTACCAAGTAGTAGACAGGGTCTACTTGTACAATTTTCCAAGGTACCAGACCAAAGAGCAGAAGTTCCTTCTCTCCTGGCGTGGCGCCTTTGAAATTGTAAATAAAATCTCACCTGTCGCCTATAAGATCGACATCTCAAAAGGATAAATGACAGAAGAAAAATGGGTCCACATCAATCAGTTGAAAAGCTGTCAACCCAGACACGCTTTGCGACTGATTGATGAGCCAAATGAAAATCGAGCAGAGGAACCATCTGAAGAATGAAAAGGAAGGATGAAAAATCAGACAGAACTATATATATATTATATATATAACAGCGAGTAATTTACTTGGTGTTATTGTACAAATGAAGGAAAAAAAGAAAATAAATAAATAATACAACTTGTTTATGAAACAAGCAAGAAGGTGAAGGTCATGTATAACTGTAGTTTGTTGTCATTGTAAATTCTTTCTAAATCTTCTGGGAAAAATGTGTGTAAAAAGTACTGAAACTAGAACTAACCTCCTTAAATTACTGCCTGGAGTTGAGAGCTGAGCCCGATGAAAACCCTGGAACCTGGAAGGGAAGGAAGAAAGGGGGTGCCGTGCCACACCCTCCAACCCAAAGATGAAAGGGGAGGCTGGAGTGCCCGCTCCCAAAAGAAGGAAGAAAAAGGGGTGCCATGCCATACTCCCCATCCCAAAGAAGGAAGGGGACACTGGAGTGCCCACTCCCTGATGAAGGAAAAGTACACCTAAGGAAACCCCACTCCACCCTGCTCTTCCCCAACTAAGAGTTATGCAAGAACAGGGGGGGCTGTCGGGTGCATTTAAAGGCCCCAAACAGAAGTCCCTTTCACATGAATAGCAGGCATTTAAACACTGCAACAAACAACGGCCTGGCTTTTGCTTTTGTTGTCACATGAATGGCAGGCATTCAAACACTGCAACAAAAACGACCTGGTGTTTGCTTTTGTTTTCCATGTAAAGTTAAAGAGCCATGTGAAAGGGGCCTACCTATCATTATCAATGGACAAGCATCAATTTCATTCACAAAAGAAGGAGGAATCAAAGAATCCTGTGACATGAAAAACAGGATTTTTAAACATTGAAAGCAAAAACGGCCAGCACATATGTTTGCAATGAAAAATGGCTTTAACAAGCCACAATGGAAAAAATATCACTGCTCACAGAAAAATGTCAGGAAAGCAAAACATGATGTGGGGGTTGACCAAAGCAATGCATATTATTTTTTACTCACAAAACTCAAGTGACATTTGAAGAGACACTTAGTCTTCAGGAAAACCCTGTTCTTGCTGAGGGCACAACTTCAAAAAGGAAAGCCCCACTTCGGCCTGGATGTCACATCTCACATCTAATAACCCCACAATAAAATGTGGTGCTGCTAAAGGGTGCACGGCGGCCTCCCACCCTGATAACCAAGAAGGATTTACGTGGTACCATCCTTGACTCCAGAAACAAGAAACACCAGGGAGTTCAGCTCAGCTGGTGAGTCTGAGGAAGAACCAATAGCAGACCGGGCTGCATTGAGCAAAGGTTGCACATGACAACATGATATGAATTGAAGAACTTGAGAACAAAGAACTTGTGTGTGCTAATGAACTTTTGAGAAACCAGGGGAAGACCAGCTGCGAAGTAGTCCAGCGCAACAGGGCGCTTAGTCGAAAGACTCTGGTTGGTCCCCATTTGTTGAACTACAGATACCAGGAGGCCCTGGGAGAGCTCAACATAAGAGGTCAACGTGGTCATACAAGGGTCGAGTAAAATCCATTGTACAATTGAAAGTCTTTGACCCAGCAAACATTGGAAGGCCAAGTGGCTCGAGCCCAACAGAGGGAAGCCAAGGCACAAGAACCACTAAAGAAGGTTTGAGCCCAATGGAGGGGAATCGTATGTCATAATAGAATTATGTGAAGCCTGACTTGAGGCTTAAGAGAAAGCCTAGCTGGGGTCTTAAGAGAACGCTTGACTGGGGGTGTAAGGGAGAGCCTGATTGGGGGCTGAGACCCAGACTTGGGTAAGAGAAGAAAGCTAAGGGAGGTGAATCCCACATTATGATAAAACCCAAGTGAACTGTGTAGCTGACAACTGTGAACCCGGCTGAGGGATGCCTGCACGGTGGGGTGAAGCACAATAACCCCATAAACATTGTGTTGACAAGAGTGAACCCAGCAGCTGAGGGAGGTCCACAGTGAATGGTTGTTTAAAAAGACATTGAGATTCTTGAATGTTACAAGTTGTTGATTTTGAATGAAAGGCCGCAGTGAACCCGACTGAGGGAGGCAAACATTGCAAGAAGGATCGGAGCCCAGTTGAAGGAGACCCAAGGGTGAAGACAAATCACCCGACGTGGAGATTACTGAAAGGAACTTTTGTTTTTGTTATTTTGATACATCAAGCCCTCTGAGGCAAGAGACTTTGCCAGGAAAAGAGATTTGACCACCGAAGGTCCTTATATTGAGAAAAGGAACTGTAGTCTTGTGTTGAAGAAGCCCAGGAGTGTGCTGTGCTCAAGAGTCCCGCCTTGTCCCGTGCTAAAAACGTGGGCATGGGAGACACCAGCCATAGAATCCTGACTTATCATTTTGTGAACACTTCTTTCTTTTCTTGTGAACACTGTCCCACACTATTTTTGTAAACTTAGCGGTAAGGATTGACAATAGTCTTTTTTTAGTATAGGCCCTTTTATTTGACAAGATGCCACAAGGACTTCCTTATTATTATTTGATGGTTGTAGCTTGCTCCCATCTTAGATTTAGGTTTAGAATAGGCATTTTTCTCACCCATTTAAACAGTTTAATACACACCCATAAACTGTGATCACTTGTGTCTGTCTTTACTGTTGCCACCATGAGTTCCTTACAGTAGTCCTTAAAAGTACTGTTTTGGGGTACACTGAGGCCCTCATTAGGACCCTGGCATTAAGGGGTTAACGGCGCCGTAAAAGGCTGCGGCACCGTTAACCCCTTAACGCCTTACTACGAGGTCCCTTTGCGGCTCCCAACCTGAACGGCTGGTCTGGACCAGCCGTTAAAGTAGGGACCCGCAAAGGGACCTTGATGGCAATTACAGTACCGCAATTTGCGGTACCGTAATTGCTGCCTTCCCCATTCCCATTGAGCCCTATGGGGCAAAAATGGGAATGAGGAAGGGCCATGGAGAAAGGGGGAATTACTGCCCCGCCAACCTTGGAATGGGGTGGTAATTCCCCCTTTCTCCATGGCGGACTCCATGGCTAATAGCACAATGGTTTAGCGCCGGAGTCCTAATGAGGGCCTGAGTGTAGTATTTTAGCACATTTATAGTACTGTTTCCATGTTATGAAGGAACAATGTATTTCCTTCATTGGTTAGGTGTATTCCATCATGTCTATAGAAATTGGCATGTAGAAATGTATGTTGTTGTTTGAGATCCATAATTGCTTGTGGTCTCTCATGAATGCTGAAACTACTTTGTTAACATTTCTCTGTGATTTTTCAATGTTACCATTACATTTGGTGCTCCATCTACATTTCTGCCTCTGCGTCAGATTGGAAAAGATAAAGACAGTGTGTGGAAAAAGTTCCATTATTTTTTCCAAGTCTTGTTCATCATTAAAGTAAGGGACACACCACGTACATTCCCCAAATCATTGCCTTCACAATGAATTAGTATGATGTCTGGGTGCCCTCTACTTTTCAGACTGAACAATTTTGGAAAAACTGGCAACCAATGCATTCCCCACAATCCAAATAATGTAATTGTAAAATCTCTCAAACCAAGGTCTGTGTTAATATTTAGTTTCTTACAAAAAGTTAGTAACCAAAACAGCCAACTCTCTCTGATTAGCCACACCGTTATCAAACCAGCCATAATATCTGCAGTCTTTCTCTGTTTCCTGGAAAGTGATTCCTAGTTTGAATTTCTAGTAATGTCTACGAATAGGATATGTATGATGCGTGTGTTTTGGTGTTTGTAATTGGTTGATGTTAGTGCTGTAATTCTGTATTTGTCTGTGATAGGTTACACTCAAAATGTGTTGGCTATTTTTGAATTTTGGTTAGTAAATATAGTCCTCTTTTTGTGGTTTTGATTTTGGAAAGTATAAAAGCTATCGTTTTATCCTTCTTATTGTAGAACTCTCTATGGACTATAGTCTCATAGTTTGTGTCGAACCCATCCTTAAACTTTTTTTGAACTTTATCATCATCCACTTTAAATAATTCCATGAGCGGTCAATTATTGTATTGTCATCTTTTATTTTATCTTTGGATCACTACTGTCTCTTTTGTCGTTTATATTCCATAGTCAGATTTTTTCTATTTAAATGATTTTTATAGTCACGGCTATACAAAATGGGGAGTGATTGGAGTATT
The DNA here is from genome assembly GCF_040938575.1 of Ambystoma mexicanum. NCBI lineage: Eukaryota > Metazoa > Chordata > Amphibia > Caudata > Ambystomatidae > Ambystoma > Ambystoma mexicanum. The sequence goes on along the minus strand of NC_090935.1, from coordinate 544,004,738 downwards.
GAGGATCGCTGCCAGCAACAACAACAACTGTGGAAATTAACCACTGCTATCCATAACCCACTCAGTGCACAGCGTTGCTACCCATGGGTAAAAGTGGCACCCTGTGCAGCTGCAGCTATATTCCGGCAAATGATACATCGTGTGTTTGTGGACGTGTGGTAGCTCTGCCTACGAGAGATGCAGGCCAGGGATAAAAATAATTTTTGTTAATTTGATTGTTTGTGATTGGATGTTGTTATTTGTGTAGCTGTCTGTGATAGGTTGTGATAAAAATGTGTCACCTTTTTAGTGTTTTTTAGTATATAGTACTATTATATAAAAGCCACCATTATCTGAAATTGTATCCTTTTGATTCCAGAACTGACAGTGTGCACATGGCAACCGTGTGGCTGATGTGAAAGTAAGTGTTAACACATATTTGCATATTTGAAGGTTTATTTGCAGTTTTGTGTGTGCTAGTTATAATATTCACTTCTATCAGATGGTGTTCATTATAATTGGTTCATATGCTCTGATTGTGTGGCAAGTATTTGTTTATGTAGTTTTTACTTTCACTAACATGCACCTACAAAATTAGATTTTTCAATCAATGGCATTTATATGCAGGCATTTCGTTTTTGTATTCATTTTAGGGTAGTTGAGTATTTATTTGATTGTATTTGTTGTAATTTTACTGCAGTTTCAGCTATGCAGTACTCTTAGTTGTTTTTACTTTTCTGTGAGTCTGTGAGGTTGTACAATTGATGGTGTTTTGCAAGTTCATTTTAGTCATTTTTTTATTTTTTATTTTCTTGTGCTGCTTATTTTAGTATCTGTTGAAAGAAAGTTGGATACATTGCATTTGCATTCTGTTTGGGTCTTTATTGTTTCTATGGTGGGCAGGTGCTGATAGGATTCAAATACTTGAGGTGCTCTGGCTACTGTAGAAGTTGTTCAGTTAACTCAAGTGAAAGGTCAACCTATAATCAAAGTGTTTCCCATGTTCTCAAAGTTTACTATCCTACACCATCCTTCCTTGTTCTGTGTGTTTACTTAACCTACCCCATTTTCTCTTGTTTTCCATGTTTACTTAACTTACCCCATTTACTCTATTGTAATTCCTTAGCATAATGTCCCTTGTTTGTTCTCACCCAGTTAACAGATGTATGTTAATTGATTACAGTAACTATTTTTATACTTTTATTGTACCTCTATTGTGTTAGTGAATGAGTGATGGCAATGTACATTATGTTTGGAGAGAGTGATTTCTCAATGGGCTAGTGTGGCATCTTCCGGGACAAGACAATTGTGGCATAGGCAGCACATTACTCTCATATCTAGGGAGGATAGCTCAGCAGCAACATGCTCGCCTTGGAAGCAAGACGACACGGAGCACCACAGGTTCGATCCCCGGGTCCGCGCTTAGAAACCTCTGGGTATTAAGCGCGTTATAAATAACCTATCATATCATATCATAACTGAAACATTGGGAGCAGTAAAATTGGAACAGCTGAAATTGAAAAAGTTGCAGAAGTGGAAGGTTCTTTCACTATTGGCGGTGTTCCACTGAAACTGGATGTTTTCAAGCTTTGAAATGGGACATTTGAAAGTCCACATCTTAGTGTCTTTTTTAAAAGCTGCATAGGATTTTCTCCTTTTTTTTTAAACAGTGTTCTTTTTTCCTGAAATATTTTGAACTAGCCGCAGTGGTCTTCTTGGAGGTTGTCTTTTTTTTGTTGGGTAAAAAAACTACTAGTATTTCTACCTTTGTCATTGTTTTCTATCCCTTCTTCTCCAAGTTTACTTATCCCACCCTATTCTCTCTTGTTCTCTAAGTTTACTTAACCTTCCCCATCCTTTGTCCTGCAACCAACCAGTATAATGTCTTTTGTTTACAGTCACCCAGTTTATATATCTCTGTTTATTGTAGTGGTAGTTTGTATACCTTTTTTATATTTTAGTATGTTTTTTTGTATCCAAGTTGGACTTTTTTTTCCAATGACCCAATGATTAGTATGTGCAAAGAGAACACCATTGTTGTATGCACAAACGTTGTATCTTATGTAGTGCATGTGATACACTGCATACAAGATATGAGGGTCATAAAAATGTGTGTATTAAATTGTGTTTCTTAAAATGTGTGTGTTCTTTAACTCATTTATTTTTACACATATAAGGATATTCTTTTTTTGAACAAAGAGGAATAACCACTGCTACCATATTGCACAATGGGGTGTTGAATTTCGAATGCCCAGTTAACCGAAGAAACGACTGGCAAGGGTTGTAGCCATGGTTTGCTGGACTATACCGGCACCTATAGGCCTCAATGTGCAAAAACGTACGTGTTTGTAACCAAAATAGTCCTTTCTAAGAATGATATATTATGTATATATGTATGAAAATATATGTGACCTTCCTCCCCAAAGTTTCATATTTTAACCGCGACTAGGAAAAAGTCAATGAACTATAGCCGAGTGATGAGTCATTTTAGAAAACATTGTTTGATGTAATTTCATTGTATTTGTGTATTTATTTGTGATTGATTTTATTTCATTGTGTTTGTATATACATATGTGATAAATAGTCGTTAAAAGGACTGTTATACTGAGTGTAGTATTTTAGGACATTTGACATGGTCTCTTTATGATCATGTATCTTACATAACTCCTTTTAACTACCATTGTATCAATACTGTCTCTTTTGTCATTCATATTCCATATATATATATATATATATTTTCAAAAAAAACTGGCTTATCGTCAGTCATTTAAGGAGCACTCTCCTTCATACCAGGCTTCAAAGAGTAGACGGTTATCAGCGTTTCATTAATGGCTTCTTTATTTGTTTAAAATACATCTTCCATTCTTCCCAAGAAAATCGACGCGTTTCGCAGCATTACTTGCCGCTTGTTCACAACACCGTTTTGCCACCACCAGATTGTTTAAATACAAACATGTGCCTACAGACATAGAAATGGGACAAGGGAGTTCTGCTCCAGTAAACATAGAAGATAGGACTTAATGTTGTTGACGATGCTGTCGGACATCTTTAAAGGGTTTTTAGTCCCTATACTTTTGAGTTGCATAAATCGTGATCAAGTGATCGTATCGACATAAATGCTAACCTCAAAATGAATTGTCCTCATGATTAGAGCATAGCATTGATTTTAACAAAGGTCCTGCATTAAAAATACTATGTTCAACAGAGTTACCATAAATCTAACGGCAGCCTTTTACCATTCTTTAAAATGAGAATGTACTTTTTCTTCACACATAAAGTGCATAATGCATAATAAAGTGACTAGTGCTAGCAGCTCACTAAAGTGCCTAGTGCTTTAGTGTATTTCAGCCTCTAATTTTCATAAAGTGCTTAGTGCTAAAACTTCTATTCAGTGTGAAGATCTATTTCAATTTTTTGGACTAAGTTGCAACTCCCATTTTCTCATCATTATCAATAGTCTGTGGCTATGTTTATTTAAAAATACAAAAATCAATAGATAAAACTACACCTACGTGGTGAAATCTAAAAAAGGAGTGCCTATAAACCCGATAACAACATACAATAAAAGTGCAAGTTAAAATATGCAACAATGCATGGATTTACACTTATTTAAACCCAATTTATGAAATCACTAATTTGCATAAGTCAATCCTTGTAGGTAAGAGGTGCCAAGTTTTCTTATATGAGAAAACGATGCTTGGATTAGTGCCCTAAAAAAGTGTACAGTTCTTCATCTATGTTGTGCCCTTTTGGCTGTTTGGTTTCGAACTCTAAAATGCAGCGGGTTTCTTGTTGTCTGAGCCTTCTTTCGCGATCGCCCTCTCTAGGGCTATTCTCAATTGCACAAATTCCAAAGAAAGCAAAACTGTTCATATTGTTTTCATGGCATTCAGTAAAATGTTTTGCCATAGGATAGTTCGCATCTTTGTTTTGTATGGCTCTAACATGTTGTTGGACCCTTATTTTCAGTTTATATATATATTACATGGCCACGGTAGTGGCCATGTAGTTATGGTTAAGTTGCTGTTTCCATAGGAAGAGCACTTTTTGGGCGGCTTATAACTTCGGTCTTCCTGGACGGATCCTCACCAAACTTTGCAAAAAAAGTATTTGGGTCACTCTGAATTTTTGCAAAGTTTGGTGAGGATTCGTCCAGGGGGGGCAAAGTTATAGGGGGGTCCCAAAATTGTTTTTTTTCCCATAGACTGAATGGGAAAAAAAATGTGCTTGTGTCTACAGCCCAAACCGCTGGACGGATTTTCACCAAATTTGGACCAGGAGCAGTGGCTTGGTCCCGAAAGCGTGCTTTTGCAAATTTGGTGAAAATCCGTCCAGTAGTTTTTTTTTAAATGACCAAAAAGTAGGTAAAAAAAAATTAGTGATATCTGTGTTAGGTCCGCGGACAGTGTCCTGATTGGCCAATCGGCTTGCTTAATGTTCGCGGACATGCAACGTGTTCGCTGATTGGACGGCGTGGAGCGTGAAGCGCGTCAGATTTTCGGTAGCGCCCGCCATCTTGGATTCGCGGTCGTCCGCGGACAGCGCAGTAAAACTTTGTTCAAAATTTGTATTTAGTAGAGTGTGTTGGTGTGTAGGAGTGTTTGGGGAGGGTGGGAGTGTATGAGATAGGATGAAAGTTGTGTTTTTTATGTGTTAGACGTTCTTTTTGTGTTCGATTTGTCTGCGGACATCACAGGTGTTCTGAAATGTTCTAAATAAACTGAATGGGGGGTGTTCTGAGGACTCAATATGTGTCCGTTTTGTTTGCAAGCAAACTGAAACTGTTCTAAGAACACTCGCAGTGTCCTGAAATGTTCGCAAATAAACAAAATGGGGTGTCCTGAGGACGCTGTCCGTATTGTTCCTTGTCAAGTTGAATATGTTCTAAGAACACTCGCGGTGTCCTGAAATGTTCGCAAATAAACAAAATGGGGGTGTCCTGAGGACGCTGTCCGTATTGTTCGTTGTCAAGTTGAATATGTTCTAAGAACACTCGCGGTGTCCTGAAATGTTCGCAAATACACAAAATGGGGGTGTTCTGAAGACGTTGTCGAACACTCGCTGTGTCCTGAAATGTTCGCAAATATGAATGGGGGTTGTGGCTGACAAGTTGAATATGTTCTAAGAACACTTGCAGTGTCCTGAAATGTTCGCAAATAAACAAAATGGGGGTGTCCTGAGGACGCTGTCCGTATTGTTCCTTGTCAAGTTGAATATGTTCTAAGAACACTCGCGGTGTCCTGAAATGTTCACAAATAAACAAAATGGGGGTGTCCTGAGGACGCTGTCCGTATTGTTCGTTGTCAAGTTGAATATGTTCTAAGAACACTCGCGGTGTCCTGAAATGTTCGCAAATACACAAAATGGGGGTGTTCTGAAGACGCTGTCGAACACTCCCTGTGTCCTGAAATGTTCGCAAATATGAATGGGGGTTGTGGCTGACAAGTTTAATGTGTTCTAAGAACACTCGCAGTGTCCGGGGAATGTTCGTAGGGGGTGTCCTGAGGACGCTGTCCGTATTGTTCTCTATCAAGTTGAATGTGTTCTAAGAACACTCGCGGTGTCCTGAAATGTTCGCAAATAAACAAAATGGGGGTGTTCTGAAGACGTTTCTAAGAACACTCCCAGTGTCCTGGAATGTTCGTAGGGGGTGTCCTGAAGGCGTAGTCAGTATTGTTCGCTGGCAAGTTGAATGTGTTCTAAGAACACTTGCAGTGTCCTGAAATGTTCGAAAATAAACAAAATGGGGGTGTCCTGATGACGCTGTCGGTATTGTTCTCTGTCAAGTTGAATGTGTTCTAAGAACTCTCGTGTTGTTCTGATGCTGTTCGTATTGTTCTCTGTCAAGTTGAATGTGTTCTTAGAACACTCATGGTGTCCTGAAATGTTCGTAAATAAACGAAATGGGGGTGTTCTGAGGACACTGTCCGTATTGTTCGTTGTCAAGTTGAATGTGTTCTAAGAACATTCGCGGTGTCATGAAATGTTCGCAAATAAACAAGATGGTGGTGTTCTGAAGACGCTTCTAAGAACACTTGCGGTGTCCGGGGAATGTTCGTAGGGGGTGTCCTGAGGACGCTGTCCGTATTGTTCTCTGTCAAGCTGAATGTGTTCTAAGAACACTTGCGGTGTCCTGAAATGTTCGCAAATAAACAAAATGGGGGTGTTCTGAAGACGTTTCTAAGAACACTCGCGGTGTCCTGGAATGTTTGTAGGGGGTATCCTGAAGGCGTAGTCCGTATTGTTCTCTGGCAAGTTGAATGTGTTCTAAGAACACTCGCAGTGTCCTGAAATGTTCGCAAATAAACAAAATGGGGGTGTCCTGAGGACACTGTCCGTATTGTTCGTTGTCAAGTTGAAAGTGTTCTAAGAACACTCGGGGTGTCCTGAAATGTTTGCAAATAAACAAGATGGTGGTGTTCTGAAGACGCTTCTAAGAACACTCGCGGTGTCCGGGGAATGTTCGTAGGGGGTGTCCTGAGGACGCTGTCCGTATTGTTCTCTGTCAAGTTGAATGTGTTCTAAGAACACTTGCGGTGTCCTGAAATGTTCGCAAATAAACAAAATGGGGGTGTTCTGAAGACATTTCTAAGAACACTCACTGTGTCCTGGAATGTTCGTAGGGGGTGTCCTGAAGGCGTAGTCCGTATTGTTCGCTGGCAAGTTGAATATGTACTAAGAACACTCGCAGTGTCCTGAAATGTTCGCAAATAAACAAAATGGGGGTGTCCTGAGGACACTGTCCGTATTGTTCGTTGTCAAGTTGAAAGTGTTCTAAGAACACTCGCGGTGTCCTGAAATGTTCGCAAATAAACAAGATGGTGGTGTTCTGAAGACGCTTCTAAGAACACTCGCGGTGTCCGGGGAATGTTCGTAGGGGGTGTCCTGAGGACACTGTCCGTATTGTTCGTTGTCAAGTTGAAAGTGTTCTAAGAACTATCGCGTTGTTCTGAAATGTTCGTAGGGGGTGTCCTGAAAACGCTGTCCGTATTGTTCGCTGGCAAGTTGAAAGTGTTCTAAGAACACTCATAATGTCCGCGGACATTAAAAGTTTCCATAGACCATAGTTGAAATGTTTGACTCTATGGATGTGATATGCTGCAGTGGTTGTTGCCAGGGCATAGAGTCTTGGGTGCATGGCCATTTGGCCATGAACCCAAGACTCTATGCCCTGGCAACAACCACCGCAGCATATCACATTCATATTTGCTTATAACTTTGGGTGAAAAACAAATGTATAAGGAACAAAGGTATTAGATACTATGGATGTGAAATGCTGCTATGGTTCTCCTTATTATTGTATACTTACTGTTTGGTCTAGTAACCGGAGTACATGTATTTCTTGTTAATTTCTGTGATAAAAGAAAATAGCATGTTAGTATTAGTATTTTGTAATGACTTATTACATTGTATAATCAATATACTTTTTTTTTTTTGGACCCTCATATTTAGTAGATTACAAATCAGAGTACTGTGCAATTTGCTCAGTTTCTGTATTTGTTGCTAAAATCATTGGGTCTGTGGGAGAAAAAAAAATCCATGTTGGATTAAAAAAAAACCTTTTTCTGTTATGCTACAGTTTATTTGTTTGTTTGTTTTCAGTGTTCACTTGTTGTTTCTGGCTAATGCTTTATACTTTGGCTTGTTGTATTTTTTGGAGCAGTAACATATTATTTATTTGTTTTGATATTATAAAATTTTGGAGCAGTTAGATACCAATTGGCGTATTCTGACTGTCTATTTTTTTTATATATTTTAGTGGTATTGATTTATCTATTTGGATATTGTTAAATTTTGGGACAGTTAGATACCAATTGGCGTATTCTAACTGTGTATTTTTTTGTCTAATTTAGTGGTATTCATTTATCTGATTAGTTGTTGTAGAATCTATGAGCAGTTAGATAGCTTTTGGAGTATTCTAACAGTTTATATTTTTTTAACACAAGTTTACTTAGGGTTTAATACAGTTTAGTTATCAAATTTTGGTTTTAAGAACATCAAATAAGCATTTGTAAGATTTCCTGGTAATCTCTGCTTTAGAGTAATGGTACTATCATTACATTCAAACCATCCACATTTCTTTTTTATATATGCAGTGTAGTGCCCTGAATTGGTTGTGGCTCCTGCGTGGTAGATTATACCTATTGTTGTGAAGGTTTTCTTACCAAGTGATATTTGACCATGTGTGAATCCAGTCAGCTTGCAGTTGTTTTTGGTACCATCTGCATTGTAACGTAGAAGCATTAGTATTATGTATTTACTATGTGTTTGTATTACTAACGTGGAGCGATTATCTGAATTGCAGGTAGAGCATAATCTACCATGGTTTGCATTTTGTACAAGGCGCTGAAATGGAATGGATTCACAATTTGGTATTGATATATATATATGAAGCGTTCATTCGGGATTTCTTCTTGTGTCACATTGTTGCAGAGAGTGCATGTATGTTTCCACATGTATGAAATCTGAAAGATTTCATTTATAGGTATTTTTTTGTTTTCCAGTACTTGTAGTAAGTACATTAGAAATTCTTATGGATCTTCCTGTGAGTTTATAGTGAATTTCACCATTCCAGCACAGTAGTCCAATTGTTGTCTTATTCCATAAACACTATACGTGTTGTCAGTATTGTTTGCTGCATTTCTGTGAAGTACTAACATTTGCAAACACAATGGGTCTGTACTGTGTAAGTAAATGTTGTCAAAAATTGGTGGTAATTGAAATAGAATATTCATTGCTACATTTGCGTAGCAACTTACACCAACTATATTTGAGAATTTAAATGGTCCAGGTAGTTCTGTATCTAACTGCTTTTTTTGGAGTTTGTCTTCCTTCTTTAAAGAAGTACCTGCTTTACTTTCCCTAATTGATTCTTTTTTGCTTGTGGTACTTGATGAAGTATTAGTTTCTTTTACTCTCTTTGGAGGATTTGCAGTGACATCCTGTTTCATTTCTGTTTGATTTATTTTTCTTTTATAACGTTTTACTTTTTGTGGAACAGAATATGTGTTTAGGTGGGGGGTGTATAGTGAGCGAAGTCTATTGTATTCTAAAATGCAAGGAATATCAGCATTTATTTTACTTGCATCAAAGTTGATTAGAAATAGACCGTCAAGTGTACCTAAGCGTGATAGTGCTACATAGCTCATGCCTTCTTTAAAGACTGTGTTACCAATATCTATCATTGCTTTGTCTAGGGTAAGACCTTGTGATTTATGAATCGTGACTGCGCATGCAAGAGTTAGAGAAAATTGTTCTCTGCGTACATACATATCTTCGAAGAGAAGGAATCTAGCTGTTGAGCGTCCTATCCTTTTTACTTCTGAAAGTTTGTCATAGAGTATATTGACAAACTGAATTTTGTTGTCGCGTGGGTATGTTTGAAAGCCAACAACTGTACCCAGTGCTCCATTAACTAGTCCTTGGTCCATGTCAAGGTTACGTTTAAGCATTACTCTGCAATTCAAGGATAATTTTAATATCTTTTCTAAGCCTGCTGTGTTTGAGATTGATTTTTCTAAACTATTTAGTCTTGTTGTGGCTTGGTCACACATGGGTAGTGTCATACCATGTACATCTAGTTTGTCTGTGGAGCTAATTTCCATGATTGGTTGCATTTCTTTACTTAGCATGATTTCACTGAATTTGAAACAGCTTGCAAGAGTTGGCATTAAGGCCATACAATTGACATTTTTGTGGGCTATTTGTTCCATAACATCTGTAACACATGCATTATCACCATAAAGTTATGTTATGTTATGTTATTTTGCATTTATATAGCGCCTTATATACCATTGGTATGGTCTGAAGGCACTGGTAGGTTGAACGCCCTTGGGAACCGAAGTTCAGGTCAGTAGAGAGAGTAGAGAGAGTCAAAGGTGCGTGTGCGCACCAGGTATGTGTGCAGCTGTGTGCGGAATTCAAAGTGCATTAATGTGCTGGGTTTTCAATATTGCTTCTGCTTCTTTAGAAAGTATACCAACTCTGATACTTTTAAAAATGTTGGCATAAGTGGGATCTGCAGATTGCCGCATGTTTTCTGTTAATTCTCTGTATTGGAAATGTTGCCAAAGGTTGACATTTCCAATGCTGCCAACAGTTTTACGGCAGAGTTTGTGTCCTAATGTTTTAAAAATAGGCTCACCTTTTACTGGTGTTAATTGAAGCTGATCTCCAAAAACAATAATGTGTTTTCCTGCAAAGAGCTCTTCATAGTCTGTTTTGAGTACTTCTTGTAATCTGAGGTGAATCAAAGCTAACATCAGGTTGGAGACCATGCTCACTTCATCTATTAGTAGCATTTTCATTTGTTTCAATACTCTGCGTAATTCCATTGCAGCTTCTGCAGAAAGTTTGTAATAGTCTAATTTGTTCTGGTGTTCTACTGGTAATAGTAGTAATCGGTGTAATGTAACACCACCTATGTTGTAGGCAGCTAAACCTGTGGGGACAGTGACAACAGCTGACAGTTTGTTGTTTGTCAATTGTTGAAGGAACTTACTATTGATTTTGATTAGGAATGTTTTGCCAGAACCAGCTTCGCCACTGACGTACAGTAGTATAGGTTTATAATTATGGCAGGAACATTCTTTATTTTCATGTTTTACACCATGTGCAATTTGTTTTGTTACTTCTTGAAAAATGCTACTTTGCTCATTGTTTAGTTTTGATTGTAGTATAGTTAAGTCTTCCTTATCTTCATACTGACACATGGTGTTTTCTACTTCTATCATAGCTAATTCTGCCTCATTTATTATTAGTGGTTCTCCCAGTGGTTCTTGGCTTCCTGTTACAGAAGGTTGACTACTGTCAGGAGTGTCCTTATCTAGTTGGGCTTGGAGTTCTTCTTCGTGTTGCTGTTCATTGTGCAGCATTGTTTTGTACCGTGTAAAGTTTACATCAGTTATAGTGCTTTCATTTGCTTTGAAAGCATCCTCATATGAGTCTAGTAATTGTTCTTCTTTTCTCCATGGTTTGAAGAGTTGTAGCAGGGACATGTCATATACTTCTTTATGTTGAGGAGTCTTTAATGAAAATTTGATATGATTAATTCAATTTGGTTTAGTGAGTTTAACTAAGCTGCCTTCACAGTTTGTCACTCTATATTTACCTTTTTTTTCATCAGGTTTCATATTATTTTTGTATGTGTTGTTTTGGGCTATGTGGTATAGACACATGTTTTCCAAAGTATTACTTCTGTTTGGGTAGTATGTGTCCAATAAATTGTTTTTTAAAATGTCTTGGCTGTTGGGATCATGTTTGGCTATTGTTTCTATATCTTCATATGATTTTAGAACTCTTTTTCTAGTTTTAGCTGGACCAAGACTTAGCCATACTATATTTTCAGATTTACCATACAATGCAGTACCAGTTAAACGATCAGCTGCTTCATATGATCCACATTCTTTATGGGTGAGCATTTTTATGCCCAAGCTATATAATTTCTGAGATACTGTTTTATCTGATGACAGGTCATTCCAGAGGTCTTGGAGCTCTGTCTTTTCTGCTTTAGTTAAGTATGCTGTGACATATCGTGCAACTGCAGTAGAATTGTCTGCAATGTACTGCACATCTATGTTTGCATTCCATAAGTGGGCAATGATTGCATTATAATCATTGATACATTTTTCTTCTTCTTTTCTTTTTATGTAATATGTATTTGTAGGTGACTTACCTTTAACACTATTTCTAACTGAAGACATGAGGTTGTTCACTTGACCTGTATTTGTAACTGGTCTAGGGAAACCAAATCGGCATTTGGTGTGGTATTTCCCTTTGTTTTTGTATTTGCGACGACAATATTTTCCACATTTGTGTCTTTGAAATTGTAAAATGTGTGCATGAAGATCACTATTTGTGGCTTCTGATGGAATTTCACAAGTGACATATTTTTAAATAAACTGTAAAACAGTGACATCACTGTCTTCACCAAATTTAGGAGCATCTTTAATCCATAAAAGCATGTGGATATGTGGTGCTCCTCTGGCTTGATATTCTTTTCTCCAAAAAAAGTGTTGCACTTCTCCAAGGGGAGGAACAGTTTTATTACAAATAAAATGTAGCATAGCAATGAAGCGATGGTGAAAATATCTTGAAACATTAACAGGATCCAAAGAACAAAGTTCTCCAGGTGTTAGTATATCTATGTTTGTTTTCTTTTTATTTGATATGCGTAGGAAATCATGTAAATCTTCCCATGCATATTCTGCACAACTTAATGTAACAAACCAAGTGGGTGGGCCAAGGTTTCTGATCATACAACGTAGATCTCCATGATGTCGAAACCAGTACTCTTTAGTACCACTCATATTTGCTAATAGATTTGTAATATTTGATTGTAAAACCTCATCCTTTTGTTGCACTTTTTCTAATAATTGCCTAAGTGTGATCCTGATTTTAATATGTGTGCAACTCCGTAACATAAAGTTGCGAGTTCACTTTCAAAGAGTAGGTGGAATATGTATTCCACATTTTGTCTAAATCTGGGATCTTCAGAATACATCCGTAATGAGCGGTATTCTGAAGCTGATATTTGAATAGGTCTATCATCATACCTTCCTCCTTTGCCAGTAGGAAAGAGTAGAGGAAAAGCACGTGCTTCTATACTTTTTTCCCATATGCTGATTGGCGATCCTTTTGTTTGACGCATTTGGTAAGTTTCCAGTACATCTTCTACGGTGTCATTACAGTGCAAAGGATGAATTGTATAATGGTCTTTGATATTGTAGCAGGATCTAGTAGCTCAAATTGACCAGCTTCTTGTGTTTCTTGAATTATTTCAGTTGTATCTTTCAAGTTTTCTTCAATATTAATTTCTTTGTAATATTCATTATTCTCTTTAAGATATTGGAAGGCTTGTCTAACTTTATATAAATCTACCAGCTGTTGCCATATTTGTTTGTCTTTTGTAGGTACTCCATTTACTAAGATAATTAAAGATTACTGCATTGGACGTTGCACTCCTAGAGTATGCACATTTTCTTTTAGATCTAATGGTAAATAAACTACTTTTCCACAAATGCCTTTTACCAATTCAGAGGGAGGTAATTTTGCTGTTTTTGGTTGAAGGCGTATTATTGCTTGAAATGGGTGTACTGTTTGAATAATGATGCTCTCATACAAATTGAATTGTTGTAGGGGTTTTGGTACTGGGTACAATTCCAAATTATTTGTGATAGCACGTGAAGGAGTTTGGTTGATGTCAAGTTTTGTAGTGCAGTAACTGCAAAGTATTAAGGGCTCAGTTATTTCGTATTTGTTTTCTGCTACAAGGTAGAGAGCTAATTCAAACCATTTAGAATCTTCCTTGTCTTCTATTTTGTATGATAGGTCTACAGTTTTTGTGTTACTTTTATAAAAATTTCTACGGCAACATACACATACATGGTTTGGTACTTCAGCTGATGTACTCTTAAATTTTAGTATTTCTTTTTTGTATGTGTTTAGCAAAAGGTTGCCATGTGTGGAATTGTTGCTTAATTGGTTTAAAGCTATTTCATTCTGTAAATGGCTTTCACTTCCAAAATATGTTTTCTGGATATAGTGAATTTCTTCAAGTAGGTCTTTTGCTGTACCATGTAGAAGGATGTTATTTAACTTTGCTAGTGCTAAAAGCAGGACTTTTACCATAGTACAGTTTATAGACTAGATTTCTTATAGTTGAATGATGTGTTGATATCCTTTTGATATCATGGAAAGTGGTTTTACAAGTAGGTCCTGTAATGCAGGCCAATGAATGTCCTTGTAGTCCTGTGTACTTGCGCACCGGACAGGTATCCATATTTTGCAGTAATTTAATTTTGATTTTGTCTTTGCTTTTTACATATTTATTGAGGAATTGGCGTAAAGATTTGAAACATTGTTTGGGAATGTTACACATTGACGTGCATGGCCATTTGTACACTAGACGTTCTGATTCAGTTGAATGGAGGGGTAATTCTAACTTTTCAGGGCATATTTTTGTAAGGAGTACTTCTTGTTCCATTATGGTATTATTCACTTTTTCATAACCTCGACCACTGCTATGTATGGCAATTGTATTTGTTTGCTTTTGTTTGTACGCTTCTTCATTAAAATATGGTTCTGTGCTCGTAGTGTGATTCCATTCACCTCCGCAGATACTTAAGAAGTTCTTTCTGTTGACATTTCGCTTATTGAGAAGTCTTTTTTGTAATTTAGTTATTAGTTTTGTTAGTGGTTTCATTTTGTTTAACAGTAAAATAAATAACTTTCTTTTGAGAAGAACTGCACTGTCCATCAACGCTTCTAAGATTAATTCCCTACGATAGGTTTTAAGCATTGAACCTGATTTCTCTCCTGTTTTTATAAGATTTTGAAGGACTTTGTGACGGTACATTTTGGCTAAAATACTTTTCTTGGTATGCTTACTTTGCACTATATTAAAATTTGAAGAAGTAGTTTTATCTGTAGTGATAGCTGATTTTCTGTTAATTGTTTTTTGGTTTGTTTTACATTTTGATAGAGGAGGCAAAGTTTTTGTACTTGAAACTTCTTGTGTTTCACTAAATGACTGTATTAGCTGTTTTGTTTCAACTTTCTTTACAAATTCTGCTAGAGATGGATGCTTATGTTGGACACTTTTATTTTCATTTGCTCTACTTTTGCATTGTTTTCTACGGACTTGACTTTTGGTAGGCATTCTTTGGGGTCTGTTGAAAAAAATAAAGAAGATATGGGTTGGGGTGTTCTGGAATGTATGTGTGCTGTGTGCATGAGTGTTTGAGTAAGATGATAAAGATGTATGTAATGGTGTGTGATTGTGCATTGGGAACAACCACTAGTAGGGATAGGTATTCTTGAATGTATGTGTTACTAAACTGGGGTTCAGATGACAAAAAAAAAGTAAGCTAGTGGTGTGGAAAAGTACAAATAGTAAATCTAATGTATACAATTAAAACAGTTGTTTGTTCTATAATATGAAAATTGTAGCAGTTCAGTTGGGTAATTTGTGTGTCCAAAAATAGGAATTTGTCGGCCATTCTGGCTGTAAATCGTTGTTTAAGACATGGAGATTTTTGGACAAAATGGTACACAATCTCTATTTTTAGGCACAGAAATAGCTTGTATTAACTTTATAGTATGTTTGATTAATAATACAAATATTATGGTGATATTCTACTTACTTTTTTCTTAAATTAACAGGTAACTTCTTAGTTCTTCTTTGTTCTTCGAATTTGGCTACTTCTTTTCAGGAGACTGGTCTTCACTGCAATTGTAAAAGCTTCAAATTAGTAACTTTGTTTGTATATTGCGCTGTTTTTAATTTAGATATTGATTTTTTTAATTGAAATCCTCAGTGCCTTCTTTAAAACCATTAAACTAATTTATTTACATAAGATACATTGCATCAGTTCAGTACATATGATATGTTCTTAATGAACAAATTGTATTGAATGACTAACAGTAGCAAAAAAAAATATCTTTACTATGTCTTGTGAAATTTATAATATAACAGTGAATACCACTATTTCTGTAACTAAGCTGTTCTAGGTAATAGCGCCTCAATGTCATGTATAAATTAAAGTAATTAACTAAATAAATAAATAAAAACAAAAAAATATGAAATTGTATAAGTATTTTTTTAAAGATTTAAACATAGATTGTGCTTGAATGCAATTTTGTTTGAATATATGTTGTCTATATATTTCATTTAAAAAATGTTAGTTTAACATGATTTGAGTGTGTGTGTATAAAGAAAGTAAATAGTATAAAGGTTTATACGTGATAGTTGATTTTAGGAAATTGAAAAAATACAGTAAATTCATTTTACAGATTACACAAGCTAAAAGTCTGTTTGAAAATGTGCTCATCTACTGTACAGAAAATATGCATACCTGAAGTTTGTGTTCATGCATATGGATATGCATGGAGCTGCAAGTAGAAATCTTGGAGACTTGGTCAGTATTTCTGGTAGATGGTGCTTGCCAATGATATGACACTTGTACTCAGAGAGATTCACAGTACATTTGCAGTGCTGATCTATGATGATGCAGTTAGATGTAGAGGTCTTGAATGTGATTGGTGCATGGTCATGTGATTTCTTAGCTACATCCAATGAGGGAATGGCAGAGAGAGTGAAGTGGAAATGGTAGAAGGGCTGTTCATGTTACGATATGTCTGCGGACATGGCGGTAGTTCGCGGACATCGGGAGTTACATCCGGGGATTTTTGGGTTCAGAAGTCATGCAAATGAGAATAAGCACTGAAAGGGATTGGTCAGGAAAGTTTAGTGGGTGTGTTGTGCCAGGAGAGAGTTTCTCAGATACTCTTTTTGCTGAGAGAACAAAAGATAGCTATGGCTGTGTGTTTCAGAAAACAGATTGTTTGGATTTTGGGAGATTCATGGATACATTGGTTGAAGGTGCATGCAGAAAGCTGTGGAGTAGCTGTAGATCTTGGATTCCCACATGTGGAAGTACACTGGCATGGAGTACGTGGAATGAAGTGGTTGGACTTGCTACCTCTCTGTGCTACTTTGGAGACAGAGCAACATCCAGACATAATTGTAATTCATTGTGGAGGGAACAGTTTAGGACATGTGACTGGAATTATTTTGCAATTTGCTATGAAAGAAGGACTTGGAAAGGTTATGGACATGTTTCCTAATTCTCAAGTGATATTTTCACGGATTGCGCAGAGACAAATGTGGCTTCGTTCTTCTTCATTTGGTCCACAAATGGAAAAAGCAAGGCGCAATGTTAATAAGGCTGTTTGTGCCTTTCTAAGAGATTTTGGCATGTCCTCTTTTCACAATAAAAATATTATGTTTCGTAGTACATACATTTTTCGCAGAGATCAATGACATTTGTGATGTCATCTTGGATGTCCTGGGTGTTAGTCTTAGCAGTGCACGGTGGTGGCGCGAGTTATGGTTGCTTAGCTTATCATAACTGGCAAATTTCAAGGGTTTTTCGGTTTTACTTGGAACCATAACGTCCCTTTGACAAAGTTTTTTCACTGAATTTCATAGGTTTTTAGTAGCGCAACTTAACCATAACGTCCCTTTAACACATTTTTTTCACTGAATTTCATAGGTTTTTAGTAGCGCAACTTGACCATAACGTCCCTTTAACAAAGTTTTTTCATTGAATATATATATTTTAATCTAATATCAGCGGCTACCCAGCACCCACCCATTGTGCTGAATTGCTACCCATGGTTAAAAGTGGTACCATGTGCAACTGCAGCATTATACCAGCAAATGGCACATTGAGTGTTCCTTGACGTGTGATATCCGTGGCTACAAGAGGGTTTTAATTTGAGAGAACCATGGCTATAAGAGAGTGATTGGCCTTTTGAGGCACACGCCTAGCCACAGCAACGGGCTGGCATGCTTAACTGCCACTATCCTGCACCCACCCAGTGCATAGTGTTGCTAAGCATGGTTAAAAGTGGTACCCTGTGCAGCCGCAGCTATATACCAGCAAATGGCACATCGAGTGTTAATGAACGTGTCTTAACCATGGGTAATAACAGTTGAACCTGTGAGGCTTCTCTATAACCGTGGCTATAACAAGTACATGCGTGGGCGCATCAATGCTTTTTCGTGTTTTTGTTGGTTGTTTGGATAGACACGACTACTGTTATAGCCACGTCTACTGGACCCTACATTTTCTGTACAATAATCATATTTTTATGTAGATGATACAGGTCAGAATTAATATGTGTGTGTTATTTTGTATGCTTAGGCGTTCCCTTGTCTTATTTGAAGTTTTGAAGGTTGGCTTAGTTTGGTTTTGTAGCCACATTGAATAGCCCCGGTTACTAGAGATGGTGGGCAGGGTTTTGTATGTGTTTCAGTGTTTCTAATTGGCTGGTGTTAATATTGTAAATGTGTGCTTCTTTGTGATAGGTTGCAGTGAATATGTGTCACCCATTTTATTAGTGTTCTTACAATATAGTCCTCTTTTTCTGCTTTTGATTTTGGAAAGAATAACACCCACCATTTTGTCTACTTTTCTCATATTGACTACAGAACTCACACTGCTCAGGGGCAGTTCTTGAGTTCTTGTTACCGGTGACAAAATATGATTGGCATTTATCAGTTGTTTGTCACTGTTTTGTTGAAGGTTTTATTTGATAATATGTTGAGAATGGGCTTTTTGATTTTTTTTGTATCTTACTGTTTTTGTTAAAAATGAAGTGGTCCTACTGTATATGTAGAAAATGGGTGGGAACAATTGTTGGAAGTTGTTTATTAGCAAATCAGATGTATTTCAGTGAGGTGCATGATAATGAATCACTAAGTTTACTTCCTGCACTAAAAAATAAAAGAATGATCACAGAGAAGTAGAGATGTGATTTTTACAATGCTTTTATAATCACGTATGGTGTGTAATAACATGCTTTTTGGGGTGATCTGAAAATGTATGTATTTCAAAAAGGTTTTTTTGTTGGAGTGTGTTACTGTGTGGTTATCTATAAGAGAAAATACATTGACCAGATGTCTACAGAGGGTCCCGCGAACGAACCTCGTAATGAGGTGGTAATTTTATTTTTTATTTCTATTCACTTTAATCTTGCCGTACTGATATCTTCTTACTCATAGCTTCACACATCTTACCATTTTTACAAATGTTAAACCCATACCACCTCGTAATGAGGTGGTATGGGTTTAATGGCGCCGGCACCTTTACCGGTGCCGTTAAACCCATACCGCCAGGGTCGTAATGAGGCCCAGAATGTTTTTTTTCCGGTGCAAATTATCCCAATGCATGCAGGGTTCAGCAATGCAATTTCAGTACACAAATAACATTTGAAGTATGTGTTTGTTGTGACTGCTCTTTTCATTAGTTTTTTCTGTTTTTATTTTTGTAAAATAAGAGGAGAAATAAAATTGCCACAGATTATTTTTAATATATATATTTGTAGTGGCAGCCATTGCTTTGGTGCTGTAAAATAGGACTTCTGTAACTATGTAGGGTACGATTTCACACCATAATGCAGTTGTCATATTTCAAACACATTACTTTGCAGCACTGCAGATTGGGTATAAGTAGGATGGGAGGAGGTTGGGTGGAGGTGGCTAGAACAGAGGAAGCAATAGAAATGGAAGAGAGTGACACAGATGTGCTTTTCTACAGCAGATACCTGTGCACAGAATATAGGCCATGGGTTTGTACATTCTGATGGAAATTAGCCTTCCTACAGGGTTCCTCCAGATTGTTGTAATGGAACTGGATGAGGTGCTAAATCAAATTAGAGGTTGCAAAAGTTTGGGTTGCTTTATTGGAAGCTTCCATCTGCCAACAGCTTACAATAGAAACACACTAAACATCATTAATGCCCTTTTTACTCTATTGCTACTTGACACAGAAATACTGCCAGCTGTCAGTGACAGTTTTCTGAACACAATAGCTCTTCCATGGAGTTAAGGTGAATATTTAGCATACCCATGCACATCTTTATAACTTTGTTTTATTGTGTTTTCTTGTCTGTGCCAAGCAGGTTTCCTGTAAGGTCTGAGCAAGTGATTCACAAATAAATTGACAATGGCTAATGCAAGCTGTTTTAGAAGGAATGGCATTCATTGTGCAATCTCTTATTATGTAAAAAAGAAATGGAATGTTTTTTCTGGTTCACATTGCCCCAATAAATACAGGAGCACTATGGACTTCAGCGATGCAATTTCTGTCCACAATTAATATTTGAAGTATGGGTTTGTGGTGTCTACTCTTTTTATGAGTTTTTTTCTTTTTTTAATTCTGTGAAATAAGGGGATTCAAAATATTGCCACTGAAAAGAATGTATCTATCTTTGTAGTGGCAGCTCTAAAATATCTCTTCTGTACCCATGTAGAGTGCGATCTCACATCATGATGCAGTTATCATATTTCAAACACATTACTTTGCAGTCATTCAGAATGAGTATAAGTATAATAGGAGGAGGTTGGGTGGAGGTGGCTGGAACAGAGGAAGCGATAGAAGTGGAAGAGAGAGACGCAGATGAGGTTTTCTACAGCAGATACCTGAGCGCAGATTGTCGGTCATGGGTTTGTACATTTTGATGTGAATTTGCCTTTGGATAGAGTTCCTCCATATTGTCAAAATGGGACTGGATGAGGTGCTTAATCAAATTAGAGGTTGCATAAGTTTGGGATGGTTTATTGGAAGCTTCCATCTGCAATACCTTACAATAGGAAACACACCAAACTGCTTTAATGTCCTTCTTACTCCGATGCTACTTGATACAGAAATACTGCCAGCTGTCAATGACAGTTTTCTGGGCACACTGATTCTTTTATGGAGTTAAGGTGAATATTTAGCATATCCACGTACATTATTATAACTTTCTTTCATTGCTTTATTTTGCTGTGCTGAGAAGTTTCCTGTAACATTTCACAAGTGATTCACAAATTCCTGAAGAAAGTGACAATGTCCAATGCAACTTAAACATATCCCTGGTCTTTATTTTATTTATATGTTGAAATAAATATCAGCAGGATATGTAGTATATAAGATGTTTAAGCTAGTGATTTATATAAAAATCAAACAAAACAGAACAAGTAACAAATGTTTGTCTTTTCACCAAACTGGTGTTTCTTAAATAGGGGACAGACAAAGTCTGAAAGAATTAATTACAATTAAAATGTTGTTGTTAGAGTTTTCTTTGATGAATGATTTGCCAAATAATTTGCCCTTGGCTGCTGCTGCCTTCAATATTGCTAGCTTGCTCAAAATAGGACCAATTTATACTATGATGGCCCTTTTCCTTTCTGTTGTCATTGTACAGTTGGTATTATGCAGTAGGCATATGGCTTTCAGGGTACATTTTCTCAGAACCGTACAGTCTATGCTCCTCCCTCTTCTCTTTTACTTTATCAGCCAGTTGGAGTATCTTTTAAATTGGTCCCAACATATCCAGTAATTTATCTTGGTATGATTTACAAGATGCATCAAGCTGTTTCTTGATGTTTTTAGTATACTTGTCCATGCAGGTGAGCATTATTTTGTCTTTTTTAGGTGTTTCAGCAATTCCTTTTGGCAGATGTGGTCTGGTACACTCATTCTGTAGTTTGTTTTTGGCTTTTTTTGGCCAGTGGTGTTCTCAACCTCCTCATCAGGTGCGCTGCTATTTTTGTTGGTGGCTCCCATTCTGATGACCAGGGATGAATGACAGTGGGCCTCAGTATGAGTATGGCGGTAAGGCAACAACGGCGCAGGTATCGCTACCGGCACCGTTGGTACCATACCGCCATACTAGTGGTTCTGCTCGCGGGTGCCCTTTCAGCCACCAGGTCTGACCTGGTGAACGTAGCATCACCCATGAGCAGAACTTGATGGTAGCAATGGTACCGTTATTGACGGTACCATTGCCACCACCCTCCCCAATGGGGATGGCCCAGCACGCACGCAAAGGGAATTACCGGGTCCGTCGAGGTCGGAATGACCCAGTGATTCCCCTTTCGCGGGTACCAGACCCAGATGTGAGTTTGGAAGTAGCCTTGCCGGTAAGGCTACCTCCAACCTTGTAATGAGGCCCAGTGTCTGGTCATAGTCATCTCCATTCTCCTTCTGAATTTACTAGATCTTGCTTTTCTTTAGAGCTTTTTTGTCTTTATCTTCACTGGAAGATGACAGTGTTTTCTGCCAGCTGTCGTTTTCTTCGACCGAGCTCGGTGAGGATATTTTCTACCATATGCCTTCTTTTGAGCTCAATCTCAGTGCTTTTCTTTTGCCACTTTTTTCTCCGTCTGTGGTGTACTCAGAGGTGTGTGGCCATCATGTGCCCTCTGGGCTTTCTTTATTCCCCCTTTATCTCTTCCATGGTTACCTGTACTTCTGATCTTATCCATGCCTTGGGATAACCTTATCCAATTCTGCATGAGGGATATATGTTGTGAACTATGTCTTCAACTAGCACATAACACTTTCTGGATGGTCTACCCCATACTGGGCTTCAGCCTTTTTTGCCTTGTATGTGGTTTTACCTGTACATTGTAGCTGTGAGCAGTGGTTGAGCAGAATCAACCTCCACCCATTGAAACAACTGGAGCACTGGAGCACTCCATTTGAAGAGTCATCAGAAATGCTAGAGAGGTTCAGAGAGGAGGCTTCATTTTTTGTGGCATTGTGTTTTTAGTTATCATTTTAGTTATGTTTGTATTTTTAATTCTTTTTTTGCATATGATTAAAACAATTCTTTCAACATTACATCCAAATGAGCAGAATACAATTCCATTACTGATTAGACCCTTCAATGACAGTCAAAAACAACACCTACATTTCTTCACGTAATGAGCAGGGGCTCCAAAGATGTTGTCAATGCGATCACATGACACGTCTTATTCCCTGCGATCAACAGTGACCACCATGCGTCCCCCTCCTGGATTTGAAAGTCTGATAATAGATGTCTAAAATATTTGGTACGCCTCTCAACAAGAGCTGGACAAGAAGTAACCAGGTGCTTCATTGATTCTACAGCAAGAGCGTCTTTGCAAAACCAACAGTTGTTGGTGTCAGATAGCCCACGGATTGCTTGGATCTCATTCGTAGGCTGAAGATTGAAGCAAATCCTCAAGAATTGTTCTCTGAGTTTTCGATCCGGGGATTGATTTAGATATTCACACACCACATCTAATTTTCGTGGTTCTGATGGAATATGGGAAACCGATTTGTATTTTCCTGCTGCGTCCAAGGTATTGATCTAGTCCAGCTCTCACAATTTGGACTTGATCCACATGGGGTTCGTAAGCAGGACCTTAATTGAGCCCCCAATCTCTTATAACCGGAAGCAGTTTTTCCTTCTCCAAATCTGCAACATGGGAATTTCAGATGCCACATTTCTTTATGTAGCATTTCCAGGATCTCAGGACACTCAGATATAAAACATTTCCTGAAAAGGGCAAGGCTCTTCCAGTCGGCACTTGATTTTAATGAGGATAGACCCAGCTCCCATCATATAATTTGGATTTGAGTTGCTGGCAGGAGTCCCAGAAGTATTTTCCAAAAAAGTCCTTCCAGTTGTGGCCAGACCAATTCTGGAATGGTGGGCATAGCCTCGGATCCGTAAGTTATTGTTGGCACAATCTTGGATTTGTAGAAGGAAAGAACTAGTAAGATGGAAAACCGCCCATATTTTGATTCAGAGCGCGTGCTTGACTAGACAGAGCCTTGGTTTTACCTCTTAAGTGAGACACCATCGGAGCTTCCGATGAGGCAATGCTGAGCCCAACTCCCAAGTACTTGAATGTGCTTACTCGTTCAATGTCCTGACCCTCCAATGACCAAGAGTAGTGATTCTTTCCTTTGTTGGAATACCCAAAACTCAAGATCTTAGTTTTTGATTTGTTAATCTCCAAGGCATTGGATCTAATGAAACTCTGTAAGCCATTGAGTTGCCATTGGAGACCTTTAGGTGTTTGGTCTATTAGCACTATGCCATCGGCGTAGAATATGCAAGGTACCAAAATTCTGCCAACCGTTGGTAGGAGGATCATAGATTGAGATCTGAGTCTTTTTTGTTATTTTACATTTTCCTCACCAGTTGAACATTTTAACATGTCTAATCATGAGATCAGCAGCAACAGCGATGATGATGCCATCTGGGTCCCCAAACTGTGGGCAGCGGGCTTCAGGTGCCGACATAGTATTTGGTGATTGACCAAATTGAAGGCAGCGGATAAGTCCAATAGTAGTAAAATGGCCAGTTTGCCGTTGTCTTTAAGGTCATCGATTTGAGTTTTGAGGTCAAGAAGAGCTGTTTCAGTCCCGTGCTTGGGTCTGAAGCCAGATTGTCTTGAGCCGAGGAGTTTATAGGTTTCCAAGTAGTTCTGAATCTGCAAGTATGCTGCTCTGTCAAGTATTTTGAGTAGGAATGGTACAGTAGTGATAGGTCTCTAGTTTGTTGGTGTTTCAGGGTATAATGTCGTTTTTTTTTAGGAGAGGGATAACCCAGGTGTCCTTTAAGTTGTTGGGTACCGTTCCGGTTAGGAATGAAGAGTTAATGAAGGTGGTTATAAAAGGAGCGAGGTCATGTGCCGCTTTGTAAATGATAGGTGCTGGGCAAGAATCGCCTTGGCAGTTAGATGGTTTTAGATTATGAATGATGTTTTCGACCTCGAGGATAGAGAGTGGGGTGAAGCTAAAAGGAGTGTGAGAAAAGGATGCCGTCGGAGAAGTGGACGATTGAGTGGGATGGGTTGCTGAGTAAGGTGGTTTGTTTGGCGTTAATTTTCGATTGCAATGTAGTGATTTTGTTGAGGAGGGCGTTTAGGATGTTATTGCACCATTTACTGTCTTTAATGCAGGTATCAGGAGCTGGAGAGGGGGATTCCAATTCTTTAAGGATTTTAAATAGCTCCTTGGTGTTGGATTCCGCTTGGGTGATACGTTGGTTATAAGTCTCCTTTTTGGCTTGTAAGATCGCTTCCTTGTAATTGTGGGTGGTGATGATGAGGCGATCTTTGTTAGAGTCACATGGGTATCTCCTTCAGAGTGATTCTGCCTTACGTTTTTCTTTACGTAGAGTTCTTAACTGCAGGGTGAACCAGGAGTTTAGATGGGTTTGTTGTTTGGCTTTCTGTAGTTTGAGTGGTGCTATATTGTTGATGGCTTTAAGCAGTGTTTGATTGAAGATGTCTACTAAGACTGTGGGGTCGTTATGTTGAGTCATGCTGTTATCCAGGATGGGAAGGATAAGTGGGAGTAGTTTATCCCTGGTGATGTCTTTTTCATTCCTTGTGGGAATTGCAGGAGCTATCAGTGGAGTGGTGTTTGGTTGGTTGCTGGTAAGTGGAAGATGATGATATGGTGGTCAGATCAGGCGCAGGCGTGGTTGAAACTTATGGTGGTGTTGCAATTAAGATCATTAATCCAGTCGAGCGTTCTGCCCTTAATATGGGTAGGTTCGTCAATGCGTTGCTGGAAGCCTATATTAGCTAGTGTGGTAGCGACCTCAGAGGCCAGGTGATACTTACTGTTGGATAGGCCAAGGTTGAGGTCTCCTAGAAGCAGTACCTGAGAGTTGGATTTAGTATTGACTGTCAGGATGGCTGTGATCTCATCTATGAAGGGACAGAGTGGTCCTGGAGGTCTATAGATGAGGTGGAGAGTTGCAGTGTTAGTAGGAGAGAGGGTGAGTTTCACAGAAAGGGATTCTGCAGAACTAAGCTCAGTGTTTGGGATAATTCTAAGTGTGATGTTGTTTCTATGTATGAATGCGACTCCGCCTCCTTTGGATGTTGATTGTCTGTCAGCTCTAATGATAGAGTAACCGTTGGGGATGGCGAGGGCAAGAAGTGGGCCAGAGGCTGCATGTAACCAAGTTTCGGTGATGGCCACAAAGTCGAGGTTATGAGTGGTGATAAGGTCGGAGATGTCCAACGCATGGGCTGTAATAGATCTGGCGTTAATAAGGGCACCCTTGAGTTCTTTGGTGGAGATGGTGCTGTGGGAAGGTGGTATCTTCTGTCTAGTGGGGAGAGTAGTGGTAGTGTGTATGTGCTGAATGCAAGGGGCACGATGGGCCCGAGGCAGTCTAAATCTAAGTCTAAGATTCCTGAGTTGGAGCGTGCAAGGTTGATTAGGCGTAGGTTTAGTGGCAAAGTGTTGGAGCCATAGGGCGGGGTCATTGAGGTATGGGTTGCTAAGGAGCATTGTGGGATAGTATGAGGTAGAGTGATGAAGGTTGCTCTTAACAATGCTAGACGTGGGGGAGCAAAGGGATGTGGTGATGATGAGCCCTACGATGATAGTGAGAGTAAGGTGGCTGACGGTTAGCAGTAACCGCATGTCGTGATCCAAGTGTCCTAGTTGTCTATGGGGTAAGGTATGAGTGCACTGAAGGATAAGTAGTGAGATTCTGCACTGGTCAAGCAAAGGATTAACCAGGAAGTAGCTGTCTGGGTGCGGATTGTTAGGTAAGTACATGTGCAGGAATGCCATCAGTGACTCGAAGGTAAGTATATGTGCAATAGTGCAGTCAATGACTCAAAGGTGGGTACATGTGCAAAGATGCAATCAATGACTCAAGGCAATGGTTCATCTAGGCCGACTGACTAGGTAAGTACATGTGCAAAAATGCAATCAATGACTCAAAGGCAATGGTTCAGCTATGCCGACTAGGTATGTACATGTGCAGAATGCAATCAATGACTCAAAGGCAGTGGGTCAGCTAGGCCGACTAGGTAGGTACATGTGCAAAATGCAATCAATGACTCAAAGCCAATGGTTCAGCTAGACAGACTAGGTAAGTACATGTGCAAAATGCAATCAATGACTCAAAGGCAATGGTTCAGCTAGGCCGACTAGGTAAGTACATGTGCAAAAATGCAATCAATGACTGAAAGGCAATGGTTCAGCTAGGCCGACTAGGTAAGTACATGTGTAAAAATGCAATCAATGACTCAAAGGCAGTGGTTCAGCTAAGCTGACTAGGAAGGTACATGTGCAAAATGCAATCAATGACTCAAAGGCAATGGTTCAGCTAGGCCGACTAGGTAAGTACATGTGCAAAATGCAATCGATGACTCAAAGGCAATGGTTCAGCTAGGCCGACTAGGTAGGTACATGTACAAACTGGCCCTTTTACTACTATTGGACTTATCCACTGCCTTCGATTTGGTCAATCACCAAATACTTTGTCGGCACCTGAAGTCCGCTGCCCACTTCTCCAACAATGCATCCAACTGGATCAGGTCATTCCTCGACAACAGGCCCATGAGAGTTTTTTCACCAATCTCATCGGCCGATCCTACACCAGTCCCTTGTGGAGTCCCGCAAGGGTCCTGTGTCTCCCCAACTCTCTACAATGTATTCACCAAACCTCTATTTGATGTGCTTGATTATCTGGGCGTCATCTACACGAATTACGCTGATGACACCCAGATACTTATACCCATCACTGGTGACTACATTGCTGACTCTAAAGCCCTTAATGACATCTACCTTGTTATCCAAGCATGGATGGCCCAGCACAAACTGTGCCTCAACGATGACAAGACTGAGCTTCTCATTTTAGGGACACAAACGAGACTCAACAAACTGAGTCCCCTGTTTGGTTCCTTTAATATTGACGGCAATCTAATTAAAGTATCCAAAGATACCAAAACTTTGGCTATTTACCTTGACTCCTCCCTGACTCTCACTAGACAAACCAATGCAGTGGCTGCTGCATCTGCTTACACTTGCAAATTGATCTCAGCCTGTCGCCCATTCCTCACCACGCAGAACTGCATCATCCTGGCCAGGACCTTGATCATGTCCAAATTGGACTACTGTAATGCACTGTACCAAGGCACTAACCAAGGTAATCTCAACAAACTTCAGACTACCCAAAATAATGCCATTAGAGCGGCCCTCAATATCCCCCGATCTGCCCACATCTCAGATACCAGGAAGAACCTCAATTGGCTTTCTGTCGCCCAAAGGATCTCCCTGAAAGCACTGGCCCTCACATACAAATGTGTAAACCATCAGGCCCCCACATATCTAGCCTCGCGATTCACTCAGTACATACCATCGCAAGTACTTAGATCTGCACAATCCCAAGGTCTCGCGATCCCTAGTTTCAAGCTCCAAACTGCTGGGGGCACCAGCTTCCCAGTCCTGGCAGCCAAGCTTTGGAACACCGTACCACTCTCTATTAGAACTCTACCATTATTCAACCTATTCAAACACAAAGCCAAACTCTGGTTAGCTACATCTCACCAATAACCGCTCTTCTGTACTTGACGGGCCACCTCTGGGACCCTGCTCTGTTTTACTCCGTCATTACTGCTTTTGCTGTCGCCTTGATCTGTAATGTCAATTGTATACTTTTTGACAATTCTGTTGACCACTGTGATTATATGTCATACATGTAACATTCGACTAAGATATGCGCCTGGTTTACCTTGGGCCTGGTCTGCGCTATACAAATAAAACAAATACAAATACACCCAGGAAGAAAGTCACAGGAATAAAAAACCCTGTAGACAGTTGGAGATATTTCAAGGTGAAAGAACAGTGCTCTAAAAGGGAGGCAGAGGATGTTCAGATCACATTGTGCATAAGAATCTAGGACGTGGACAATCAAATGTGCCGTTGTAAAGCCTTGGAATATCTGTGATGATCAATCATCTGGTGAGAGTGCATTGGGATGATGTGGACGACACATATCATAAATTGCACGAACACCACAAAGCTAAAACACATGGGGTCATGCATTACGTACATGGAAATTGGCACCACGTCAAGCACTTGATTCCACCAGTGCGACACCACTGACACTGATTGAACCCTCGACTTCAGCAGCAGTGTCAACTCTACATGTTCCAATTCTACCGGCTCCAAATTTCTAATTTATGAGAGTCATGTATGATCTATGCCACCAATGGATAGCTGAGGGAGGTGCTGCAACCAAGGATTGGGGCCACTTAATAGCTGAATACCAGATTAATTGTCATCCTTAGAATTTTTTTTTTTAAATGGCAATTTCTCACACCATCTTTAGAAAAACAAAAAGATGATTTGTACGTAGATGAAACACTTATGGCATGACATAATGTTATTCATAAGTTTGCTTATAAAAACTTTGAAGTTCTTAATAAAAATGTAGGCTATGATTGCAGAAGTCACACTGTGCACATGCTGGCTCCGTTGCTGATGTAAACATCTGTGGATCTTTTGGATTGCAGATCGTAAGTGTCAGTAAATATTTACAGCTTTATTTGCAGCGGAAAGTCTGAGAGTGCATTTGTTGTGTTATATAGAGCTTGCACTATGATAAACTAGTGTTTACCCTCTTACAGATTTCTATTTGTAGATTCAAGAAGATCTATTTTATTAACTCTTTCTTTTTTCTTCACATATTACTTTTCAATAAAAAAATAAAAGCATGTAAAGAAATCAATTTACACATGGGTTTGGGGAATTAGTGGGTGTCATTACGAGTTTAGAGGTAGCCATGGCGCTATTAGCGCCATGGCTGCCTCCAAACCCGGGTCCGGTCTGGCTCCCCCGGTCCGGGGGACTTACTGGGACATTCCGACCTATGTGGACCGGTAACTCCCCATTCAGTTGACCATTCCCCATTCCCATTTGAGCCCCCATAGGGATCAATGGGAATGGGGAAGGCACTAATAACGGGCCCGTTATTAGCTCCAAAGTCCCTTAACGGGACCCGCAGAGAACGGTTGGTCAGACCAGCCGTTCCAGCTGGGACCCGCTAAGGGACCTCGGAATAGGGTGGTAAGGGTTTACCAGCATAGTGTAAAATATTGCACATCTGTGTTGCAGAAAATTATTATTTAACAATAAGCCCTGAGCTGGGGGGGGGGGGGGTGGTTTGCTGTGTCAGGTAATGGCCAAGGGCCCATAGTTACAGCCCCGCAAAAATATTGCAATACAAAAATATTACCTTATTTTTGCTGCAATATTGAGCAATGGACCCTGCGGGGGACACCCCCGCAACTTCTGCATTATTTTTAAATGTGCGGGGGACACCCCCACAATGCCCGCTCCCACAAATGATCCCCCCAAAAATATCGCCTATAGCGAGACAAACGACCATATGTACGGCAATATTTTTGGTGGGGATAATATGTAAGAATACTTGACCAAAGCCAGGCCCTTACCAAAGACCCTGAGGCATTACCTGACATGGTAATGCCCCCCTGGCTCTGGGCATATTGATATTAGGACTCTGGCCCATTAGGGGGTACTAGTAGTGTCTTTATTCAGTTACCAGACACACCAGCATTTCGCAACTGAAAAAGATGTCCACCATGGAATGGTATACGAAGTCCATTCACCCTTTCGATGGCCACCCTTTAAAACAGGATGCAGTCATGTGTAATTTCTGTGGTAAGGTTTTGTGGCGGGGACCTTCAAACAAGCTGTCGCAAACTTTGGGAACCTCAATGTTAATTCAACATCTTGTCTGCGTACATTGAAATGAAGTGGAGAAATCACATAGGAAAGCACATGTGAAATAAAAGGTGAAAGTGCATGGAGCAAGATTAGCACAGTAGTGTTTATCATCTTTACCAAAGACAGCTCAGACTAGCCTATAGGGCAATAGGCCCATGGCTGAACAAAAAACGCAAAATGCTTGTGTGGGCCAGTTTTTTGGGTCAAAGTGGGATGGTTTTTGGGCCAATGTGGGCCAGTTTGATGAGGTACTTCACTATGCGGCTAACAGTTTTGACCAGTGTTGCTGAATGAATATTCTTTAAAATGCACAATTTGCATCACATTTCATCAAATAACTCCCCCTTGGGTACTATTCAAACAGTGTCACAAAAGTAATGAATTCCCATTTGCAACTGTGGGCCACTTTTTCGTTGGTGCCCGAGACAATTGTATGCCTCAGTCCGACCCTGGCCATAGAGTTCCAATACGATTACTAGTTATTTTCCACTAACTAACACCCAACCTCAGTCCATTCTGCTTACACCCGATCTTTCAAACTTTGTGGTGATGTGCAAAAACTGTAACAGCTTGATCAAGGTGGGAGGTGGCATTCAATACACTTTGGGCAAGGCTCTTTTAGAACATATGGGCAATTGTGAACGGCCGGAATATTTTTAAGTATCAATTTCTTTTACCCCATTCTTTAGAAAATATGTATGAATTCAAGTGTTTTTCCATTCCCAGTTCCTACCTCTTTTTTCCTTATCTGTGCATATATTCATGGGTGCCAGCTTTTGATTTTCGCTATGGGGTTAAAAGTACCTGGGCATGTGTTATTCTTGCAAATGGTAATGTTTTTACTTTTTCAGTGCTGCCTAAATGTGATTAGTTGGGGTTGTACATTGTAGCACAACAGTCACCAAGAGACTGCCATAAAACAAGGGGCTTATAGCACGATGTTTAACCAAGGTGAGAGACCCTCAGGAAATAATGTAATCTCACTGTGCATTGCCTAAAAGATTTGTGAGTTCTCAAAGTCTGCAATATTTTATATATAACAATACCACTGTCAAAACAGGTCAAAATGAGTTTGCAATTGATGAACATCTTTGAGTGATGGGTTGCAAGTGTTTTAAAATACTGAGTGGCCAAGCACACCGGACATGGACGAAGGCCATGGCTAGTGGTCTGATAGAGTTCTCAAATGGACAGGGCAGTGGCCACTAGACATGGCTGGAGGCCATGGTTAGTGGTCTGGTAGTGTTCTAAAATATACAGAGGGCACGGCCGTAGGCCATGGCCAGTGGCCATGTGAGGAAAATATCTATATGATCACAAAACCCTTGAAATTCAAGGAAAGAAATCTTAGTTGCAGGGACGTTAAAGTGAGCAATACATTGGAACAAAACCTTTGAAATTCAAGGACAAATCTTTAGTTGCAGGGACGTTAAGGTGAGAACTTAACGCAACAGAATCCCTGAAATTCACCTTAACCTCCTGCCCCCTATTGCAGAGCCTATGACCACAATGATGACATCACAGATCACATCATTAATTACATGTTGTATGAGAACACTGATGAGCTCATGAAAACTTTGATTTTCTTAATAACAATTTAGGCCATGGACTTGGCCATGACGAAGGCTCTGGTCGCTGACCATCACAAAACACAATAACTAGTGGTGAGTTAGTGTTGCAAAATACTAATATGCATGATTAAAAGCCATGCCTAGTGGCCCATCAGTGTTTTGAAATATACAGTGTGCAACATTGAAAGCTGTAGTCAGTGGCCATAGCTCAATGACATAGCTAGTGACAATTAATATGCTACAATATACAGTCGACATGGACCATGGCTAGAATGTGTGCCCAATCGCGATGCCTAAATTATTGACCAATCACCTCAGTGAACTAGGAGACAAGCCTGCACGTGGCCGTATCCACGTCAACAGCCAATCAGATCACAGGCTGTGCCCCTCACCCTGCTTAGCTGCATCAACAAGCAGTCCAATCACACACTGCAGTATAATGACACGGCTACGCCCATTCCGTACAACAAAATGTGTGCATGCATACCCTCGCATACGGAAAACACATTCTGGTTTGCTATATCGCGTAAATGCAGTTATACCCATTTCCCAAGCACCTCTTTCCTGTTTCCTGTCATTGCTTTTTGTCTGTTGGTGGGTGAACTTCTTTGTAAACCTTGAGGAACTTTTAAAAACAGTACCTTGAGTTATCCATTCCCTTTTTACCTTTCTTCCTCCTATACCTTTGTCCTTTGTCTTGTGCTTTGTAGTTTGTAATTTTTTTTCTTTTAGCTTATTTTTTTTATATTAAGTGAGTCCTTTTTGTGTAGGGGGTATTTTTACAGTATTTTTTTTAAATGACTACGCCAGCAGTGATGGTGAGGTGGTGTGGGCAGCTTCAGGTTTACCACTGCGGAAGAAGCAATGTGCACAAAAAACATTTCTGACAGTTCCCAATATTTCAACGTAAAGCACCAACACAGCAAAAGGAGATCAATTTTTGTGGTAACGTTTTGCGGAGTGGACCTTCACACAAGCCATCGCAAAACTTGGAAACTTCCATGTTAATTCAACATCTTGTCTGCGTTCATTGGTAGCAAGTGGATGATTCATATAGGAAGGCTCATGTGAAACATAAGGTCAAAGCACATGGAGAAAGATCAGCACAGCAGTATTTATCATCTATGCCACAGACTTGCAACACGAATACTAGCTATTTTCCACCAACCAACACCCAACCTCAATCCATCCTGCCTGCACCTGATCTTTCTAACTTTATTGTGATGTGCAAAACCTGTCACAGCTTGATCGAGGTGGGAGGTGGCACCCTAGACGCTTTGGGCGAGGTTCTTTCAGAACATACAGCCAATTGCAAACACTAGTGTTTTTGCCTTCCCAGTTCCTACCTCTTTTTTCCTTATCCACCATAAAAGTCCTTTTCAGGGCCACTTATTCAGTTACAAAAATAGACAATAAAAACACATACTGTATATATGGATGAAATCCCTTTATTTGACCCTTTCAATACAGTGTGTGTTAGAAAAAAACAACACATCCTTATGTATTTTATTATAGCCGCCGTTATTGCCTGTGAATGCTGCGGGTAAACCCCAGTCAGTGCCCCATTTTGCAGTGCATGCATCCTTGGTAGCTGTGGCTATAAAACCGTTTTAAAAGAAACATATGTACATATATATGTGGGCAGTAGTCTTGTAAAGATTTATTTTAGGATACATTGAGTGTAGTCTTTGTACACAGTTGCTGTAACCCTTTAAAAACATTCTATTCATCAGCAGTACATATACAAGTAAACACTTTAAACAGTTAAGTAAATATGCAATCAATGTTTTTGAGAACAGGTTTATTTGGGAGGATTGTGGCTGCATAATTTCTTTTTATTTTACTTTCTACACATGATACATCGTTTTCATTAGTCAAATTGTTTGTATTATTGTTAATTATGTATGGAATAACAAAACCCTTAAAATTCAAGGAAAAAACCTTTGTTGCAGGGACGTTAAGGTGAGATCTTCATGCAACAAAAACCCTGAAATCCAGCTATAGCTACCTTAACTTTGCGCCCCCTGTTGTGCAGCCTATAACCACAATGATGACATCACAAATCACATCACTGATGACATCACTAATTACATTACAACAGTAACGGCATTAAGGATGGCATTCAGCCATGGTCATTGTGCATGGCCAAATACATTTTAACACATTAATGGGTACTAATCATGTCCTTCAGTCATGGGCACTGGCCACAATCTTCACCCATGTGCACTGTATATTTTAAAACACTAACAGGCCTCGAACCTGAGACTTTGGCCTTCACCAGTGGCTACAGCTTTCAGTTGTGCCCACTGTACATTATTTACAATAATCAGCGAATAGCCATGGGCTTCAGCACAATACTGTCCGAGTGGCCACAATCTTTGACTGTACCCACTATATGTTCTAATATATAAATTGGCCTCTCTAGCCATAGCCTTTGAACATGAGCCATAAGAACATGCCCTAAGCCATAGACTTCGGACATGCCCACTGTGCATTATAGATCACTAACTAGCCCCTATCCATGGCATTCGCCCGTGCCCACTGTACATTATATACACGAACCAGCCACTAACCATGGTCTTCAAGACAATACTAGCCAGTTGCTACAGCCTTTGGCAGTGCTGACTGTTTATTCTAACATATTAATGGGTACTAGTTATGGCCTTTAGCTATGGCTGCTGACTACAACTTTTAACGTTGCCCACTGTATATTTTAAAATACTGACAGGCCACTATGCATGGCTTTTAACCATGCACATTAGTATTTTGCAACACTAACTGACCACTAGCTTTGGTGTTTGGCGATGGCCAGTGACTACAGCCTTCGTCATGGCCAAGTCCATGGCCTAAATTGTTATTAAGAAAATCAAAGTTTTTATGAGCTAATATTCATCACGTTTTGTCTAATGCCATTATTGACATAATCTGTTATATACAATGGGCCTCATTAGGACCCAGGCGGTAAGGGGTTTACGCCGGCGTAAACCATGGCGCCCCTTACCGCCTGAGTACGAGTTCCCTTAGCGCCATGGTGATTTTAACGCCTGCTTTTAGCAGGCGTTAAAATCCATGGCGCTAAGGGACCTTGTTGTTAATTACGCCACCGTAATTTACGGTGGCGTAATTAACGGCTTCCCCACTCCCATTATGCCCTATGGGGCCAGAAATGGGAATGGGGAAGGGTAAATGGGGATTGGGGACTTACCGCCCCGCCAACCTCGGAATGGGGCGGTAAGTCCGCCAACCCCCATGGCGGAGTTGGCAGCTTAGCGCCATGGACCATGGTGCTAATAGCGCCATGGTCCTCCGCCAAGGTCCTAATGAGGGCCAATGTAATTATTGTTGTCACCAGTCATGTCCTCAGTGATGAAATGTGTGATCCTGTCAGTTTTCTCCTACAACATGTAATTAGTGATGTCATCAGTGATGTGATCTGTGATGTCATAATTGTGGTCATAGGCGGCGCAACATGGGGCACATGGTTAAGGTGGCTTTGCCTGAATTTCAGGGGTTTTGTTGCATTAAGTTCTCAGCTTAATGTCCTGGCAAATAAAAAGATAAAGGAGGTCATTACGACCTTGGTGCTAAGTGCACCAACTTTACCACCATGGTGTAAACTCTGTTTACACCATGGTGGATGGTGGATTTACCGCCCCATTCCAAGGTGAGTGGGGCGGTAAATCCCCATTTCCCATTTTCCCTTCCCCATTCCCATTTTTGCCCCATAGGGCATAATGGGAGTGGGGAAGGCGCTAATTACGCCGCCGTAATTTACGGCGGCGTAATTAGCACCATGGCGGGTTAGCGCCATGGATTTTAACGCCTGCTAAAAGCAGGCGTTAAAATCAGAATCAGGCGTTAAGGGTTAACGCCACCGTTAACCCTTAACGCCTGATTCTGATTTTAACGCCTGCTTTTAGCAGGCGTTAAAATCCATGGCGCTAACCCGCCATGGTGCTAATTACGCCGCCGTAAATTACGGCGGCGTAATTAGCGCCTTCCCCACTCCCATTATGCCCTTAACGCCTGAGTTGTAATGAGGGCCAAACACTTGTTTGCCCCTTTTCTAGACCCATCTTACCCCATCCTCATCACTCCTCACTTCCCCAGAGGTTGTTTCTTAGGTAAGACAAGTGTAAGTTGTGTTTTTGAATATTTTCCTATCGTGCAGTTTACATACTACGGGTGCAAAGATCACAAAAAGAAAGAGGTCCCTCAAAACAGTAATGAAAAGGCCTGACGAGCAATTGCGACTGGTGCCTTTTTTAGTTGGAGGGGTGTAAATATGTACCACGTAATTCCAAAGTGACCAAGCATAGCGATGGAGCCCGAACCAACCCAGAGGGATTTGCGGGGGAGGGAGGTTAGGGGAAGGGGCATTGTCCCTCAGGGAAAATTTTTGGAACTTTAAATGAAAAATTGAGTAAAAAGCCGTAGAGTTTTCTATTGGTTTTGTGGGGTCACTCATGAAAATATCTGACAGATGCCTATCACCAACAATGCACAGGAGCATTTCCCAACACATTTTCATGATGCCTTTGCCCACAATATTTTCCAATATAAAAACATTTTCATGCTGGCTGCACCAATATATGCCAGATTCCCTACATAAGATAATACTTATGTTTGCTTTGCACATAATGATACTATAAGAAAAAATGCCAGTGCTGGTTCTGCCAACATATGGCAGTATCGTCACAAACGAATATACTCCAGTTTGCATTTCTATTAGAACTACCATGCCACAATATGAACACATGTCCAAACTGGGTGCACTAAAATGCCAGTTTAGTCATGTCATTTCACATCTGCTTGTTTTATCATAGATGCCTAGTAGAAAATGTCATGTAACAGTAAGAAAAAGCTACACTGGAATAGATGCCCTGTACCAAATGCCATGCCAAAGAAATAGCTAGAATGGATTCACCAAAATGCCAGTCTAGCTATGTAATATCACATTGTCCTTGCTTTATCATAGATGTCGAGTAAAACATTTGAATGCCGAATAAATTACTAGACTGGCTGCACTAAAATGCCAGTATAACCAGGTAATAACACTTTTCCTGCTTGCTTTATTATAGATTCCCTGTAAAAATACCATTCCAAAGAAATGGACTGGATACACCAAAATACCAGTCTAGTCATGTAAAAACACTAATCATGCCTGCTTTATCAAAGACAACCAGTAGAATATGTTATGCCACAGCACGAAATTGCTAGAACTGCTGCACCAAAATGCCATTCTAGCCTCCCAATAACATTTATCATGAGTGGTTTATCAAATATGCCAAGTAAAATATGTAATTTCACAGTAGGACATAGCTAGACTGGCTTTATCAAAATGACAGTTTAGCTATGTGACAACACTTATGCTTGCTTTATCAAAGATGCACAGTAAACAAAGTTTACTAGGTATCTTTGATTTAGCTGTCATATCCCCTTATCCTTCCACCCATCACATCAGTGACCTGGCCCGGCACAAACACACAAGTGCACACTATACACATCCACGCAACCCTCACTCACTCATTCACACAGCATTCACTTGCGCACCCATACAGCATGCACTCACTCATTCATTCACAAATGCATGCAGACATAATATAGATATTTCTTACCTTCAGCCATGGTTTGGACTCTGTTGCTCACCATGAACAGGCCTCCCAGGAAACATGGAAGGCCTCAGACTCCCAAGCAACACAACAAGAGCCGAAAAGCAAGGACTGCTTCTTGGTTCCTGCACATGCATGCAGCAGGACTACCATGTCACCACCCCAGGCTGTCTGAATGTGCATGGAGGCCTAGGAGCACCCCCACATGCATTCAGAGGTGCAGTTCCCCACCCTACATCACCAATGGGGCATGCAAAGCTGGGGAAGCAAACTGTCCCTGGCCTTGCATGGTCCATTGGAGATCTGCACTGGGGAACTACAACAGTCAAAATGTAATAGTAATCATTGTTTATATAGCGCCCTTTCCCCATTTGTATTGCCCCAATGCGCTTTGAGGAAATTGTGAAAGGAAAATTGTGAAAGGGAATCCTTGTTTCCCTTTCACAATTTAAGCCAGCCCAGGAGTGGTCCCTCAGCTGCAGAAACCAGCTGGGGGAGCCTCTGGTTTACACTGGGCTGACTCAGCACCTCCATAATGGGTGAGGGTACTGGCTGGTCAGCAACCCCCTCACCTATTATGGAAGAGCCGCCACTGCAGATGAGTTAGGAGAATAAGGGTCAGAAGGCACTCTAAAGTCTGGATTGAAAGTGTTAATTGAGCACAATGTTAAAGCACAGTAATTGCGGGTGGGTTTGTCAATAATTAAGGCTGCTTAGCTCTTGCAACCCAGGTAGGCAGGAATCGATACAAATCCACACCGTAAAGGATGCCATGAAACCTCATTGTTGTACTGTGCACTTTGCAGGAGATGACATCACAAAGACCCATCAAGCACAACTTGAGACACAACCACATGAAATAAAGTATTGCAAGAGAGGTTTGAACCCAGCTGCGAAATTACTGGTCTCCCAGAATCCTTTTTGATTCATTGAGCACATTTACATTAGTCAGTTTCTAGATGTTCGGGGTACTCTATTGTAATAATACTAAACAGGGGTGGCGTATCCTAAATTTCTTCAGACCTTCCACTGATCTCGGAGAGTGTCTGGTTTTCTTTTATTGAAAAAAAAATGAAGAAACATGATACTATAGAACCAGTCTTCCACCTGAGCCCAACGGTCTTTCAGCAGCAGTGCTCAAAGGTGACTATGATTCATGGGCCAATGTAGTATCTAATAGGTTTATGAAGGTGTGTTGTGAAAGATATATCGCTGCACCCCGGAAAAAAGCTATCTATGTGCCTGTGTTCAAAATTGCTGATCGGTTGTCACCTCAAAGCTACAGTTTACTCTCATAACTTGATACCACTGGGAGGTTTTTGCTGGGTTTGTATTGGAGCATTTACAAGCATGGGTCAATGAACATCACATTCTGCATACATTTCAGACTGGTTTTCGCCAAGGCTCCTATACCACTCATAACATCCGATTGTTATATTCAGTTATGGAGTGGGTTAAAGCTAAGAACAACCCATCAGTCTATATTACTTTTATTGACTTTCGGGCAGCATTTGACCAAGTCAATTGTGAGCTGCTTTGGAAGTATAGAAGAAATTGTGGGCATTTGGCTGTGACGAATGGCAGCTACAAATTTTTGTGGCCTTACACATGGGTACAACGGCACAGATTTGTCCTGGCGACAATGGTCTCATATCTGGGGACATGCAAATAGGTAGAGGGGTGAAGCAGGGATGCAGACCGGCAGCCCTCCTCTTTAACCTATACATTGGGGACCTTCCTGCCCCAGATGATTCACAGTGCTAAGTGCCCACCCAAGAACGGACAATGGGCCTCATTACGAGTATGGAGGTAGCCATGCTGCTTTTAGCGGCATGGCTACTCCCATACTGGGTACTGGGTCCGGGTTCCAGGAATAGGCACTTACCGGGACATTCTGACCTTGGAGGGCCTGGTAATTCTCTTTCCCAGGACCCGGACCTGGTACATCCCCATTCCCATTTGAGCCCCCATAGGGCTCAATAGGAATGGGGAGGATGCTAACAATGGGCCCGTTAATGACGGGCCCGTTGTTAGCATCCTGGTCTGCTAGCGGGTCCTGTTAAGGACACCTGGTTTTACCAGATGTCCTCATTGGGACCTGCAAGCAGACCTCGTAATGAGGTGGTAGAGGGGTAACGGCGCTGGTAGCTCTACTGGCACCATTAACCCTCTACCGCCTGGGTCGTAATGAGGCCCAATGTATTTTTGCAACCATGCTTACGCTGATGACTTGGTTTTATGTGAGTCAAAAGGAGTCCGGTCACTCCAGTTACTTCATGTTTTTCTGCTGGAGAGAGGAGCTGCTGCTACGTGAAAGTGTGTTTGATGCGCTGTGCCTTTAACTCCAAGGACTTCCTTAAATACTGACTCACAGCGCGTAATGCAGGGCGTGAGTCCAAAAGAGTGCAGTCACTCCAGTCACTTCATGTTTTTGCTGCTGGAGAGAGGAGTTGTTGCAACGTGAAAGTGTGTTTGCTGTGCTGTACCTTTAACTCCAAGGGCTTCCTTAAATACTGACTAAAGGCACGTGTGATTCAGAAAGAGTCCAGTCACTCCAGTCACTTCACGAGTCCCAGCGAGACCTGGTGAGCATAATGGACTCATGAGGCGAATGCTTAACCCGTCCCAACAACCGCCTTTACCAACAGAAGCATGAGGACTGCAGCAGGGGTGGCTGTCGAGACGTCTGGAAAAAGGCTGCACAAAAAGCGGTGAGTAATGTGGAGCTGCGAGCGGCGTCATCATAATCACCACATGGTCTTTCTAAAAACATTTCCCTAAACATGTCTGGTGTCCCCAACGAACTCAGCGACCCGAGCCAAAAGGGTGCTTTGACCCAACAGACACTGAAATACTGGAAGCAGAACACGTGGTTGAAGGGGTAACTGGTTCGTTTGTACCAGCTACAGCAACCGAACATTACAATCGAGAAACACATTGCAGCCCCAGAACTCCTAGAGGCTACAAAAAGTCACTTGACCCCGTAATTGATTTACCGGATGATCTGCGGTGTTCTGCTCGAGAGGCAGACGAGTCGATGGGTCCCTAGGGTGCGAGCATCCGCACCCTGCAACTCCCGGAGGGCGTGCTGACTGGGAATTGTCCACACACAAACAATTTATGTACCAGTTTCAAAGAGCAAGAGATTGAAGCAGGACGCAAATGACATCTGCCATCATTAGACGGGAGGGATCAAACGGCAGACATGTCAGCTATTGGGAACTTAGAATACATCGATTTGAACAACAAACCAAAAGCCTTGGAAAGGTAAATGTCAACACCAACATCTGTATCCCTGCAAAAAGTATGTTAGTTTAATTTTAACCATCGATCAATAGCAGAGGAACTAAAGGAATATGGCCAGAGGTCATGTCTTATCCCAAAAATGAAACCGCCAGAGAAATCAGTTAACCTCAAGGACAAATCAAGCATCAACGGTGTTGAGTTCAAGCAATGTGGAATAGCTGAACACGAGGCCACAATAGGCCATCAGACAAAATGCACAACGCATGCAAAACAAATGAGTAAATGGAATCTTAAAAAACCCATGGAACACGTTTTTGACAAGGCTTAAAATGCTGAGGGAAGTAAAAAACAACCAACTACACCCAATGGTTCCCTTAACAGGTGAGAAGGGAACAGAAAGTGAATCTAAAAAGGTCTCTGAGTCACAAAGATCAAAGGTCAGCACACCACAGCTTGCTTGCAATAAATCACAATTGGTTGAAGAGTGGGATGCAAATGGCCAATCGCCCTGTAGTGTCGAACTGAAGCATGTTAACAACACATGTGGTAAACAACAGTGCAAAAGCCAGGATGGCTTGACTAAAAATTCAGAAGAATATAACAACAAGCGTAAGGAGAAAAGTCAAACTGGAGAAAGTTAGAAGGGCAAACTCTCAATAGCGGCGGGGATGCAAATCCACCATAATGTCATGGCAGCCATGACCATGGCAATGGCGCCATTTACAAAATTGTACGAGGCAATGAGCGATAACATCAAAGATAATGCCACATTCGTAGCCCTATCTTAGACTAAACTTTCTCATCTAGAGGCATTTACCACAAAAATTGAGGAACGCCCGAATATCGAGGCAGAAACCTCCTTAAACTGGCAGCTGCAGCTGAGTGATCTGGCCAGAGGGGGTCATAATGAGAATGTAGTCTTGATGGAAGCGCTAATAGATCTAATCAAATGGATGAGGTCCTCAGCGAGGGAGAACACAAGAAGGCCAATAGATATGCATGACCTAGGGTCAAGGGGGAGAACTGACGATTGCATACCAAACAACAAAGGGAATGCAAGGAAGTTGTCACAATCTGATTGGGAGAGACATACACTGGACACTGAGTTATCAATAATACACAGAAAGAAAGAGGCTATATATCTTCATCTGAAGGTAAGAGTAGAAAGGAAAGCACTCCAAGCAGCCCAAGTCCCACCAGTCATTTGCGGATCAAGTGTGATAGGTCTAACAATGCTTTGCCAGTCAAAACCATTTTGGGACGAACTGCAGGACTCAGCAATGATAAAGAACCAAATACAGAATCCAAATCAGCGAGAGCCATACCTAGGGAAAAGAACTGTGAAATGGAGCAAGTAGCACCAGATGAGGATGTATACTCTGTTTCAAAAATCACAGTTGGTGGAGGGCACCACTCCCCTAGCAGTCCAAGGGCAGATTGAAAGAAGAATAAAACTGCTAAGTCAAAATGATAA
The DNA here is from genome assembly GCF_040938575.1 of Ambystoma mexicanum. Taxonomy (NCBI): domain Eukaryota; kingdom Metazoa; phylum Chordata; class Amphibia; order Caudata; family Ambystomatidae; genus Ambystoma; species Ambystoma mexicanum. The sequence continues at coordinate 543,962,986 of NC_090935.1, read as the reverse complement.
AAGACCAAAAAAAGGCTCACAAGGGAGAGCAGAGAAATCAAACGGTTCTCGAGCCTTCTTGAGGAACTTATCAACCCCACCGAGACAGGCGATTCTACGTAACAGAGCCCAGCCAAATAAAAGACCCAAAATTACATTCAAAACAACTGGATTAACTAGGAAAAGTGGCAAAATCAGTAACCCTAACCCAGAAAGTTCAGAGGACATATCATCTCATGAGGACGATGTGGAGGAAGTGGGTGATCATGATCTAATCGACAACCTCTCCTTCTATATAGCTGAGTCTGAAAACAAAGTTTGGAATGGGCCCGATAGTGATAGAACTAAACATCATGTTTTGGTTGGTAGCAGCCACAGGATCAAGCAGGCACGGATCCACATAAAAACACTCAAGAGTTTATTAGAAGTAAAGAATACGAACAACTAACCATGTCCATTTCTAACATTGGCTGACAAGAGACAGAAGCTTATACAAGTGGACAGGCCAATTGGCTGCGAAAGGTCAGCATTAAAAGAGATAAAAGCCACTGACATGAACTTAAAAACTGCAAATGGTCATAATGTACAGGAGTACACAAAAGAGACTCTGGCAAAAAGTTCAGCATGGAATCCAAAAGGACCCTGAAGCAGTCGTGCAGGGAACGAACCTAGTAGTGGTCCAACATATGGAACATCTGCAGTAGTTTCTGCATCGAAGAAGGTGTTATTAGAGTGTGTGTTATCTGAACAGAATGAAGTAAACCTAAATAGGAGGAACGTCATGAAGTTGCTACACAGCGTTCTCTCCCTTTGAACAATAGTTTCAGATGACATCGCAACTGTTGAGTACATAGACGAAAACACAATGGACCAAGTCATCCTGCATACTAAATCCCCATTGATCAAAGAGACCTTGCTAAGTGGAAGTATGGAAATTCTGCAACATGGGTTTGAAATAACAGATCCAGAACATGGGTTCAGCGTGTTGGAAACCCCAAAGCAAAAAGTATTAAAAACAAAGAACACAGTGTTGAAGGCCTCTGCAAGTTGGTCTTCAGATGAATGGTTGGATGAGTCATCGCCGTTGTCAACTAAAATAACATTTAGTAACAAGGACCCAGTAACCAAGGTGGAAAGTATTCCAAAAACCGACATAAATGCGACCAAAAAATGACTGATTGGAGTTGGCTAGCGTCAGCCTTAAATAAACCAAGACCGGCCTAGCAAGATGTTCTTTCGAAGAGCTTGGGAGGCATATTGATCTCGTGAAATTGTAGAGGCTTCTGAAATGTGTTCAACAAAACAAAAGCATTGACGATTTGTGATGGATACGAAGTGCTGATGAACCCTGCTGAGAAGGGACAAAATGGAAGATCTTTCTCTGTTCAATTAACCCTGATCAAACATAATAGTGACCTATCAATGTTGGACTATGGCATTGCCAATCCTTACATATCAAGGACCAGGCTACAAATCGCAAATGATAAGCCGTCTCCACCTGTTGTGCTTGTGGTCATCAATATATATTGGAACCATGCTAAAACAAATACGAAAGAAATGCAGGACTCAATTTCATCAATACTAGACAGCACACAAGCACAAAATACGAGACGAATGATAATAATTTGTGGAAACTTGAACATTAAATGTTTGCGTCTTGAAGGTGCGTACAAACCAACAGGGATTGAAACCATTACCTTAGTGAATTGGTTGAGCGTAATGGAGGTAAGAAACATGTACATGTTAAATGGTCATATAGAAGGGGACATCCCTGGGAAGCCAACCTGGTCCAATGGAGTACAAAAATCAATCATCGACAATATATGGATATCAAAGAACCATCTTGATACAATAGAATGACTAGAAGTAGTGTCAAAGGACCAAAGCGATCATGGGATGTTGAAACTGTCCTGGACCAGAATGTTTAGCCGTGGCCCTATTCTTCATTGTCAAGGCCTAGAAATAAACCAAGGCTGCAACAGGCTACGGCTGTGGACGAACGATATATGACATCTAAATGAAAAGTATTCCAAAACGACTACTGCTGGAACAGCAGATCCTTCATATGACTTCCTTCATATGACTTCCTTCTTGAGGCATATAAGACTGTGAAAATTGGGATGAAACAACCATTGTTGGCCCCAAAATATGAGTTCAGCAGCATGTATTTGTATTTGTATTTTGTATTTTGTTTATTTATATAGCGCGCCTGGCCCAAAGGCATCTGGGTGCATCATAAGTTCCAGGTTACAGATAGAGGTAATTTACAGACATTGAATATGTAAAACTACAGTATGGTATGTACAGGCATGATAAATATTATACAGATACAGCGATATGTGAATGGACTAAAATACAATGATGATTACCAGTTACATACAAGTAAGATGAATATTATACAGATACAGCGATATGTGAGTGGACTAAAATACAATGATGTTTACCATGGTGGTGGTGGAGCAACGGAAAACCTTAAGAAAGGACATATGAGTGGTAAAGACGCCTACCTCAGGGTACAACAAATGGGAAATAAAGGAAATGTTAAAGGCCAGAAAACAAAAATATTGACATTGGGTGAAATGCTTCAAAACAACTCAATCGCAAGAACAGGGAGAAGTAATGCAACGAGCAATGTTAAGCAGGAACACACAAGAGATCTGGTCAATGATCAATGGAACAACATTTAACCAATGCAGTCGGCTCAACTGTGGAGTTTCTGAAAAAAGCTGGATGTCTTTGGCAATAACGTTGTAGCTCAGAACCAACCCGCCAATCACCATTCTGGCAGTTGGAATATCAAAACTGATGTTGTAAACATAAGACAGAAGATCATCAAATAAAAAAATTCCTCAGCAGCCGGTCTGTCCAATCTGACAGTAAAAGTGATCCCAGACCTTTGGGCCAGATTCACAAGATTGGTTTTAAATAAAATAAAAGAATACAAGCTGCTTCCAAATTCATGGACGGCAAGTGTCATAATACCAATATTTAAGAAAGGCGCAAGAGAAAATTATTTGCATCATACTTGCAAACTCGGTTGTCGCAATGGCCCGATAAGGAACAAAAAAACAGATCCATATCAAACTGGTTAGGGACAGTCTTAAACTTGTGCATTTTATCGATCCTAAAACTTGACACTATTCTTGCTAAGGGGATGCTTTTTTTTAGCATTCGTAGTCATGAAACAAGCATTTGATTGTGTCAATTATCAAAAAATGTGGACAAAATTAAGATCAATGAAATGCCCCGAGAAGCTGTTGGGTCCAGTTGAAGCTTTTCATCATGGAACCAACTCATGTGTTAGGTTATGACGGAACCTGTACAGTGGCATTTGACATCCATAAAGGGGTGAAGCAAGGGTGCCCCTTAGTGGCCACCCTGTTCAAACTATACATAGCAGACTTGACAAACAAACTCCAATCGACCAAGCATTTTCCTTCAAAGTTGAACAACACAGACGTACCCACAGTTGAATATGCCAATGACCTGGTCATCATAGATCGGACGCAAATTGATTTACAGCGACTGTTGGAATAATTACATCAATACATGGGTGAAAACGATCTGTCCATAAACAGTGCCAAAAACTAAGATCATGATGATCGGATCAACTCAAGGAAAAATATCTAAATCCTTTAAATGGAGGGTCGGGGCTGAAGAGCTTCAGAGGGTAACATCAATCTGCTATCTGGGGTCAAATTTCAACACATCAATTGCTCAAAAACCAAGATTCAACAAACTTTATCACAAGACATCTCACTTGGCTTCACAAGGAGCGATCCTGCACTCAAGGTATGGGAAGTTTTCAATGGGGCCCCTACAATTGTTTTATATAAGTAAGGTGATCCCAATATTATCATATGGAGGAGAGGCGACACTACATTTATCCTGGAAGACATTGGCTTTTGGAAGACAGTTCTGAAGTTGCCCAGTAATCTTCCAATAGTCACCATTCACGCAGAAATTGGACTACAATCACTAGGCTCAAGGCTATGTCATGTTGAAACAAGAAGGCGTAGGGAAAGGGTTGAGAACCCTACGAGAATGGAAAAGAAAATGTGAAGGCTATCTAAGTTATCAGAGCTCTTCTGTAAACCAATTGCTAGAAAATCCAGGGATGGTAAAAGTGAAGCTTAAACAAATGGACTGGATTCATACATTAGAAGGAAACACGAACCAGTTACCTCTGAGAGAATTTAGCAGTTTACACAGGAAGACGAACACTATCCCCCGTTATCTAGAAAAATGTCCAAGTCAACTGCATCAAGACTCACTAATGAGAATAAGACTAAATGTCTATCAAACTAACAAATGTCGACATAGGACAGGGGGTTCGAGGTAAGAACAAGGGGTCCTGTAGGTCATGTAAGGATCAAGACAGTCCCAAAACAGTGAAACACGTACTATATTATACACAGTACTATAAAAAGCTATCGGAAGAAAGAGCACTGTTCCTCGGGAAATACATCGATCAGTACCAGACCGTAACATCTGATGACTGGTGGCTGATGTTCCTGGGAGGCAGTAATGGCGTGATGGTCTGTGCAGGGATAGACTTTCTGAGTACAACACTAAATGAGCTTGACAAGTTGGAAAAGGAAGAATGAAGTACTGTGATTAATTGCCTGACCGACCCAATTGTAGAAACACTTGTTGGAAGAAATTTGGGCGAACGGTAGTTTTAAAATAATTCAAACATATTTTCTTTTTAGAGAATAGAATGTTTTGTTGAACTAAGTGGGAATTGGGAGCAGTATATTAAAATGTGTGTAGAAAGTTTGTTTATAAACTAAACTGCACAATAAAATTTTAAAAATTTAAAAATTATATGACCACTTATTTTCAGGCAGGAAGTCTATGCTAAATGCCCTTGCTAGCTATGCTGAAGGTCATGGGTTGTCCATCAATCTAATAAAAACCAAAACTTTGCTTGTTACGGCTGGAAGCGCTATACAAATAAACTAAACACAAATACAAATACACAATGTAAAGACGCAATCCCTAATATATGACCTTGGGCATATCGAGTATACCAAAAACTACAAATACCTTGGAATTGAAATGACTAGGGATATCATGAAATTGTAATAAGTAAATCCCCTAAAGCCAAACATATCTCTTTCTTGGTAAGTAGATTTGCATACCATCATGCTAGGTTTACATTAGGAGGCATTCTTGAACTCTACAAACCGTGGGTCGGCCCTGTAATACTACATGGGCTTGACGCTCTTGAGATGCAAGAGAGAGTGATTACAGGTATTTGAAGGATTTTTCTGGCGATGTGTCTTTGGGCCTCTATCATCAGCCTCTATCGAATACAAATGGTTAGAACTAGGACTTCTGTCTCTAAAATCGTTGGCACTCAAATGCAGAGGGGAACACTTTATGAAATCCAAAACATTCCCCATATGCCCCCTTCTTACCAAGTTAGGTGCTAACTGTTTTCTGGAGCATACACCTGACAATAATTATGGGTACTTGAAATTGGTGAAAGATCTGTTTCATAAACTAGATTGCAAACCTGATTTCGGACGTTGTTTGAATTTCTTGAAATTGAAAGGGGCATTTACTCGGCATTTGAAAAAATGGGACTAGGTCAACAATTATGAACACTTGCAGACACTTTATAATTATAGTCAAGTGGCTCAAGTTGTTCACAAGTTCATGAAACCACAAAGTTATTTGCTACGTTGCTCGGATCCTGAGGTTCGGCAATTTAGATTGGTAATGCGCACAAATCAGCTTCCTGTGAGAACCGTCTGTGGTGCGCAATGGAAAATTCCAAAAGATTGTAGAATTTGTAGAGTCTTCAAAATTCCAGGATGGATGGAACCAGTGAGACATCTTACAGAGCGCTCAAAGTTGGGACACATCTATATGACCCTATTAGGTCATTTGACACACGGCTATAAAAAGCTCTGAATTTTGGACCTACTGTCTAAATACAGATTGTGTGTCAAAACATATAGCCTTATATAGGGCCTCATTCTGAGGTGGGTGCAAAGGGATGCCGGGCACCGGTAATGACACCGGTGCCGGTAACCCCTTTGTGCCCTATTCCGAGGTCCCTTAGCGGGTCCCTCCCTTAACGCCTGGTTTTATCAGACGTTATGGACAGGATCCGTTAAGGGATACCGGGGTCAATAACGGTACCGCAATTTGCGGTACCGTTATTGACGCCTTCCCATTGAGCCTTATGGGGGCTCAAATGGGAATGGGGAATGGCTTTTACAATGGGGATTTACCGGTCCCGCCATGGTCGGACTGGACCGGTAAGTCCCCACTGGACGAGGGTGGGCACGGTCCCGTTATTGGTGCTAGTCATGGCGCTAATAGCGCCATGACTAGCACCAACCTCGTAATGAGGCCCATAGAGTATGGGGCCAGGTAAACCCTTTGAAAAAGTAACATTAAGTGGCTAATGGTCATCTAAATTACTAAATACAATACCGGTATTGATATGAAAAACATGAACACCAAAAACCCTAAAGAATGTTTTAAATGTCCAAAAGATTTTATATATTTTTAAATCAAAATCACTGAAATAATGAAATGGCAAAATCACTAAATATGCTATATCTCAGAATATGTGACGAATTAAGATTTGTATGTATTAAGCTTTTTATGTATGTGTTGTTATATGATGTTATTCATATATTAATTCGAATTTGCATTTTATTGACTTTGTAAAAGTTCATTTATTAATTGATTACAAATAAATAAATAAATAAAATGAGTCTGTTTTTACAATGCTTCTACCAGCAAAAATAAATTATTAAAAAGAAAAGGAAAAGAAAGTGGAGCACTGGCAAATAGGTTCAAGGCCAGTTCTCAAGGCTGCCACAATCCTCTAGACTACGAATGCTTGTATTGGGAAGTGTGCACATGCTTCAACACAGCATTTCTAGTCATTATACAATGGTTGGTGTTTTGGGGATGCCATCCTGTGTCAACACTGCAAGACATTACACAAAGCAACATGTTGGGTATTACTAAGCCTTGTGCATGGACGGTGCAGTCAGAGTCTAGTCTCGTATAGATGAAGTGCACCCTCTAACCGATAGAAAGGAGGAGCAAAAGGAGCTGATCTTGAAAGTACCCCCTCTTACGAGATCATTCACAAACTGTATTGCCAGTTAGCATCTGGGCAGGCACAAAAATGTTAATCGCCAATACTGGAAACATCAGATTTGGTCTTCACGTGGCTTTTATCCTCATCTCCTGATGACTCTTGACAAGAGGCTGACTTTCTTTATTATGAGTCTGCCCAAGATTTGGAGCCAAGCCTTGCACGTTAGTGAATGCAACATTACTGGCAAGCTTTTCCCATTCCTCAGCAGTCCTCGCTCAGCACTGGTAATGCACATGTTTTAACCTAGCAGCATTTAAGTACCGTTCATATTTGAATCTAGTTGCATTTCCAACCACCTCTCAGCACCCATCCACATGCCTGACCATCATTGATAGTTTACTGGAGCGTGGCCTGCCCACCCTCCTACCCCCACCTGCGAGGCTAAGAACCTCTGGATAATCTTTGACTCCACACTTTCCTTCTCCGCCCACATCTCGGATGTCTTTAAAAAGTCAAACCTCCTACTGCACCTCCTCAGACTACTAATCCAGAACAGGACTGTGAGACTTGTCCTTGGCCTCCAGCCCTGGGATCGTATCTCTCCAGCTCTGAAATCTCTCCATTGGCTCCCATTTGATGCAAGGATTAAATTCAAACCCCTCTGCATTGCCCACAAGGCTTTCTGGGGCCTAGGTCCAAAATACCTTCAGCTATCCCTCCGCAAATACCTCCCCTCTCAAGCTCTTTGCTCCTCTACCTCTAACTCCCTCAGGGTCAGTCGTTTTTCAAAGAAACGAGCTGGGGGTAGATCTCTGTTTACAACTGGGGCCTCCCTCTGGAACAGCCTCGCTGCCACTCTAAAACATGAGGAGAACCATCTCTGGTTCCGAAAGCAAGACCTTCCTCTTTGCTTCTGCCTTCGCTCCCCTCTCCCTTGCTGATCTGTTCTCTCTTAGCACCATGCACCTGGCCACCCTCTCTCCTCCAGGCCCAGGTACCTGCTCACCCTGCCACCCTCCCGCACTGCCTCCGGAACACCGCTTGCACTGGGGTCTGTATCTGTACCCATAAAGCCCCCCCCCTTTTTCTTTCTGCTCTTATCAGACTTACCCTGTCTGCTGCCTTAAACCCAGCACTTGCCACTTGCTGGCTGCACTACCACTGTTTGTTGCCTTTATTATTTATGAATTTATTATTATTTATCTGTTTCTCCTTTGCTCCGCACTTTCCACTTCTCCCCCCTTCGATGCACTTTTCCCCTCCCCCTCGCCCATGCACTTGCGCGTTCTCAATGTCACTGGGCCTAGAAGATCGTTATTTTGCTCTCCCCTGTTCCCCTCCCTTGCCTTGTCACGCTCTGAAAACACTTGTGTACGAGCGCGATAAAAATAAAATATCAATTCAATTCACCCAACTCCTTATCTTTGGCAAATGCACACATGTATTCTATTCTTTCTGACAATGTTCCCATATTTTGGACTTCTGTCCCCTGAGGGCGTTCCCACAACGTGAAAAAACACCCAGCCTGTTATCGCCAACAGCTAACCCTGTTACATTCTATGTGGACCGAAGTCCTACGATGAGGTTTGTTAGTTCAAGTCGATGAGGTTTGTTAGTTCAGGTCGGTGGTGCAGTGAAGCTGCACACAACCAACAAACCGTCAAGATATGTGTGTCAGAGAAACATAAATCACAATGTTAAATAGACTAACCTTTTTGGAAATGTAATATTGTCTAGGTTCATGCACCATCGATCAACACCTCAGAGACAAGTAAAAACATAATTAGAAACATCATTAGAAACATTGATGTATTTGTGGTTACATGCCGTTTTATACAAACCTAGAGGAAATAGCAACCAGATCTCCTTGATAATGAACAACCTTGAGCATAATTAGTGTTGCGTTTGTGAAAACAACTTTTGTGTAAAGACCAATAAAATCAAATTCAAATCAAATTAACCAAAAAAGCTCCAATTTAGAGCAAGAATTGCCAGCGCGTTTCAGATTACAAATGCATCCTCAAGGCTTGAAGCTCAATGTTCATATAATTTCCTTGTAACAATAATCACTAATTCATCTATGCACCTATAAAATAACAGGTAAACTATCTTAACACAAGTGATCTTGCACGATACAACTTGCAAACTCTAAAAATAACTCATTCTCTGTACAAAATTCATCAGTACACTTGTGGAAATCGGTATAATATTGTGACCCCAATAGCATTGTTTAAATGTATGTTGGCCTAACCCAAGCTGTCTAAAGAATACTATGTACATAGGTTCCGCGGCAAGGTCTTGACCTTAATGTATCGTGTAAGCCGCCATCTTGGATCTAGCCGCCATTTTAGGTACTCTTGCAGTGTGGAAGTCACCCTGAATCACAAAATGGAGGCCGAATGACATTTCGAGTAAGACTTCGGCGATGGTGACCTCCGCACACGTGAATGAATAAAATGTCCGCAGGCTACTTGTTAGGGTCATGAACTAAGACCCTGTCCTCTCTTTAACCTATGTGTAAATATGTAACCGTATCAGCGGAACTGATCTAATATATGGAAATTGTGTGTTCGACCTGGCTACGAACCCTAGCCGTGGTTCCAGAAATGGTTAACTTGTAAGAGGGCTGGCCAATGCAGTACAAAATGTATAAAAACCCAAGTATCCCGATGATCGGTCTCTCCCACTTTCAGTGCGAACCTAACGTTGAAGGTTCGCGTGTTAGTCAGAGGGCCGAATAGCTATTCGCGTGTCAATTGACTTTGGTAACTTTGTAACTTTGAAATAAAGCGCTTTGTATGTCCTTTGTAACCTGTGTTGGTGTGTTTCCTTTTGGGCTTCCCGGCCTCATATCAATTTCTCTGTTTCCACAGTTGGCGCCCGAATAGGGACCCTCAAGATTGATGCCGGATCATCGAAGGTTGACGCAGACTATCGAATCGGGATCGGACGGTGTGATTCTGCGGGCCCGACCGATCGAGACGCGATACCTCGGCAGCGCTGCACGATCCGATCCTTGGGCGATAGTCGTGCGGTCTGACACGGCATCTTGACGAGGGTCCAATTCCGAGGCGGGCAGATTTGCCGAAACCACCGAACGCAGGTAAAATTCGTTAGTTGAAGTCCTTTGTAAACCGTACGGTCCTCCTTAGGTTTGGTCAGGTGTAGTCGTGACCCGGCTCTTAATTTAACCCTGACAATTTGAATTTGGCGTATTGTATCTGCAGACACAATGATTGGACCAGGTAACACCAATTCTTTGAGAAATGCCTGGGAAATTGTCTAGCTGCTTTAGGGTTCTGTTCCGCAGCGATCGACAATCTTTGGAATTTAGCCGTCCGGCACCACAGGAGGGGTCGCCGGCGTGTACTATGTACTGTAAGTATGGCATTGGTAGTATTGTATTTAATGACATTTGGCACAGACAGACCAGAAATGCCTCCGAATTTCAGTGGCCAATCAATGATAGCTTTGAGATCCCCCGTATTGAATACTTAGAGTCGATCTTGCTCAAGAAGAAGGCTAGGCCAGCAGCCTTTGATGTGTTACAAAATTGGAAAAAGGAAGCATTACAGCAGCTTAAAAGTAGGGATAAATATGCACGACGTCATAAAACGAATGCCGAGAAGGCATTGTTGTATGACAAGGAAAAACGATTAGAAGAAACCCAGAAAATGGATAGAGCTTTCTCGCTCGGGGTCCAGAAAAATTACCCCTCTAAAGATTTCCATGTTTCCGAGGAGTTTATTGAGAAAATATTAAACGAACGGAGGACTGATTCTTCAGCGCCACCTCCGTATGCTCCTGTTGTGGCCACTTTGCCCATTCCTGCTATTGCTTCTATTGCTATTCTTACTCCTCCTGCGCAGCCTACTGCCCCTAGTTCTTTGGTTGTCGCTCCTCTGTCTACATTACCTCTTTCCCCTGCACCCTTGCTAGGTTCACTTACACCTCCGATTCCGGGGAGTCCCGTGTTCACTAAATCAGATCCCGGTGCAGGGTCGAAAATTGTGACTCGTAGTACTGTTCCTGCGGGCAGGAAACAGGAACTTTTTGCTTGGGCTAAACATTGCATGGAAAAAGGTGATCAAACTGATGTACTTTCGACATTATCTAATTTGCACGATTTTCCCGAGAAAAACGTTTTTTTTGAAGGACTGGGGATTCATTTAGGTGTAATGTGGGGTAGATTGCAGACTTCGGATCTCCCACAAGGGGTGAGAGATCTGAACGCTTTGGCACTGTCGAGGGATACAGAGCAGAAGGTATATGGACATGTTGATAGGTTGTTTGAGTTTAGAAGGGACTTTGAAAGGTCACAAAACGAGGATGATAAAGACGATAGGATATATGTGCAGAAACGGTTCCTTTCGTGCCAAAGATCAGCACCTGAGGAAGTACGGATTTGTACCAGAGATGCGATCCGGTGGATCTCGGATTCATCGATATCGCCAGATGAGGTATATGACACATATAGTCAATACACGGTAGAGATGCAAAGGAAGGTAATCCAAGTGATGGTACAGCATTTACAGGAGGAATGTATAAGGAAGAAGGTTGGTTGCCCCACAGAGTTATTAGGTATTTGTAAAAGAGCTTTTTCGCCCGACACTTCTACAGCTGCTTTAGCGCTCGATTTGGCCTTATTACTTAGTAAGCGGTCGGAGGTCCCTATATCTCAGTTGCCTATGAGAGAGGTCCCTCCGACCCTTGTCCCAAAAGTAGAAATCCCCGCCAACGCGGCGGCTGGTACTGCCGCGGTGGATATCCCTGCACATTACGTATCACAGTTTCTTCACGTCCCGTTTTCTCGACAGGAAGTGAACACGATTAGACAATCAGTTCCTGATATCAGGAAGAACCCGACAGGATTTTATAAAGAAATAGAATCCATTTTGCAATCTTCTGTGTTCACCTTAAGTGACATGGATTTATTGTTTCCAGTGCTTTTGCCTGTTGATGTATGGAAACAGGTACGAACAATAGATGATGTGCCGGGGTTAGGGGATACATGGGTAAATCTGGTTAGAATAGATGGGGAACGACCTGCTGGTGAGAAACCACCCCAGGTAATCCTCACTTTACCCGATAGAATAGTCACCAAATTAAAAACTATAG